>NC_136268.1:12780021-13083021 GCF_964187855.1 Myxine glutinosa
TAAGACTCCAGCGAAGAACCCTGTGGAATGAATCTATGAAGTGCAAATGGATATTCGGAGGGTGAAGGGATAATAGTGGTAAGTTGAATGCAAAGAAGCTTCATTTGAATTGCCGCTAATTTGGTTTTGGGCCTATGCGGCGAGGCCGTGTGCACATTGCGTGTGTTTGCCGAAGTGGCACGCAGGTTTATATATTTGACTTTTCATTTTGCTATTTTACTGTTTATTCCTATTAGCTGTAGTATTTACCATTTTTTTGTGCTGTTCATTTCTTAATGTTCCTTCCTTTTCATTTATTTAACATGTGGGTTAAAGGTGAAATAAATAAATGCTCACATGAAAAAGTGCCAGCGTGGCAGGGTGTTTTCCAGAGATATTGATGGATGGAGTGTAGAACTAGAAATTATGAATTAATCTGTTTGCTTGAAAGAGTAAAATTAATTATCTTGTGTTTCTGCTGTGTAAATAAAGCTCTTTGCTTAATAGAGTAAATCTAACATTTGTTTCTACTGTGTAAATAAATCTGTTTGAGTAAAACAGATAACCTTTGTTCTGGCTTTGAGAGCAGCTGGTACTCACCACAGAATTAGCTTGTAAACACATTGGTCTTTTGACCAATATGCCCATATATGAACTTGTTTTGCTTCGCTTGCCCAATCATTAATCAGATTATATGGCTTCTTATTCAACTGAGAACAACAGTGGTGAAGATGCTCTCTGCTGATTTAACCAAGGGCTTTGTAAACATACATCGGAGCATTTACTATAAAAATGAGGATTGAGCCTTAATGGTTTAGACTTTAGAGGCAAGCAATCGTCTCCACACGTGTGATATACAATTATTATTTTTTGTATACAAGATCGAGGCTCTTGGAAGAGCTAACATTAATCACAAAAAAAAAACGGACACACAAAACATACAATAAAGGGAGCTGGAGACAAGATGGGGAGAGAGAGGGAAGCACAAAAGTACAACAGCAGAGAACAGGGACATTGGGAGATCTGTGAGAGGGAGAGGGATTGGGGGGAGGAGGCGTGGGAATGGGGGGTTGGGGGGTGGGAGAGGTATAAAATACATGGACACTGCTCGGACTTCCAGGAACGAAGTTGGTATTTCAAAAAAAGTGGATCTGGGGTGAATTAACGGAGGTAGAAAAGATCAAGGTTTTGGATGGGGGAAGATAAGAGATGGTGGTGAACAGCTATTTTAAAGACCTGGAGGGAGGAGTGGGATTGAATAGAGTGAGGGAGTTTGTTCCAGAGGCGGGAGAAAAGAGGAATGAAAGAGTGAAGGTGAGCAGACAGCCTAGCTTTTGGCAGTTTCACCAGAAGAGGGTGACTGGCAGATCTTGTGCGACCTGTAGGAATATTTGGGGGACAGAGCACAGATAGAGCTAGGCCAGATAGGAGTCGGTAGAAGACAGAAAGACCATCGACCTGCCTGCGGTGAGTGAGAGAAGTGAGAGAGTTGCCCTCTGAACCTACAGTCCCGATCGGCTCTTCCTTGCCTTTTGTCGATGGTAAGTGCTCATGGGGCCGGCTTAGTCTGGTTTGGAAAATATTAGGGATTGATCACTGCGGGAATCACACACTGGGGAAAACTAACCTTAATCCCTACACTAATTAGCATGTCATCACCCCCTGTGTGAAGAACACATAAACAACCTTATGCTGCAGTTTCCCTACTTATTACATCGAGGTTTCTTCTTCACGTCACACGGCCCATGCTATAAATGATACAATCCTACCTTTCCTATGGGATCGTTTTACCTACCCCCCACAAACGTGACAGTGTGTGTGTGTGTGTGTGTGTGTGTGTGTGTGTGTGTGTGTGTGTGTGTGTGTGTGTGTGTGTGTGTGTGTGTGTGTGTGTGTGTGTGTGTGTGTGAAATGAATAAATATTCATGTCGATGAAACATATATATATATATGTATTATGTATGTATGTATGTATGTATGTGTGTGTGTGTGTGTGTATGTATATATATATATATATATATATATATATATATATATATATATATATATATATATATATATATATATATATATATATATATATATATACACACACATATATACACACATATATAGTCACGTGAAAGTAAGTACACCTCATGTAAAGTTTTGACTTTTTCAAAATACAGCTATTTGATCTTCATTTCAACAATATTGATAGATAAAGGTGATATAATATAACAAATATCATGAAACATTTACATTTTGTAGTCCATTGTATAATTTAAATAAACATAAATGCAAATTTCGCATGTGGAAAAAGTAAGTACACCCCTACATTTATCACTACTTCAAATACCTAAAATTAGAATCAGGTGCATCGGCTCAGGTGCAAATGATTAGAACATCGTTAGAGAGGATCTTGGAGGAACCTGTCTTATTTAAACCTCAGACATTTAGTTTGGTTTGCTCTTTGTTGTTGAAGTGTGCGGCGTCACCATGCCTCGATCAAAAGAGCTCTCCGATGCCTTCAGAAAGAAGGTTATAGATGCCTACGAGTCTGGGAAGGGATTTAAAAAGATCTCCAAACAATTTGTTATGGATTCGTCACTTCCGTTGTGGTGGCTTTCATCCACTTGAGAGTTCTGGTTCCATGTATTATTATTATTATTGTTGTTTGAGGGAAATAGCAATTATTATTGTCAAAAGGTAAAAGGAATGTTTTAAAATGAAACAGGAACCGGACGGCGATGAAGAGGAAGAAGAGGAGAGAAAAAGGGCAGAGCAAGAGAGTCGGACAAGAAGCTAGAAGGAGCCGAGCTCCGAGTTCTGAAGCGAACGTTGGCGAGCAAGAGTCACTCGCGAACTTTCGGGTTTCCCAGGGAAGGGATGCCTGCGACAGAGTGGTTAGCTCTGTGACAGATTAACCTGCGTGTCAGGTTTTGCTATCGATTCAGGAGAGAATCATCGCCATGCTGTTGCGCCACGAGACCGGGCCGTCGGCCATTTTGACTCGCGCAGGACTTGTGCTTCGCTCGCGGTTTCGTTTCTTTTCGACCATTTTCACAGCACCCAGACATCGATCTGGGGCATGTGTGTGACGTGGCTTTTTGAAGGCTAATTCGTCCATACCCGAGGGTGTGATCTCTCAGTCGCCTGTAGGGCGCCTTTGGATTTCCCAGTCGCCTTGAGGGCGCCTTTGTACAGCTTCGGCTGTGTGACTACTTGCCATCCGCACGGGATTCTGGTCTCGATTGGACATCATTCTAGCGATCGCTGGAGCGAATCAACTTCGTCTTGAAGCCGGGAATAAGAGACATTGGGGATTGTTTTTGTGTCACTCACTTGGAGCACAGTGAGTTATATATTACAAAACTGATGGTACCATCATAGGACATATTGATTGTACTTTTGAATACTATTGTTGTTGTACTGTTATTCTTGTGTGATCTTAATACAATATTTGTTTGTGAGCAACAATTGGGGTGGCTTCTCCATTGATCTTTGACACACAGAATAACACATTTTTCTGCCGTGGCTCCTCTCTGGGCTCGGAGGTACACCGTGACCAGGGGGTCGGGGAGGAGCACGCAACACTCGTAACAGAAATTGGGGGCTCATCCGGGATAAAATTCCCTGATAACATTCGTCTGGGATAGAATTCCCTAACATTCCCAGAATTCCCAAATTTGGAATTTTTCTAACATTCCCAAATTTTTCAAAAAATTTGGAATTTTTTGTGTGAAGGTTAACAGGTGCTAACTAATAGTCACCTTGGTGTTTGACGCAGAAAAGTTTGCGGCGTCCCCTAATGAGGCCCAGTTCCTAGCGTTAAAAAGATCGGAACTCTTGAGATTGGCCAAACATTGTAACTTGGAGGTCCGAGCTCATATGAAGAAAGCAGAGATGCAGACATTGGTGGTAGAATCTCTGGTGGGACAGGGAACATGGACAGAGGTAGCCTCGGATTGGTTACCCGAGGAAAAAGAAAATGTGGAGCTCCGGAAAATGGAGATGCAACGGCAGAGCCAGGAAAGGTTAAAAGAGTTGGAATGGAAAGCCGAGGAGAGAAGATCAGAGGAAAGGAGAGCTGAAAGAGAACTCTTGGAAAGAAGAGTAGAACAGGAACGAGAACTCGAGGAAAAAAGAGTAGAACAGGAACGAGAAGCCGAGGAGAGAAGAGCAGAGGAAAGGAGAACTGAAAGGGAACTCGAAGAAAGAAGAGAAAAGGAAAGAGCAGAGGAAAGGGGAGCCGAAAGGGAGTTAAAGGAACGTGACATGGAGTATCAGAAGAAAGTTAAACTCAAGGAGCTGGAATTAAGGGGAGAACGGAGAGAAGTCGTATCCATGCCGGCTGGTTCGACAACTAGTCAGACAGAACACATGGGATGTTAGTAGGCATGTGAGGCTGGTTCCACCCTTCAATGAAAATGAGGTAGCCAAGTTTTTTTTACATTTAGAGAAAGTGGCTCAAATGCTAAAATGGCCTATAGGCGCCTACCTCAAGTAGGCGTTTCTTATAACTGTCTACCAGTCTCTGACATCGACTGGGAGAAATTTTTGCCCACTCCTCCATGCAGAATTATTTCAGCTGTGCGATGTTTGAGGGGTTTCTTGCATGCACAGCTCGTTTCATTCCCCCCGACAACATCTCGATGGGATTTAGATCCGGGCTTTGACTTGGCCATTCCAGAACCTTCCATTTCTTGCTTTTCAGCCATTCCTTGGTGGATTTAATGGTATGTTTAGGGTCATTGTCATGTTGCAAGGTCCACCTTCGGTTGAGCTTCAACTTTCCGACAGATGGCCTCACATTATCCTCAAGCACCCTCTGGTACAATGAAGAATTCATAGTGAATTATATGATGGTGAGCTGCCCAGGCCCTGATGCAGCAAAGCTGCCTCAAACCATAATATTTCCACCACCATGCTTTACAGTTGGTATCAGGTTATTGTGGTCAAATGCTGTCTTTGGTGTTCGCCAAACATGTCTTCTGGTACTGTGGCCAAATAGCTCTACCTTTGACTCATCTGTCCAGAGCACAATGTTCCAGAAGTGTTGGTATTTGCCTCGGTGTTCATTGGCAAACTTTAGTCCTGCCCTGATGTTCTTTCTGGACAGCAAAGGTTTCCTCCTGGCACACCTCCCATGTCGATCAAATTTTTGCAGCCTCTTTCTAGTGGTAGACTCGTGCACTTTGACATCAACAGTGGCAAGAGCTACCTGTGATGACATTCTGGGGTTCTTAGAGACTTCTTTCAGCATCTTGCGGTCTGCTCTCGGGCTGAACTTGCTGGGGCAGCCTGGCCTGAACAAGTTGGCAGTTGTTTGGAATCTTCTCCACTTGTAGATGATCTTCCGGATAGTCAAATGATTGATTTCAAATTGTTTGGAGATCTTTTTAAACCCTTTCCCAGACTCGTAGGCATCTATAACCTTCTTTCTGAAGGCCTCAGAGAGCTCTTTTGATCTCGGCATGGTGACGCCGCACACTTCAACAACAAAGAGCAAACCAAACGAAATGTCTGAGGTTTAAATAAGACAGGTTCCTCCAAGATGCTCTCTCACGATGTTCTAATCATTTGCACCTGAGCTGGTGCACCTCATTCTAATTTTAGGTATTTGAAGCAGTGATAAATGTTGGGGTGTACTTACTTTTTCCACATGCGAAATTTGCATTTATGTTTATTTAAATTATACAATGGACTACAAAATGTAAATGTTTCATGATATTTGTTTTATTATATCACCTTTATCTGTCAATATTGTTGAAATGAAAATCAAATAGCTGTATGTTGAAATATGTTGAAAAAGTCAAAACTTTACATGGGGTGAACTTACTTTTTCACGTGACTGTATATACACACAGTATATGTATGTATAATAACACATTCATACACTCTTACTAACCCCATCACCCGAGTTACCTGGCAAGCGGGGCAGCAACCAGGTAAGCTGTTGCCGTGAGGGATTGGAACGAGACAAATTTAGTGCAACTGGCTGTCGACGAACCAGACCACTGAGCATTTCTGGGGTAAGCCGGCAGTGACCAGAAAGGTCAATACCCGACCAAAGGTGACGATCACAACACCTAATGAACAGTTGTTGGGGGTAAAAACAAAGTGGAGTATTCAGAAGGACTGAAGATATTGGTCGTGTAAAAAATAAAACAAATCAAATAAATTCAGAAAAGTCGTACTGGTAAAGGGTTCAGGAAAGCCGTAGAAAATGCACCATCTCACCATCGATTCCACGTCTTGCAGACCCTCATACACACAGCTAGGTGGCACTGATTCAGTTTGGTGAAGACAAAAGTCCAGCCTTCTCGCCCCAGCTTGTCTGTTCTGTTCCCCACAAGCTCCATTTTCTCCGGAGGAGGTGAGGGTGCAATGGGACGAATGACATGTAGATCAGGAGGAGGCAAAGGAGCCAATAGCGCTAGAGGATGCAATATGCATTGAACATGCTGAGGTTTAGCAATCACTGGCTGTGCCAGTTCATTTGCTGGTTTTGCAGTCTCTGCCCTGCTGACACTCGATCTACGAGAAGGCAGAGGATTCAGCCCATTTCCTCTTTGTCCTCTCTGCTCTGTTTTCTGCAAGTAAAAAAGTTTAGAATAATTAAAAAAAATACATTTAATGAAAAATGAAGGGCACGGGAGAAAGAGAGAAAGAGAATAACAGCGACATAGAAGAGAGAATAGAGGAAAAGTGAAAGAGAATAAGAGTGAAAGAGAGAGAAATGGAGAAAGTCAAGAAAATGCGTTTATATAACACAACTGCAGAATTGACAGTTAATTTTCTGCATAATTATCATTTCTTTCTCAATGATTTATCCTCTGATTAATTTCAACTCCTATAAAAAGTATATTCATTCACACATTTAATTTGTTGCAAGCAGCTTCAACTCAAATTCAGTGGGTACCCAGTGTACTGAGAATGTGACAGTGCAGTGCACTCGGTGTATGCGATTCCCTTATTTAGAATGTAAGAGCGAAAGTGAATTTTGCAACAATGTACACTTTGCAAAAATTAATTCACTTGAAACTAAACATGTTGTTCAATGTACATTTACTCACCTAAAGCCCATTCAACTTGCTCATTAACACAAAAGGCCAGACGCAGGATGGGATTTCAGGGGCAATGCTCAGCAACCACATCAAACCTATCGTTTACATCTTGTATCCTGTTGAAGCATAATGTGATGATTTCATCAAAGCTTAATTCACAAAATGGAATTCTCACTCCTTCATCGGAAAAAAATTCTTTTGTCATGCGAATGTTTTAACCTTTCCCTTTTTATTGATGTTTCCAGGTATATAAAGGATAAAATTAATAACATTTATTCTCTTTGTGAAGAACCATTTCATTTGGATTTTCATCTCTGCCACCAAAGGTGGACGGAGGTTACGCGTTCACCCGTTTGAATGTGAAGCAGGATATCTCAAAACGTTATGGACGTTTTTGTGTTGATAACGGATCAAATGTCATGATTCCTGTTGTTATTATTCCTTTTCTTACTTTTGTGAGATTGAAGAAAGCGTCAGTGAGACCTGGTACAATGATGGCGTCTGGTTCCTGCTCATGATCACCACATGGTGTCAAAAGTCCTGAAGCCATGAACTGAAAAAACTCGGAAAAATGAATATGCTTTATCCACTGGAAACGTGAGGTGGTGGAGAACTGGAGGTGCCAGGAGCAGCTTTTCCGGATGTATCACTCCGCCGTGAAGCTTGTCCAAAAGTTAAGAAAAACGCAAGTCGCCATTTTGCTGCATTGTGCTGGTGCGGAATCGCAGGATATTCAAAACAATTTAAGATTTTTTGAGGAGGAGGATCTTGGCCATTGGGAATATCGTATGCACTATATCCAACTGTGAGATGCTGCAAAACCAGCCATTCATGCACCAAGGTGTGTACCTTTTGCTCGAAGGGAGAAGCTCCGAGGAGAGCTCTGCAGACAAGAGCAACAAGGATTTATCAAGAAGGTCAATGAGCTTACAGAGAGGGTAAACTCACTTGTCATAACAGAAAAGGCGAACGGCAAAATAGGATTATGCATCGACCCCAAAACCTTGAATAAGGCGATTCAAAGAGTGCACTTCTAGCTGCCCACCAAGGAGGGAATCTTGAGCTTGCGCACAAGAGCACAGTTCTTTATAAAGATGGATGCAGCAGCAACGGTCCTTCCATTAAATTAAATTTGACGAGTGCTCATCCAAATTGACAACCTTCAATACCCCATATGGTCTCTGGGGCTATGTGGGCTGAGCTAGCAGCAGTAACTGCAGAGGATACCATCTTGCAACAGGTGATCAACTACTCCAAGGACCTAAATAAACAGTGCCTGAAACCTTACTCCACATTTCAGGACAAACTGAGAGAGAGGTCGATGGAATCCTTCTGAAAGGCCAGCGAATAGTCGTTCCTGCAGGAGCAATTGAAGAGATAAAAGTAATTATTGCACATGATGACTAATTGAAAATACTAGCGTGACTCAGCGCTCCATACGCCTCAACACACGTTGTTTCAGAGGGATCGGCATCTTTGACCATTTCGGTGTCTTTTGGGTATTTTGTGTCTTCATGGTGTTTTGGGTCTTCAGGGCCATTTGGGTCTTCAGGGTCTTTTGGATCCTCTGGGCCTTTAAGTGTATTTGGGGTCTTTGGGTCTTTTGGATCTTCGGTGTCTTCAGGGGCTTTTGTGTCTTAAGGGTCTTTTGTTTCCTCTGGGTCTTTAAGAGTCTTTGGGGTATTTTGGTTCTTCGGGGTATTTTGGGTCTAAATGGTATTTAAGGGTCTTTGGGGGTCTGCAGGGTATTTTGGGTCTTCGGGTCTTGTGGGTCTACGGGGTATTTTTGGGTCTTCGGGGTGTTTTGGGTCTTCGGCATGTTTTGGGTCTTTGGGGTGTTTTGGGTCTTTGGGGTATTTTGGGTCTTCAGGGTATTTGGGTCTTTGTGTATTTTGGGTCTTTGGTGTCTTTTGGGTATTTTGGGTCTTCAGTGTCTTCAGGGGATTTTGTGTCTTGAGGGTCTTTTGGTTCCTTTTGGTCTTTGAGGTATTTTTGGTCTTCTACGTCTTCTGGATCCTCTGGGCTTTTAAGGGTATTTTTGGTCTTTTGTGTGTTTTGGGTCTTCGGGGCGTTTTGGGTTTTTGGGGTCTTTTGGGTGTTTTATGTATTCGGGGTGTTTTGGGTCTCAGGGGTGTTTTATGTCTTCGGGGTGTTTTGGGTCTCAGGGGTGTTTTGGGTCTTCGGGGTGTGTTGGGTCTTCGGGGTGTGTTGGGTCTTCCGGGTCTTTGAGGTCTTCGGGGTGTTTTGGGTCTTCGGGGTGTTTTGGGTCTTCGGGGTATTTTGGGTATTCGGGGTGTTTTGAGTCTTCGGGGTGTTTTGGGTCTTCAGGGTGTTTTGGGTCTTTGGGGTCTTCAGGGTCTTTTGTTTCCTCTGGGTCTTTAAGAGTCTTTGGGGTATTTTGGTTATTCGGGGTATTTAAGGGTATTCTGGGTCTTAATGGTGCTTAAGGGTGTTTGGGGTCTTCAGGATGTTTTGGGTCTTCGGGGTTTTGTGGGTCTTTTGGGTCTTCGGCGTGTTTTGGGTCTTTCGGGTGTTTTGGGTCTTCGGGGTGTTTTGGGTCTTCGGGGTGTTTTGGGTCTTCGGGGTGTTTTGGGTCTTCGGGGTGTTTTGGGTCTTCGGGGTGTTTTGGGTCTTCGGGGTGTTTTGGGTCTTCGGGGTGTTTTGGGTCTTCGGGGTGTTTTGGGTCTTCGGGGTGTTTTGGATCTTTGGGGTGTTTTGGGTCTTTGGGGTGTTTTGGGTCTTCGGCATGTTTTGGGTCTTTGGGTATTCAGGGTCTTTTTGAGCCTCAGGGCCTTGAAGGGTATTTTAGGTCTTTGGGGGTCTCCAGGGTATTTTGGGTCTACAGGGGTCTTGGTGGTCTGAAGGGTCTTGGGGGAATTAAAGGGTCATTAAAGGTCTGAGGGGTCTCAGCAGTCTTAACACAATTAAGAGGGGTAATTAAGAGGGTGGTAATTTTATTTGAAGAAGAAGAAGACGTTTTCGTCGCATATAAACATACATACATAGCGACATAACGACATACATAACCATATACGTTTGCCCTATTATAATAAGATTATAATAAGATATAAAGTTGACATCATACGAACTATTGCAGTGGTAATTAATACCAAGGTGACAATGCCATTCTATAGTCTAGTAAATTACCTTGGCATTGTATTAGTCAATTGATAGATTTTGAATAGGTTGCTTAACACTATCGAAAGAAGCAATGCCATCTTGTCCTAGTTTTAGTTCATATTGCTGTGTTTATGAGGGTGGAGGGGGGGGGGGAGGAGGGAATGGAGATTACCTTAGAACAGATAGAACTGCATGGAGTAGCATGGACTGTGTGCAAGTACGTACCCAATCTTGATGTAACAAGTAGGGACACGTCCACTGAAGGATTATCTGTTTGAATGTGTACCATACGGAGGATGGTGCTTGTAATAGACACCGAGGGATTAAGTGAAGGAAACGTGTGTAAAACCTCCTGTAACCATCTAACGGGGGCGCCAGGAGACGGTGAAGAGAGAGGGGCGGAGCTAAGAACACCTCCAAGGGTGCGGCTATGAATGCCACCAAGGGGTGGAGCCCATTGCCTTGAGGGCCGGTGGGTTGTCAAGGGAGACAAGGGAAGAGCTGAAAAAGGCGCAAGACGATAGCTTGAGTTCTGAGGAGAAAAGGAGGAGGAGCCTGTGATGGGTGGAAGAGGATTGTGCTATCTGAGGAGAGCTTCCTAGTTTTGAAGTGAACTGATAGAGATCTGAGGAAATTGGAGTGTCCTCAGAGGGCGGACAGCTTTAAGGAGGTCATCTTGCCTGCCTGCCTTGGCCTTAGTGCTCTACTCGTCTTCACCCATTGCCTGTTCATCATCTTGCCCGTCTCCTCATTATCTCTTCGTCGCCTGCTCGTCTCCTCACCGCCTGTTTGTGGCTGCTCAGTGCCCCCATCCTCCGCCCTTGCTACCACCACAGCTGAGTCCCCAGTTTTGTCCCTTTCCCCGTCTGTGATTGTGTCCGTGTGAGGCACCTTAGTTTAATTTAGATTTCCTTTACTTCATTGTAAATATTTACTTATTGATTACCCTTTCATCTAACCGTCAAATTTCCCAGTCGGGCCAATCTTCCCTATTTTTGTGTGTTCAGGAATAAACCCGTTTGGTTTTAAAAGAAACAAGCGTTACGCCTAGGTCCCCCGTCGGTGAAGTGATGTGAGTTGACAAAGTGGAAGACGCAGAAAACATGGAAGAGTCGATAATATTTGCGAGTGGGTTGGAGACACACCCACACACCAGATTATAAGTTAGTAGTTCGTTTATTTTTCAAGATATTTCGCTCACAAGGTTCAGACATATATGGCGGCGGCCATTTGGAATTTGATGTGGCAACCCAATTTTCAATAGCGTTCTTCCTTATGCCTAGATACGCCCACACACCAGATATGGCGGCCATCTTGGATTTTGACGTGGCAACCCAATTTTCAAAAGCGTTCTTCCTTATGCCTAGATACACCCACACACCAGATATGGCGGCCATCTCGGATTTTGATGTGGCGACCCAATTTTCAATAGCGTTCTTCCTTATGCCTAGATACACCCACACACCAGATATGGCGGCCATCTTGGATTTTGACGTGGCAACCCAATTTTCAATAGCGTTCTTCCTTATGCCTAGATACACCCACACACCAAATTAGAATTTGGTACTTCGCTTATTTTTCAAGATATTTCGCTCACATGTTTCAGACAGATATGGCGGTGGCCATCTTGGATTTTGACGTGGCAGCCAAATTTTCAATAGTGTTCTTCCTTTTGCCGAGATACACCCACACACCAGATATGGCGGCCATCTTGGATTTTGATGTGGCGACCCAATTTTCAATAGCGTTCTTCCTTATGCGTAGACACACCCACACACCAGATTAGAAGTTAGTCGTTCGTTTATTTTCCAAGATATTTCGGTCACAAGGTTCAGACATATATGGTGGTGGCCATCTTGGATTTTGACGTGGCGACCCAATTTTCAATAGCGTTCTTCCTTATGCCTAGATACACCCACACACCAAATTAGAATTTGGTCCTTCGCTTACGCACGCACGCACGAACGTCCACAAGCACGCACGGACGGACGCACACACGGACGGAAGCGAAAACCATAGTCCCCCTTTCGCTCCGCGGTACGACGGGGGACAATAAGGAGCCTCATGTTTCTCCTCAGTTCTGAGCAAGTATTAATACCACCATAAGTTGAACAATCTGAGGGGGTTAAAGCCTGTTTGGTCCATCCATTCAGTGGCGGTGTTAATTGCCCTGAACACGATAATATTTACCGTCGATATCTAATCTCAGCAATATTTGCTTAAAGGGAAAGATGTGTTGATTCGGGATCATATGTCTTGATCCTGGGCAAGTTTCCTGTTGTTATTATTGTCGTTTTTCTTTTTCTTCTTCTTGCGAGATTGGATAAAGCGTCAGTGAGACTTGGTACGCTGATGGCGTCTGGTTCCTGCTTATGATCACCACAGGATTCGGACGAAACCTGGTGGGCAGGTTGGGTGTGTGACAATAAAAAATCGATTCCATTTTTGTGAAGATCCGGATACAACATTTTAAAGTGATTTTTCACCATTGAGAGATCGGGGCAAAAACTATATAAAAGTACAAGATTTCAATAAGTTATGGATGTGATTTTTTTTTCTTTTTGTATACTTAGTGTAGGCTCGTACGAGAGGTACACACCACCAAAACTAGGTGGATGAATTGGGTAATAGACAAGAACAAGCAGATTCGATTTTGCTTCAGGTCCGGATCCAGATCTGGCCTATCAGTGGGATACAAAATGTAAACTGTTCTGCCTGACGGAAGTATGTGCTCTTCCAAGTGCCGTTCTGGTTATTGACATTTCTCGGTATAGAAAGGATAAAATTTATGCCATTTATTTTCTTTGCGAAGAGCCATTTCATTTGGATTTTCTGTTTTGGTGACAATCTTCAAAAAATATATACCCCTGATTCACTGCTGATAGGTCGTTTATGAATCTGAAAATGATGACAATTTATTTTAGTCAAAATGAAATGGTTATTTAATTACCTCCGCCACCAAAGGTGGACGGAAGTTATGTTTTCACCCCTGTCTGTTTGTTAACAAGATATCTCAAAAATTTGTGGACGGATGAGGACGAAATTTGCCAGAGATGTAGCGAGGACGAAATGATTAGAGTTTGGTGAAGATCCGGCAATGAGAATTTTTAAAGAGATTCTTCACCATTAGGAGATGGGGCCAAAACGATGCAAAGCAGGATATCTCAAAAAGTTGTGGACGGATGAGTTTGATTAAATGTGATTCTGTATTGTGATTTTCTTGTCTACTCTGGGATACAAAACGTAAACTGTTCACCTGGCGGGGGTATGCTCTCTACTGAGTGCCGTTCCAGTTTATCATGAAGCCAATCATAATCAAACAGATGCAGAAAAAGGCTGCTGTGCATCACATGTCGTTGATATCCCGAAGATTTTTCAAAAACAAATTTTGTTTCGAATTTTAAAGTAATTAATGTCTACCACAAACCTTATGCTTCTTGCAATTATTTTTCTTTGGAAAAGCTGCTTGCTATAATTTAAATGACTTGGGGTTGGTGGACTGTAATTTGGGTTTTACACCCTTCATCAAATGCCTTCTCCATCACTCCAAGAATTGGTATCCACACGTATGTTTCCTGCTTTGGTCTAAAAAGCCAATTTTAAAATGGCAGTGTAACTTTTATATTTGTTTTCCCAGTTGAAAAACTGCTGTGGTCAATAGGTGAGAGTTATTGGCCACAGGTGCCCTCATGGGTGAGACATTATTGGCAGAGTTTACAAAAATACTTTATCAAGTGTGTCAACAGCAAAACACAAGACACCAAGGGCTAAAACAACCAGAGAAAAGGATGAGATAACATATTCAAGATGGAAACTGGACATTTTGGAAAAAAAAAATTCACAAAAAAAAAATTTTCAAAACAAATTTGACTTGTGAAATTTAAGGGTTTTTTGGGTTATGACAAAATAAGTATTTAAAGATTGTTGTTGTGTTGCCCCAATCAGTTCTGGTTGAACATAGCGGCACGGAGATAGCCGATCGATGTCACAGGAGTAACCCAGAGATCCCTCACATCCAAGATGTTGTGCTCTTGCCTATGTGAAGCCAGGACCGCACAGTCTTCCATGGCATGTCTTATTGTGTGTGGAGCGGCCTGGCAGTGGTTGCAGGTGTCATCAGTGGTGTCGTTGAGTCTGTTTGTTGTGTAAAAGTTGTGGGTGGTGTTCACAGCGAAGGCGTGAAAGGCGAGCACGATCAGACCTGGAGAGTAGTTTCTCTGTCATTGATGGGTGGGGGGTTTGTGCCGAAGATACTGTTTGGGCCCAGGTTGTTTATTGTGTTTATGGTGATGTGGGTGTGCATGTGTTTTTTGTAGTTTTTGTTGTTTGGTAGGGGATGTCACTGTAGTGTCTTTGTCGTGTAGTTTTAATGTGTCTTGGGACCTGTGGGTGGTTGTACATGTTGTGGCATGAGTGATTCGGGTTGGCATTTGCTGTTGCAAGGAACTGTGCACCTCTCATGTCCAGGTGGTGTTTGATTTTTAGCATTTTTCCTTCTGTGTGTAGGTGCTCGATGGGTGTTGTTAAAGTGCACCATGTGATGATGCGAAGGATTTTGTATGATCTGCAGGTGTTGAGATGTGTTTGTGTGTTTGATAGGCTGGAGGCCCAAGATGAGCTGGCATAGTTGATGACTGATCTAATGTACTTTTTGCATGTTACTGATGTTGTTTCTTTGTGGTGTCCGAAGTCAGTGTCTGTAAGTGTCCTAAGTGTGTTCAGCCTGGGTGTGCATGTTTTTTTATCTTGCCAAAACGAAGTTTTTGCAAGATGTATTAGTCAGCTTGTATGTTTGTTTGTTTTTTTGTTTGTGGTTAATCATTTTTTTTTCACGTTTAGATCACTCTGTAGACCACAGTTATTATTGGAAACTCCTGTAACTTCGCATATCAGAGTCCTATAGAGATACCCTTCAGCACACAAAATTTTGAAGGTCAAGGTCAAAGGTCAAGGTCACTTTGTGGTCAATCATGGAGGTCGACGAAACACTAATTTTTTGAGTAACTTTGATCGGATCGTCTCCAAACTTCATGGGAATCTAGTATATGGTCCGGCGCTCAGCTGATTAGTTTTTGGTGGCGATCGGCCTTGACCTTCATGGTTAGCGCTGGAGGTCGAAAATTATTGACCCCAAGGTCAAATTTTGAAATCGTAGGTACCATATCGAGTAATACCTCATATGAATGCCCTTGATGAGTGCTTCCCAGATCTGTAAACAGTTTGACGCTATGACGTCATTTGATGACGTCATGACGAAAAAACGGAATTTTCACATTTTGGCAAGATACGGTTCACCCTGTGGGTGACATATGTTTATTTAAATGTTTGTAATGTTATCTGAGAATGACATGAATGTGATAAAAGTGACGCTGAGTATTTTTGTTTGGTGCATGTGTGGAATAGAATGTTGTTCAGTGTGATGTGTGGCGCAGCACTATGTTCCCTGGTTTAATAATTTGTTAGAAGAGTGACTGTTGATTTTGAGGGGCTACTTTCAGTGTGTTGATGGTGAGCCAGGTTTGTAGGGTGCTGAGGAAGGGTTCAAGTTGTGCTGTGGTGGTGTTGATGTTGCTATGAGTGGAGGTGATGGTTATAACGTCCACATATTATGCTAATTGTATGTTCTCAGGTGGTTGTGGAATGTCGTGCGCGAACAGATTAAAGAGTATGGGGGAGAGGACTGAGCGTTGAGGGACTCCATTCGGAAAGTATTGTGTGTGTGATGACCTGCCGTTAAAAATTATGAATGACTGTCTGCATAATAGGTAGTTGGCCAGCCAGCGTTTGGTGGTGTTGTGCATATTTAATAATAATAATAATAATGCATTTATTTTATATAGCGCTTTTCAGGAAGCCCAAAGACGCTTTGACAGAGTGCAAAACATAATGCATAGCAAAACATAAAGACAATTGCAAAAAAGAAGAATCAATAGGGAAATATTCAAAGCACAAAGGAGGGAGAAGGAGAGGAGATAGTCAGGGGTTAGATGCTGTGGGTTAAATGTTGAATGCAGTGTTGAACAGGTGGGTCTTGAGTGATGTTTTGAATGTGGTGAGTGAGGAGGAGTCTCTGATGGTGTGAGGTAGCGAGTTCCAGAGGGTGGGAGCAGCGATGGAGAAGGCCCTGTCCCCCCAGGATCTAAATTTGGTCCGGATGGGGGGGGGGGTCAGGAGGTTGGTACCAGCAGAGCGGAGGTTGCGGGTGGGAGTGTGTCTGGAGAGGAGGTCAGCCAGGTAGGATGGGGCCAGGTTATGGAGGGCTTTGTAGGTCAAGAGGAGGATTTTGTACTGGATTCTCTGGGAGATGGGGAGCCAGTGAAGCTTGTAAAGGACGGGGGTGATGTGGTCACGGGTCCGGGAATGGGTGAGTAGACGGGCAGCGGAGTTCTGAATGTATTGGTGTTTATTGGTGATTGTTGAGGGTGAACCATAAAGGAGGCTATTGCAGTAGTCCAGACGGGAAGTGATGCAGGCGTGGATGAGGGTTTCTGCAGCCACGGAGGAGAGGGATGGACGGAGACGGGCGATGTTTTTCAGTTGAAAGAAGGCTGTCTTTGTGATCTGTTTAGTGTATTTGTCGAAGGAGAGGGTTTGGTCAAAGATGATGCCAAGATTCCGGATGTGAGGGGAGGTGGATACTGGGAAACCGTCGATGTTGAGGGCAAAGTTATGGGTGGACTTGGTGAGCGTTTTTGGGCCAATGATGATTATTTCAGATTTATCACAGTTAAGTTTGAGGAAGTTGATTTGAAGCCAGGATTTTATTTCAGTGATGCAGTTTGTCAGGATAGAGTGGGTGGCGGTGGAGATGGACTTGGTGGAGATGAAAAGCTGGATGTCATCGGCGAAGCAGTGGAATTGGAGACCATGACGGCGGATTAAGTGGCCGAGGGGGGACAGGTAAAGGATGAAGAGGAGGGGGCCAAGAACTGAACCTTGGGGGACACCTTGGGGGAGGGGAGCAGTGGGGGATTTGCAGTTATTGATGGAGATGAACTGACGTCTGTCAGAGAGGTATGATTTAATCCAAGAGAGGGCAGTGCCGGTAATGTTAAAGGTGGTTTCAAGTCGGGTGAGGAGGATGGTGTGATCGATGGTGTCAAAGGCGGCGCTGAGGTCGAGGAGGATGAGAATGTTGAGGTTGCCAGCGTCAGAGGAGAGGAGAAGGTCGTTGGTGATTTTGAGGAGAGCAGTTTCAGTACTGTGGTTGGAGCGGAATCTGGATTGGAATGTTTCATACAGGTTATTGGCAGAGAGGTGATGTTTGAGTTGAGTGGCTACAGCGCGTTCCAAAACCTTTGACAGAAAGGGTAGGTTGGAGATGGGTCTGAAGTTATTTAGGGTGTCAGGGTTTAGTCCAGGTTTTTTCAGAATGGGGGTAACAGCAGCAATTTTGAGGGATGGTGGGACGATGCCTGTAGACAGGGAGGAGTTTATTGTTGCAATGATAAGTGGAGAGAGAGCAGGAAGGGAGGCCTTGACAAAGCTGGAGGGGATGGGGTCAAGAGTGCAGGTGGCAGTTTTCATTCCGATGAGGAGTTCAGAGAGGTCAGTAGGGGAGACTGGGGAGAATTGAGACAGGGGATGGCAGGATAAGGGGGGGCAGGTGGTTTGAGGGGGAGCGGGTGCGGCGGTGGTCAAGCCGTTGTAGATGTTTTCAATTTTGCGTTGGAAGAATGAAAGGAAGGAGATGCAGTTGTCTATTGTGAATGACTAGGTGGTGGTGTTCAGGGGCCTGAGGAGTTTGTTTATTGTAGAGAAGAGTGCTTTTGGGTTTCCGGAGCCAGAGTGGATAATTTGAGAGTAGTAGGCGGAGCGGGCGCGGGAGAGGGCATCTTTATAGTGTTGTATGTGGTCCTTGTAGGCCTGGGAGTGAACTTTGAGACCTGTTTTATTGCGGAGTCTTTCAAGTTGGCGAGCACGAGTTTTCATCAGGTGGAGTTCAGGGGTAAACCAGGGAGCAGAATGGGTGAAAGAAACTGTTTTGGTTTTTATAGGCGCAAGTTGGTCAAGGCAGGAGGAGAGAGTGTGGTTGTAGTAGTCAGTGAGGTCAGAAGGGGTGTGGAGGTCAACGAAGGGAGAAGTGGACATTGTTTCAGAGAGGGTCGATGAGAATGAGGCAGGTGAAAGAGCGTTTAGCTTACGGAAGTTGATAGTGCGATAATGCCTTGGTGCTGGGGTGGGGATGTTGATGGTCAGAGTGATGGCTAGGTGGTCAGAGAGAGTGAGGTCGGAGCCAGAGAGATGGTGCAAAATTAGTCCAGTAGAGCAGACAAGGTCCAAAATGTGACCACGGTTATGGGTAGGAAAGTTGACATGTTGAGTGAGGTTAAAGCAGGTGAGTAAATCAGTGAAGTCAGTGGTTAGCGTGGAGTCAGTGGAGTCCATGTGGATATTGAAATCACCAAGGAGGAGGATTGAGGGGGAGAGGGAACATAGCTGGGTCAGAAAGTAGGAGAAGTCAGACAGGAATGATGGGTGTGGTTTGGGAGGGCGGTAGACAACAGCCATGACTGACTGTGTGTGACCAGAGAGTTTAAAAGCCAGGTGTTCAAATGATGGAGCAGATGAGATGGAGATGAGGTTGGTCTTGATGTCTTGTCGGTGAATAACGGCAATTCCACCACCTCGGCCCTCCGAGCGTGGTTTATTGATGTAAGAATATCCATTGGGTGTGGTGAGGTTGAGCGTGTAGTAGTCCAGTGGTTGTTGCCAGGTCTCAGTGAGACAGAGAAAGTCCAGTTTATTTTCCAGGATGTAGTCGTTCAGGATGAGGCATTTGTTGTTGAGGGACCGGGTATTGAACAGGGTGAGCTTGATGTTGTTTTGTACGGTGGGTATGAATCCAGGTGATTTGGCCAGGGTTCGCAGACAGGAGGTGCGATTTTGTGCGTTGTTGTGACCAGGTGTGTTGGGACGATGAGTGGGAGTGCGCTGAGCCGACCAGAGGATGGGGATGGAGTGACCTGATTGTAAATAAACAAACTTACGACCGGAGCCACGGTGAATGTACCTGGGTCGACGCAGGAGTCCATTCGATTTGATTGCAGAGATGCATGATGGGGTGGAGCGGGTTTTAAGCAGGAGAAGCCTTGCGGCGGAGTACCGCAGAGCCATGCCAGCAAGAGCGAAGGGACGAGCACGAGGCCAAGGGTGAGGAGGCGAAACAATCGACACAACCCACGGGAGTGGGCCCGAGGAAACAGCGAAGGAGCCGAGCAGGTGAAGCCAGGAGCAGAGCCGGGACCATGCAGAGGGCAGACAGGAGCGAAGAGACGAGCACGAGGCCAAGGTTGAGGAGGCAAAGCGGCAAATGCAGCGGCAAACGACCGCCGCCGCTAATCAAGATCACGGCGGCAAACCGCCACTGCAAACAATGGGCGGCACAACCCACGAGAGTGAGCCCGAGGAAACAGCGAAGGAGCCGAGCAGGTGAAGCCAGGAGCAGCAGAGCAGAGCCGGGACCGTGCAGAGGAAGACTCAATGGCCAAAAATCCGCCACGACCACCAGGAAAGCAAGATACGGACAATGGTCCAGTCAGAGAAGCGGCGAGCAAGTGACGCCAGCGTCCTCTCACGACCGGACCGGAAACGGAACTCCGGAACCGGAGTATTTGTGTTGAGTATTTTGTTTGTGAGTAAGAGCTTGGGGAGTTTGTCAAATACTTTGCTGATGTCTACTGTGGTGAAAATAGTGTGGTTTGGTGGGTTTCTATTATGGAAGTCTTCAAAGGTGTTTTGTGTGAGGTTTGTGAGGAGAGTGTTGGGGGTGGAGTGATTGGGTCTGAGTCTGTGCTGGGTGTGAGAGAGGGATGTGAGGGTTTGTGAGTGTAAGTATAAGGTGTTCTATAACTTTTGAGGTGTGCAAAGTAATGCTATAGGTCTGCAGGAGACTGCTTTGCTGGGGTCTGTGTTTGCTTTAAGGAGGGTAACGATTTTGCCTTGTTTCCAATTTTTGGAAATTATTGTGTGTTGGTAGAGAAATTGCTCATATTTGTGAGGGCTGATATACCTTTTGGTCCAAGGTATTTTCAATGTAAATTAAAGACATTGTCAGGTAGCCTGCGAGGTTTTGACATTTTTGTTGTTTGTGCGGGAGTGAATGGTGTGATGGTCGTGTCAAGTTGGTAACTGAGTGTGATGAATTTATATGAAGAAGGAACTGGTTCCTCGTGACGTCATTCCCCATCACAATGGAATTTGTTATATAGTGCGTGAGGTCGAGAGAGAGGTCGAGAGGTCGAGAGAGAGGTCGAGAGGTCGAGAGGTCGAAAGAGAGGTCGAGAGGTCGAAAGAGAGGTCGAGAGGTCGAGAGGTCGAGAGGTCGAGAGGTCGAGAGAGAGGTCGAGAGGTCGAGAGAGAGGTCGAGAGGTCGAGAGAGAGGTCGAGAGGTCGAGAGAGAGGTCGAGAGGTCGAGAGAGAGGTCGAGAGAGAGGTCGAGAGGTCGAGAGAGAGGTCAAGAGGTCGAGAGAGAGAGGTCGAGAGAGAGAGGTCGAGAGAGAGAGAGAGAGAGAGGTCGAGAGAGAGAGAGGTCGAGAGAGAGAGAGAGAGAGGTCGAGAGAGAGAGAGAGGTCGAGAGAGAGAGAGAGAGAGAGAGAGAGAGGTCGAGAGAGAGAGGTCGAGAGAGAGAGGTCGAGAGAGAGAGGTCGAGAGAGAGAGGTCGACAGAGAGGTCGAGAGAGAGAAGTCGAGAGAGAGAGGTCGAGAGAGGTCGAGAGAGAGAGAGAGACAGAGCAGGCGAGCTGGCAACAGCTTAACGAAGCACTCGAGCAACTGGGCGAGAAGTTAAAAGGAATACCCTGCAGAAGTAATGCTTATATAGAATCTATTGTATCTGAATGTGCTTTATTTGCATTTTAGATGCTGCTTCAATAGAGTGGATCAAAGCAGCTAGTTTCCAAGAAGGTTTCTGTTTTAACAACACCGAGTTGGCATCTTGTAATCCATCTTTCCTTTTTTCTGGATCCCATGTGACCTGTCGTTGCATAATGGTCGATGAGGATGTTAGCTTGTCGTTTTTCTGATGGTATGCTCTCTGTGGTAGTGGGACAAATCGATGTGGACCCAGATGGAATTAAAGGAATATGGAAGGGATATATGGAAATGCTGTTGAATGCAGAGTTGCAACAACAAATGCAACAACCGTTGACTACCTGCTGGTGCGAAGGCGAGATAGGGGGCACCTCCGGGACACAAAGGTGATCCTGGGGGAGGAGGCTGTTTCACAGCACCACTTGGTTGTCTGCGACATAAGGGTGAAAGGTGCGAGGAGAGCTTGGCGGGTGAAGTACCAACCGAGAATGAAGGTGTGGAGGTTGAAAGAGATGACAGTGAGGGAGGCATTAAAAGAGAGGCTGAGTAGGGCAGAGGATGATGTGGTTGAGCTTGAAAGTGGTTGGATGTCAATGAAGGATAGACTGTTGGGAGCCGTTCAAAAGGACCACGGAGGCACTCGGAAACATGGTGGTGGGATGATGAAGTTGGAAAGAAGATTGACGAGAAGAGGAAGAAGTTAAAGGAGTGGCAGAAGGCAAAGGGAATGGGGGCAGAAAAGGCAGAGCATGAAGGTTATAAGGCAGCCAAGAAGGTTGCAAAGAAAGAGGTAGCAAAGGCGCAGGAGGCATGTAGGAAAATGTTCGGAGAACGCTTGGATTTGGAAGAGGTTCAGAGAGCGGTATTCAGGATTGCAAAGCAGATAGCAAAAGAGGTGCGATGTGATGGGGGTGAGTTGCTTGAAGGATTAAGTGGGACAAATCGTTGTGGACCCAGATGGAATAGATATATGGAAATGCTGTTGAATGCAGAGAATGAATGGGATGGCAACATAGAGAGTAACCCAGTTTTCGGACCAGCAGAGAAGATAACCGAGAAGGAAGTTGAGGAAGCGATAAAACCAATGAAGGGAGAAAAGCGAGATGGCGGACGGGAGTTGTGGGAGACAGGTTGAAGGCAGCGGAAAATTGGGGTGTGAAGAGAATGACAGAGATCTGCAATCTGGTGGTGAAAGAAGGCTGCATTCCAATGGATTGGGAACTGAGTACCCTCGTCCCTCTATACAAGGGGAAAGGTGACCCTCTGGACTGTGGCTCGTACCGAGCGATAAAGTTATTGGAGCATGGAATGAAGGTATTGGAAAGGGTGTTGGAGAGGAGGATAAGGAAGAAAGTGAAGATCGACGAAATGCAGTTTGGATTTATGCCTGGAAGAGGAACGACAGACGCGCTTTTTATTGTGAGGCAGTTGCAGGAGAAGTAGATGGAGAAGACGAAGAAGTTGTTTCTTGGGTTTGTTGATCTGGAGAAAGCATTCGATAGGGTTCCACGTGAAGTAGTGACATGGGCATTGAGGAAGTTAGGAGTGGAGGAATGGTTGATCAGAGTGGTGATGGCAATGTACAAAAGAGGGCGCACAGCTGTAAGGATGAATGACGGGAACAGTGGTGAGTTTGAGGTGAAGGTGGGAGTGCATCAGGGGTCGGTACTAAGTCCACTACTATTTGTAGCTGTGATGGAGGTGCTGGCTCAGAACGTAAAGGAGGGTTTACCCTGGGAGTTGTTGTATGCAGATGATCTGGTGTTGATTGCAGAAAGTATGGATGGACTGAAGTAGAAGATGAACAAGTGGAAGGAATGCATGGAGACAAAAGGTCTGAAGGTGAATATCGGAAAAACGAAGGTGATGGCAAGTGGTAAAGCATGAGGTGAGGTGGAAATAACTGGGAAGTGGCCATGTGCTATGTGCAGGAAGGGTGTCGGAGTGAACGCCATTCAATGTATGATGTGCGCTGAGTGTGTCCATCAAAAATGTAGTGGTCTGAGAGGGTCATTAACCAGTGTGGCAGCGACATCAAGTGTAAGGTGTGCACAGAGGGAGCTGCAGATGGAGGAAATGTTGAGTTGGATCTTGGAGACAGCATGAAGCTGGAAGGTGTGAAAACATTTTGCTACCTTGGAGACATGTTGAATGGAGAGGAACAGAGGAACAGAATGGAGAAAGTGGATCAGACTCGGCAACGGTTGCTCGAGTGAGATGGGCATGGAAGAGGTTTCGGGAACTGAGTGGTGTGCTGATAAGGAGGGGAGTGTCGTTGAAGCTGAAGGGAAAGGTGTATGCTGCATGTGTGAGAAGTGTTATGATTTATGGGAGCGAGACATGGGTAATGAACGTCGAGCAGCAACGAAGGTTGGAAAGGGTGGAAATGCGAATGGTTCGGTGGATGTGCGGAGTATCGTTGAGAGAGAGGAAGATAAATGATGAATTGCGAAAGATGATGGGAATAGAGCCTGTGATGGATGCTGTGAAGAGGAACAGGTTGAGATGGTTTGGTCACGTGTTGAGGAAGGATGAAAGTGACTGGTTGAGAAGAGTGATGGAAATGAATGTAGAAGGAAGTAGAGGACGGGGAAGACCGAGAAAGACTTGGCTAAAGATGGTCGAAGAAGAAATGCGGGCAAGGGGGTTAACGAGGAGAGATGCAGAAAATAGGGCAAAATGGAGAAGATTGTCATGGGGACCGCAAGGCTAACCCCCGCTCTTGCAGGGAAAATGGCCTTAAAATGCATGTTGTTGTTGTTGTTGTTGTTTGTATGCTCTCTGTGGTAGTTATGGCTGCATGTGAGGGTGTTATGCTGCTGTTGGAGTTATTGATGCCGTTTATCGTTTTGTACAAGTGCTAAGTATTGGTTGAGTGGTTTGGTGTTTGTGGAAAGGAGTGCCAGGTTTGTGTGTTTTTACACCAGTATTTTGTTGTTGAGTCCTGTGTTTAGTGTTTGAATCCTTTCTACTATATCTGGTGCTTTGGGTGTTGGTCTGTTGTGTTTTAGATTGTCTCGTTGTTTGATGAGGTGTGCGATTTCTGGCGAGTAGTTGGGGTTGTATTTTATGATATTGCCCTTTGGAATGTATTTGGTAGCTGTGGTTGTGATGATCATATTGAACTGTTTGATGTGGATGTCGATGTTTGTGATGTTGTTATTGTTAAGTTGTTGGGATTTTTGTTCAGTGTTGTGATCAAAGTTGTACCACATTGCTTTTTTGTTATTGGTGAATGTTTTGTTTGCGTTGATGTCTGTAGTTGTGTTTATGGTAATGATGCTAGGTCGGTGATCTGAAGGGAGTTGTTGTGCTGTTCCTCACGTGGTTGTGGTGCAAAGTGATGGAGAACATAATGTTTTGTCTAGTGATGAGTTATTGTAACCAGCTTGATGTGGTGTGTGTGTGTGTGTGTGTGTTTGTGTGTGTGTGTGTGTGTGTTTGTTGGTCTGGATTGTTAAATATAAATAACAAATTTCGTTGTGTGGCAATGGTTTGATAATATTTCACAAGCTCAAATGACCTAATCTCTCATACATACATACACACACACACACACACACACACACACACACACACACACACACACACACACACACACACACACACACACACACACACACACACACACACACACACACACACACACAAACACACACACACCCCAAATGGATACCAAACGTTTAAGCTAACCCAACTCATTCTACTCTTGACACTCGATTCTAACATAACAAACCTCATGTAATTGGTTTTCATCATTCTTGCACCGGTTGGTGATGACTTTCTCTTTCTCTGTTCTGGTGCTGCCCATGCCCCTTAAATTGATTGTGCTGCATTGGTCTCGGTCTCGCAAGCTTTTCCCTTCCCTCTCTCGAATGCAACTTCTGTCCCTCTCCCTTAAACTGCTTTTATCCCTACCTCTTGTCACACTATTTATTTCCCTGTTGTCCTTGGCAACACTGCTCTCATCCCATAGTGTTGCAGAGCTTCTTGCATTCTTCACGTTTATGGTGCGCCTTCCTTCCCTCTTTCTTTCAATGTTGCTTTCTTCTTTCACGCCTGATGTACTACTTCCAACTTTCTCACTCACAGTGATGCTTTTATTTTCTCTGGTGATGCTGCTCTGGTCCTCTCGTGTGATGCTGTTACTGTTCCTTTTCAGAGTGACATTACATTTTTCCTTCTCGCTGATTATACTGCTACCGTCCCACTCCCTTGTGGTACCCCCATCCTTCTCCCTCGTGTTGTGTCCGTCCCTCTCCCTCGTGTCGTCTCCGTCCCTCTCCCTCGTGTCGTCTCCGTCCCTCTCCCTCGTGTCGTCCCCGTCCCTCTCCCCCGTGTTGTTGCCGTCCCTCTCCCTCATGTTGTTTCCGTCCCTCTCCCTTGTGTTGTTTCTGTCTCTGTCCCTCATGGTTCCCTCATCCTTGTCCCTCATTGTTCCCTCGTCCCTGTCCCTCATGGTTCCCCAGTCCCTGTCCCTCGTGGTTCCCCGATCCCTCTCTGTCGTGATGCCCCAGTCCTTCTCCCTCATGGTAGCCCAGTCTCTCTCCCTCGTGGTGCTCCCATCCTTCTCCCTCATGGTTCCTTCATCCCTCTCCCTCATGGTTCCTTCATCCCTCTCCCTCATGGTTCCTTCATCCCTCTCCCTCATGGTTCCTTCATCCCTCTCTCTCTTGATATCCCTGATCCTCTCCCTTGTGATGTCCCCGTCCCTGATCGTGTCCACATCCTTCTCTCTTGGTATGCCCCCGTAGCTCTCCCTCATCTTGGTATTCTTGTCCCTCTCTCTCTTTATGCTATTTTTGTCCCTCTCATTGATTATGGTATTATTGTCTCTCTCTCCCATGCTGCTCCTTCTCCTCTCTTCCATACTGCTCATGCTGTTCCTTTCCCGCTCCCTTCTGCTGCTCCTTTCCCTCTGTCCAGTGCTGCTCCTTTCTTTTTCTCCCATGCTGCCCCTTTCCCTCTGTCCCATGCTGCTCCTTTCCCTCTCTCCCGTGCTGCTCGAATCCCTCTCTCCCATGCTGCTCCATCCCTTCTCCCCTGTGCTGCTCCTTTCCCCTTCCCTCGTGCTGCTGCTCCTCCTCCTCCTCCTCTCTTCCGTGCTGCTCCTCCTCCTCCTCCTCTCTCCTGTGCTACTCCTCCCTCTCTCTGACATGTTGCTCCCACCCTTCTCTCCTGTGCTGCTCCTCCCCCTCTCTCCTGTGCTGCTCCTCCCCCTCTCTCCTGTGCTGCTCCTCCCCCTCTCTCCTGTGCTGCTCCTCCCCCTCTCTCCTGTGCTGCTCCTCCCCCTTTCTGCGGTGCTGCTCCTCCCCCTCTCTCCTGTGTTGCTCCTCCCCCTCTCTCCTGTGCTGCTCCTCCCCCTCTCTCCTGTGCTGCTCCTCCTCCTCTCTCCAGTGCTGCTCCTCCCCCTCTCTCCTGGGCTGCTCCTCCCCCTCTCTCCAGTGCTGCTCCTCCCCCTCTCTCCTGTGCTGCTCCTCCCCCGCTCTCCTGTGCTGCTCCTCCCCCTCTCTGCGGTGCTGCTCCTCCCCCTTTCTGCGGTGCTGCTCCTCCCCCTCTCCCCCGTGCTGCTCCTCCCCCTCTCTCCCATGCTGCTCCTCCTCCTCTCTCCCATGCTGCTCCTCCCCCTCTCTCCCGTGCTGCTCCTCCCCCTCTCTCCGGTGCAGATCCTGCCCCTCTCCCCTGTGCAGCTCCTCCCCCTCTCTCGCGTGCTGCTGCTCCTCCTCTGTCGCGTGCTGCTGCTCCCCCTCTCTCGTGTGCTGCTGCTCTCCCTCTCTCGCATGCTGCTTCTTTCCCTTTCTCTCGTGCTGGTCCTTTCCCTTTCCCTCGTGCTGCTCCTTTCCCTTTCCCTCATGCTGCTCCTTTCCCTTTCCCGCGTGCTGCTCCTTTCCCTTTCCCTCGTGCTGCTCCTTTCCCTTTCCCTCGTGCTGCTCCTTTCCCTTTCCCTCGTGCTGCTCCTTCCCCTTTCCCTTGTGCTGCTCCTTCCCCTTTCCCTCGTGCTGCTCCTTTCCCTCTCCCTCGTGCTGCTTCTTTCCCTCTCACTCATGCTGCTCCATTCCCTCTCCCTCGTGCTGCTCCTGTTACTCTTTCTTGTGCTGCCCCTGTTCCTCTCTCTCATCCTGCTGCTTCTGGCTCTTTCTCGCATGGTGCTTCTGTCCCTCTCCGTAATGTTGCTTCTTCTGTTCCTGTCCTTGAGAGCACTGCTTCTGTGTCTACCCATTTCTCTTTCTAAGAAGGGTCTTGAGGCTCCCCAAGCAAGCGAAGCAGCCCGCAGGCTGCGCCTTAGTTGCTGTTGCAGCCCCCATTGACCTCTTGAAGTGCCTCGACGCAAGCGTGCTGGGTGAAGGAGAAGGAAAGATGAAGAAAATGGATGCACGTAAGTGATGAAAGGAACGGCTAGTTTTAAGCAAAAGCTGCAGTAAATTTTGCATCCATGATAATAATACAATGAAGACGACTAAGAGTTATTTTTAAAGCTATCTTATGTCATAAATAAAAATATTTAACATTTGTAGAATGAAAAAAAACAACCTTTTAATGCCAATTACTTACCACCAGAATGAAACTAGAACAGCACTCTGTCGTCGCAACGTTGACCGATATGCTTCAGTGCACATTATTACATCATTATACATACTTGTACCAAGTTTGATTTAAATCCCTTCAGCTGTTTTCAAGTATCACATTTTTACCTGACATGACGTATGACCTTTGATGTTAAAATCGAATCAGTTCATCTTTGCATCATAATACATGCTTGCACCAATTTTGGTCAAAATCCCATCACTGATTCACAACTTATCAAGGTAACATGATTTTTACCGAACATGACTTCTGACCTTTGACCTCGTGACCCAAAACCAAACAGTTAATCTTTACATCATTATACATACTTGTACCAAGTTTGACTTGGTTCCCTTTAGCCGTTCGTTCTTAAGTTATCGTGCTAACAAAACCCTATTAAAGACTATGACCTTTGACCACTTGATGAAGAAATCTAATGAGTTCATCTTTGCATCATAATATATACTTATACCACCTTTGGTGAAAATCCCATCACAGGTTCACAATTTATTGTGGTAACAGGATTTTAAACCAACCTGACCTCTGACCTTTGACCTCATGACCCCAAAATCAAGTCAGTTCATCTTTGCATCATAACATATATATATACTTGTACCACCTTTGGTGAAAATCCCATCACTGGTTCACAATTTATTGCGGTAACAGGATTTTTAACCAACCTTACCTCTGACATTTGACCTCATGGCCCCAAAATCAAGTCAGTTCATCTTTGCATCATAATACATACGAGTACCAACTATGGTCAAAATCCCATTAGTGGGTCACAAGTTATCGCGGTAACAAAAATCTATCACAGACAGATGGACAACCCGAAAACAACCTGCCTCCGCCATTGTCGACTTTGTCGGTGCAGGCATAAAAAAAAAAATTGTTACGGAACTGGGCTTCGTGGTTTACCATGAAGGGGACTTCTCGGACTCCTCCCGAACTCTGTTCCTGCAGACTACACGCCACGGATAAGTCAGCGGCGCAAGGTTTGGCAAGCACCAATTGATACAACAAAACACGGAAGGGTCCTTGCTCTTTTACAAACGCGTTACCATTCCGGTGGGTTAGCGATGCCAATTGTAGCACGTACCCTCAGCATGTACTCATCCATTCATTCAGGTATGGCCGAGTGGAGCCGTAAAGTATGAACCGGCTAAGTCACGGAGCCAATCGGTGGGGCCGAACTTCCCATCTGTCGAAACTAACACACTAAATCGATCGATTAGAGAATGATATGTAACGGACAGGATGGAAACAAACCATTTAACAAAGAAAGTAAACACGTATTTGCAAAGCACAGTAATTAATCATGAAATACATATGTACGTAGTGTGTTCAAAAAGTATCCGACCTTTATTTTTCGTGCGTAAAAAAAAAGAAGCTAGGGAGGCGTTGATTGGTGCACGTATGTAGGCGATCCTAATGCGCACGCGTGAATTTTTTCCCATCTGCAGAAGCTGTCATTCGACGGCAGACCGCCGATGAGTGAGGACATGTAAGCGAGCGCCGTGGGATTTTCGTTTTTGACAAAATGACGGATAAACTTGAACAACGCTACTGCATCAAATTTTGTGTTTTTGGGCCTCAGTGATGTTGGATGCTTCCATTGTGATGACTGCAACTTGGTTTCTGGGTCGTACCCATAAACCCAGGACTCATCGCCAGTGATCACTGTGTTGAGGAAGCTGGGATCGCTGTTCACAGTCTCCAGCATGTCCTGTGCGATCTCCAAACGGAGTTGCTTCTGCTCAATCGTTAGCAGCTTTGGTACGAACTTCGCTGAGATTCTCCTGAAGCCCAAATCCTCCTTCATAATGGAATGAACGGTGTTGAATCTTGCGGATCGTTTCCACTTGGGAATCGCCAAGCTTTACACAAAATTCAAACTGATCGAATCAAGCGTTGTACTTGTCGAATTATGACTTCATAATTAAGGTGCCGATGACATCATAAACATATCTTATTCCCCAAGCGGAGTACTTCACAATGAGCCACGTTTCAATTTTTTTTTCCATGGAGCGGTTTCGGAGATATAGAGGTTGAATTCATAATCATCTATCTATAATTCCAGTAATCTCTGTGTGTGTGTGTGTGTGTGTGTGTGTATGTGTGTATGTCTGTGTGTTTGTCTGTGACCGCTGTTTCTCGACAACCACGGGTCCGATATACTTGAAACTTGCCAGGTATATTGCTGGGGACCCGAGGATGTGCCTTTTCAAGGTTTCATATTAATCGGACAAGTAGTTACCGAGCTATGTCCAAAAAACGATTCAACCAATCAGAGAGCAGCGAGTTATCACGTGTGCCGAACGTGGCGAACAGACTCTGCCTCGGACGGCACATTTGAGAGCGTATTCATTTATTTCACATTGGCAAACTATGTTGCCGCTATGTTGGCGTTAAACTATGTTTTAAAACTAATTAAAACTAATTTGCGATTCTTTCGCTTTCCTGCGCGTTTGTGCACGCTATGGCGATTTCTTTACCAAACTCCGCAAGCCGTTCGCTTTGGACCAAACCATTTCATGTAAATAGAGGGGGGGGATTGTCACCGTACTCGCACGCCGTTCGCTTTGGACCAAACCATTTCATGTAAATAGAGGGGGGGGGATATAATTTTAGATATAGATATAGTACGGGCATGCCCTAGTGAATAAATAATTTCTACAGGCAGAGGCGCTCCTATGGTAATATTTAGTGTCAATTGGACCAACAGTTGCTGAGAAAATGAATTTCAAAAATGCAGACACGGCACACGTACGGCACACATACGCACCCGAATGCTTAACCCTGCTTTTGGCTTCGCGAGCGCAGGGTAATAAAGGGAGGGGGCGACAAGATTAAGAGAGAGAGGGAAGCACACAAGCACAACAGTAGAGAACAGGGACATTGAGAGATCTGTTCGAAGGGCGAGGGCTGGGGGGGGGGGGGGGGAGGGGAGGGGGAGGGAAGGGGTATATATCCATACATATATATTTATACATATATAAACTGAACATCAAAATAAACTTATCACTTTTATTTTTTGAAATGTGCAGCTTTACAAACACATTTCTTCAATTGTAATGATTATGTAAGGTGATTGATTATGCTGAATGATTATGCTGATTATGTAAGAGGAACTTCACTTCAATCACCTGGTTGATCTACAATGGCATGCTTGAGTGGTTCTGTATCGGGATCTTTCCCTTTAAATAATGACCCTCATAATGAAATCCTTCAGTTCTCGTGGTTAGACATTCATTTATTGCTGTCTATAGTCACTCTAGACTCGAGGCTTCTGACAGGGAAAACAACAAGAAAATTCAGATGCCACGCCTGACATCTGAACAACGTTTAAGGGCAATTGGGATGCTTGAGGCTGGTGTAAGCCAGCGAACAATTGCCCAACGTCTTGGTTGCGAACCAAGACGGAGCGAACGCTCACGGCCTGCAATTTCCAACCTGGCCAGGCGTTACGGTGAAAATGGAACTGTGAATGATGGTCCACGAAGAGGAAGACCACGGGTAACCACCCCAAACCAAGACCGCTGGATTGTGCTGCAGCATCTTCCTGTTCGTTTCCGCCCTGTGACGCAAAAACAGCTGCAGTGACAAAAGGTCGCCACAACAACCGCATCAGTGTCTCTACTGTGTGGCGCGCTTGAGAAGTCGGGGCCTGGTGGCAAGACGTCCTTGCAGAGGTCCAATGTTGAACACAGTGCATCGGCGGAACAGACTAAGATGGTGTCTGCAGCATCGCCGCTGGACTCAGCAACAGTGGAGTGCAGTCTTGTTCAGCGATGAGTCCAGATTTTGCCTCCATGCTGCTGATGGGCGTCAACCATACTGTATTCACCAGATCAATCGTTGGGGAGAACCCAGTGTAATGGTATGGGCCGGCATTTCCACCTGTTTCAGGACACCTCTGCACCATACCCAAAGGTCATCGAAGGCAATCTCACTAGTCAGCGTTATGTCAATGAAGTTTTGAGACCTAATCTGTTGCCATTTCTCCAGGGTCATCCTGACATCGCAGTTTTCCAGCAGGACAACGCTCGGCCCCATGCTGCTCGCCTGACCACCTAATTTTGATTCGGGGTTTTTCAAGTTCGGGTCACAACCCTGGGTTTGGGAAGTCCTGATTTACAGTAATGTCTTTGTCAATGTCTGCATTTTAATGCTGTCTGTCATGTAAATGCCAGCCTGGTGTTGGTTTAACAGCTAAGGTGGCTGGCTAAAGATCTTAGGGTCTTGAGTTTGAGCCCCTGTCGTGCAGTTGAAATAACACCAGGGTAATTGTACCCGGTTGCTAGAAGCCTGGATAAGCACTTTCATGTGGATAAATCACCTATCTCGCGGATACATTTTATCCAAAGGATAAGTTCCGTTGCTCAGAGCCTGGATAACTTTACCCGCTGGATACATCGGTGATTTTTCCGTTAAACTTTAGCCAACCTCGACTGGCTCAGATAACGCCTTATTCCATGGTTAGTGACGTAGGTTTGTCAAATTTGACATGGCAGACGATCCAGACATCTGTCGGATGAACGTTGAAAGGAAATTCTGCAAACGTGTTGATCCAGAGTGTCATACATGGATGTGTAAACGTGTTGATCCAGTGTCATGCATGGACGTGTAAACATGTTGATCCAGTGTCATGTATGGACGTGTAAACATGTTGATCCAGTGTGTCATGTATGGACGTGTAAACGTGTTGATCCAGTGTGTCATGTATGGACTTGTAAACGTGTTGATCCAGTGTGTCATGTATGGATGTGCAAACGTGTTGATCCAGTGTGTCATGTATGGACGTGTAAATGTGTTGATCCAGTGTGTCATGCATGGATGTGCAAACGTGTTGGTCAAGTGTGTCATGTATGGATGTGTAAACGTGTTGATCCAGTGTGTCATGTATGGACATGTAAACGTGTTGATCCAGTGTGTCATGTATGGATGTGCAAACGTATTGATCCAGTGTCATGTATGGATGTGTAAATGTATTGATGCAGTGTGTCATGTATGGACTTGTAAACGTGTTGATCCAGTGTGTCATGCATGGACATGTAAATATGTTGATCCAGTGTGTCATGTATGGATGTGTAAACGTGTTGATCCAGTGTGTCATGTATGGACGAGTAAACGTGTTGATCCAGTGTCATGTATTGATGTATAAACGTGTTGATCCAGTGTGTCATGTATGGACTTGTAAATGTGTTGATTCAGTGTCATGTATGGATGTGTAAACGTGTTGATCCAGTGTGTCATGTATGGACGTGTAAACGTGTTGATCCAGTGTCATGTATGGATGTATAAACGTGTTGATCCAGTGTGTCATGTATGGACTTGTAAATGTGTTGATTCAGAGTGTCATGTATGGATGTGTAAACGTGTTGATCCAGTGTGTCATGTATGGACATGTAAACGTGTTGATCCAGTGTCATGTATGGATGTGTAAACGTGTTGATCCAGTGCGTCATGTATGGACGTGTAAACGTGTTGATCCAGTGTGTCATGTATGGATGTGTAAACGTGTTCATCCAGTGTGTCATGTATGGATGTATTGAAGGAGCTGTGCTCCTAAGCGAGTTGAAAGGATTGACGCGACAAAAGACGGGAATTCAGCCGAGTTTCTTTATTCAGCAAAACCAAACTCGGGTACTCTGAAAAGCCCGTTTATCAGGCAGCAATATATATATGCAATCAAATACGGCGAGAGTGAGCGTGCCCGGGCGGTCTGGGTGAGCCCGGGAAAGGCAAGTCTGGACATGCCCGGGAAAGGCGAGACTGGGCGTCTCCGGGCGGTCTGGGTGAGCCCGGGAAAGGCGAGTCTGGACATGCCTGGGAAAGGCGAGACTAAAGCGTCTCCGGGCGGTCTGGGCGACCCCGGTACAGTGATCGCTCCCTGGTTGCGTCTTCGGCGGGTGTAAGGCGATTGTGTATGCTCAGCGGCAACCGCTACACGCGCCCCCCCAGAATCGACTTGCACCGGCAGGGTCAATTTAAGGGGGGTCCTGATGACCCGGCCGAAGCGACCCCTGGAGGGTCGTGGGGGGCGAGGGGGGTCCGGTGTGGTGGTGGGTGGTCGAGCGGGGGGAACCGTGGATGGGGGGAGGCCTCGCCGCGGAGGAAGGGCCAACCGTGGTGGTTGGTCGACGTCCACGTGCGCCGGCTTGAGGCGGTCCAACGAAATCCGGTCCGACCTGCCGCCGACGTCGATGACGAAGGCCTTGTCGTCCCGTCGCAGGACCCGGAAGGGTCCGTCGTACGGCGGCGGGAGTGGCCCCCGGTGTGCGTCATGACGCACAAAAACGTACCCCGCTGTGCGAAGCGCTGGGGGGACGTAGGACTGGGGGCCACCGTGGCGGGACGTTGGCACGGTGGCTAACCGTCGGGCGGCCTCCTGGAGGTCCGAGCGCTGGCGAGCTGCGGACCAGGGACTGGTAGCGTCGGGCACGAACTCCCCCGGGACGCGTAGCGGCTGGCCGTAGACGAGTTCGGCGGTGGACGCCTGGAGGTCCTCCTTGGGGGCCGTGCGGAGGCCCAAAAGGACCCACGGCAGCCGGTCGGCCCAACCGCCGTCCTGAAGGCCGGCCATGAGCGCGGCCTTCATGGAGCGGTGAAAACGCTCGCACAACCCATTGGCTTGGGGGGGGTAGGCCGTGGTACAGTGCAGCTTGACCCCCAGGTTGCGGGCGACCGCGCACCACAGCTCGGGGGTGAACTGTGGACCGCGGTCCGAAGAGATGTCCGCCGGTGCGCCGAAGCGGGCGACCCAGGTGGCGATGAAAGCCTGCGCCACGTCGGCGGTGGTGGTGGAAGCGAGGGGAACGGCCTCCGGCCACCTGGTGGTCCTGTCCACCATGGTGAGCAGGTGTGTGAAACCTCGTGATGGGGGGAAGGGGGCCCACCAGGTCCACGTTGACGTGGTCGAAACGCCGTTCGGGCACGGTGAAAGGTGCCAGCGGGGCCTGGGTGTGGCGGTGGACCTCGGCCCGCTGGCAGGCCGTGCAGGCGTAGCCCAATCGCGGACGTCCCGTCGAAGTCCATGCCAGAAGAAACGCGCCGACACGAGCTTCTGGGAAGCTTTCCGGCCCGGGTGGGAAAGGCCATGGAGGGAGGCGAAAACGCGGCGCTGCCAGGTAACGGGCACGACGGGGCGAGGCTGGCCTTGGGAGACGTCGCAGAGCAGGACAGTGTCCGCGAAGGGGACGTCGGCCAGGCGGAGGCCCGTGTCCGCCGCCCGGAGGGCTTGCACCGTGGTGTCGGTGGTCTGGTCGGCCGCCATAAGCGCGAAGTCCACGCCGAGGTGGACCGCATTCGCGCTGGCCCGAGAAAGACAGTCGGCCACGGCGTTGTCTTTTCCGGCGACGTGCCGGATGTCCGTGGCAAATTCCGACACGGCGGAGAGGTGGCGGTGCTGGCGGGCCGACCACGGCTCCGTGACTTTGGCCATCGCGTAAACCAACGGCTTGTGGTCGACGAAAGCCATGAACGGGCGGCCCTCCAGGAGGTGGCGGAAATGACGAACGGCCAGGTATAGACCGAGGAGCTCGCGGTCAAATGTGCTATATTTTAGCTCGTTCGGCCGGAGTTGCCAGCTAAAAAAAGCGAGTGGCTGCCAAACCCCGTTCACCCATTGTTCGTGTGCGGCGCCCACCGCGTAGTCGGAGGCGTCCGTAGTGAGGGTGATGGGAGCGTCGAGCACCGGGTGAGCCAGCAGCGTTGCGTCGGCGAGGGCCAGCTTTGCGCCTGTGAATGCCGCGTCCATGGCTGCAGACCAGACGACGTCATGCTTGGCCAGCTTGCCCCGGAGGGCTTCGTTAAGGGGCCGCATGAGCTGAGCAGCGCGGGGCACGAAACGGTGGTAGAAATTCACCATGCCGAGGAACTCCTGCAGGGCCTTGATGGAGCAGGGACGCGGGAACTCGGTGATGGCCTCGACCTTGGTTGGCAGCGGCACGGCCCCGTTTCTGGTGATGTGGTGGCCCAAAAAGTCAACGGCCGTCGTGCCGAAGTGGCATTTGGCCGGGTTGACGATTAAGCCGTGCTCGCTGAGGCGCCCGAACAGTGTTCGGAGGTGGAGGAGGTGCTCGGCCCGGGACGTGCTGGCGACGAGGATGTCGTCCAGGTAGATGAAGAGGAACGGCAGGTCGCGCAGCACGCCGTCCATCAAGCGTTGGAACGCCTGGGCCGCGTTCTTGAAGCCAAACGGCATTCTCAGGAATTCGAACAGGCCGAACGGCGTGATGACGGCCGTTTTTGGGACGTCGGCCGGCCTGACAGGTACCTGGTGGTATCCCCGTATTAGGTCAACTTTCAAGAAAATGACCCGCCCCGCCAAACGGGCGGAAAAGTCCTGGATGTGCGGGACCGGATACCTGTCGGCGGTGGTAACGTCGTTGAGGCGGCGGTAGTCACCACATGGGTGCCAGCCGCCCCCCGGCTTCGGCACGATGTGCAGTGGCGAGGCCCACGCGCTATCGGAGCGCGGCACGATGCCGAGGTGCTCCAACGCGACGAACTCGGCTTTTGCCACGGCGAGCTTGGCCGGGTCGAGGCGGCGGGCTCTGGCGTAGACCAGCGGGCCTGTAGTTGGTATGTGGTGCTCGATACCATGTCTCACTGCGACGGCCGAAAACGTCGGCCGAGTGAGGGCCGGGAACTCTGCGAGCAGGCGAGCGAACTCGTTTGCCGCCGGGAGGGCGCATGCTAGTTCGGTCGGCGCGGAGCTGCTCATCGTGCATGCCAGGGAGCTGAAAGTCTCGACGTTGACAAGGCGACGCCGTTTGACGTCGACCAGCAGCCCGTGTGCGCAGAGGAAGTCGGCGCCTAGCAAAGCCATGGGCACGCTCGCCGTTACAAAGGTCCAATTAAAGCGCTGATGGTGAAGCAGAGGGTGACGTTGCGCGGGCCGAAGGTGCGGATGGCCGATCCGTTGGCAGCGACCAAGGAGGGGCCGCAAACGGCAGTCTGCCCTGCCTGTCCTGCTCGGAGGCGGGTATGACGCTCAGTTGGGCGCCGGTGTCACAAAGGAAACGCCGCCCGGACGCTTTGTCCTTGATGAAAAGCAAGTTGCCCGAGTGGCCAGCGCTCATGGCTGGTAATGAACGCCGGCCCGGCGTTTCCCGACTTGCCGAAAGTGCACGGGGGTCGGCATGTCCGAGCCTTGTGTCCGAACCTGGCGTGGTAATAACACCACGCTTGGTCAGGTGGAGGCCCCGGCCGTCGTGTTGGAAGCGGTCGGCGCGGCGTGGCGGCCGCCAGTTGCATCGACAGTTCGGCCTCCAACCGCACCGGGCACTCGGGCGCCATGGGCGTCGCCTCGGACGGCGGCGGGCGCCAGGTAGCCGCCCCGATGTGCTGGCCTGCCGAGGAGACCTTGTCGGCTTCCCTGGCGAGGGCGCGGGGATCCGTGATCTGCGTGCCTGCCAGGGCGAAGCGTACCTGGCTAGGCAGCTGGCGGAGGAACAGCTCTCGGAAAAGAAAATCCGGGGAGTGCTCACCGAGCAGCGAGAGCATGTAGTCCATTCGCTCGGACGGGCGCGTGTCGCCGAGCTCGGGCAGGTCGAGCAGGCGTCATGCGCGTTCCGCCGGTGAGAGGGCGAATGCATCGAGGAGGAGCGTCTTGTCTTGATCGCGCCATACTTGTCAGCGGCTGGCGGGTGCTGGAGGAGGCCCAGGGCGCGGGCCGCAGTGGCGGAGCCGAGTGCCGCTACCACATGGTGAAAGCGGGTGTCGTCGGCGGTAATGCCTCGCAGGGCAAACTGGGAGTCCGCCTGGGCGAACCAAACCGCCGCGCGCGTGAGCCTCCCAGAAGGTAGGCAGTTTAAGGGCAACTGCCGTGTCCATGTCGGGGGTCACCAATGAAGGACCACATGGTGGAAGACTAACACAAGTGTCTGTGCTCCTACACGAGTTGAAAGGATTGACGCGACAAAAGACGGGAATTCATCCGAGTTTCTTTATTCAGCAAAACCAAACTCGGGTACTCTGAAAAGCCCGTTTATCGGGCAGCAATATATATATGCAATCAAACACGGCGAGAGTGGGCGTACCCGGGTGACCTGGGCGAGCCCGGGAAAGGCAAGTCTGGACATGCCCGGGAAAGGCGAGACTGAGCGTCTCCGGGCGGTCTGGGCGAGCCCGGGAAAGGCAAGTCTGGACATGCCCGGGAACGGCGAGACTGGGCGTCTCCGGGCGGTCTGGGAGAGCCCGGGAAAGGCGAGTCTGGACATGCCCGGGAAAGGCGAGACTGAGCGTCTCCGGGCGGTCTGGGCGAGCCCGGTACAGTGATCGCTCCCTCGTTGCGTCTTCGGCAGGTGTAAGGCGATTGTGTATGCTCAGCGGCAACCGCTACAGTATAAACGTTCCGCGTGTTCAAATGAGTCTCTTTCTGTTTCAGGGAGTTATGTCAGAGTACAGATGGTGCGGACGTGAAACGGGCCTGTATCCTGAAAGTTAATAAATGTACGACAATGGATCGTTGTCTGTCGATTACATTACACAATGTGTGAACCATTTCTCCTTCACTTCCTCCGCCGAGCGATAGTTCTCTCCGATGCCATTGACGGAGCTGTGATCATCAATCATGCCTTTCTCTTCACATCATTCGTTCGTGTTGGAATATTTACTCCTCATGGGCTTCATATGATCTTCTAACGCCCGACACAACATATCCTGTTCGGTTGGAGTAAAATTTGCCTTCCTCTTTCTGGTATGACCGACTTCACCCACCATGAATGTTTGTTTTTTTTCAAACGGACGGACGTGACGGTGCAATGCATTGTGGGATACTATATGTCAATCAAAACTGTAACCACGCCTTATCCAGGCCTTAACTGGTGGATAACCACCCTACCCTTATCCAGCCTTCGAAGAACCGTGGATTAATTTCCGTCAGGTAGTTATTCATCGCATAAGAAATTTAAACACAGGATAGCTCTTATGTAGGAGTTAAATAAATTAATCAGAGTTTCTAGCATCCGGGAACTGTGCTAAAACAATTTTTGACTTGCGTCCCGTTTTGACAGAGCATTCATGGTGAAGGAAGTACCCATGTATACAAGGTGGTGAGCATGTTCGTCTACCTACATTATATTTGGATATAAATATTTGAACACGATATCATTTATCTTTAATGGCGATCTAATAATTATCAATCCACATGCACCACAACGTTATCATGCCAGCAAATAAGAGTGTGCTGTGAACCGGTAGAAAACAACAATATCTATTACTGATCACAGCAATATAATGCAGTATCGGCACACGACGTGTGATGACACGGCACGTACGAGCCCACCTTTACATGCTCTTGTGTCGCCAGACACAGCATATATCCTGTTCGGTGGGTGTAAAGTTTGCCTTTGTAGCGGTTGCCGCTGAACATACACAATCGCCTTACACCTGCCGAGGACACAACCACGGAGCGACCGCTGTGCCGGGCTCGCCCAGACCGCCCGGAGACGCTCAGTCTCGCCTTTCCCGGGCATGCCCGGACTCGCCCGGCCCGTCTGGCGACACCCAGTCTCGCCGTTCCGGGCATGTCCAGGCACGCCCGGCCCGTCCGGCGACACCCAGTCTCGCCGTTCCCGGTCATGTCCAGACTCGCCCAGGTCTCCCGGACACGCCCAGTCGCGCCTTTTAAGGGCAAACGCTCTGGCATGAGATATTCGAGTGCTTGTATACAATGCTGCCCGATAAACGGGCTTTTCAGAGTACCCGAGTTGATTTGATGCAATAAAGAAACTCGGACGAATTCCAGCTTTTTGTCGCGTCCATTCTTTCGATTCGAATTGGAGCACAGCTCCTTCATTGGTGACCTACCGACATGGACACGGCAGTTGCCCTCAAACTGCCTACCTTCTGGGAGGCTCACGCGGTGGTTTGGTTCGCCCAGGCGGACTCCCAGTTCGCCCTGTGAGGCATCACCGCCGATGACACCCGCTTCCATCATGTGGTAGCAGCACTCGGCTCAGCCACCGCGGCCCGCGCCCTCAGCCTCCTCCTGCACCCGCCAGCCGCTGACAAGTACGGCGCGATCAAGAAGCTCCTCCTCGACGCTTTCGCCCTCTCATCGGCGGAACGCGCACGGCGCCTGCTCGACCTGCCAGAGCTCGGCTACACGCGCCCGTCCGAGCGAATGGATTACATGCTCTCGTTGCTCGGGGAGCACGCCCTGGATTTTCTTTTTCAAGAGCTGTTCCTCCGTCAGCTGCCTAGCCAGGTACGCCTCGCCCTGGCAAGCACGCAGATCCCCGCGCCCTCGCCAGGGAAGCCGACAAGATCTCCTCGGCAGGCCAACGCATCGGGGCAACGACCTGGAGCCCGCCGCCGTCCGAAGAAACGCCCATGGCGCCCGAGCACCCGGCACGGTCGGCGGCCGAACTACCGGCGCAATTGGCGGCCGCTACGCCGCGCCGACCGCCTCCAACACGACGACCGGGGCCTACACCTGACCAGGCGTGGTGTTACTACAATGCCAGGTTCGGACAAAAGGCCCGGACATGCCGACCCCCGTGCACTTTCGGCAAGAAACGGCCGGGCCGGCGTTCATTACCAGCCATGAGCGCCGGCCACAAGGGCACCTTACTTTTTATCAGGGACAAAGCGTCCGGACGGCGCTTCCTGTGTGACACCGGCGCCCAACTGAGCGTCATACCAGCCTCCGATCAGGACAGGCAGTCCGCGGTTTGCGGCCCCTCCTTGGTGGCGGCCAACGGATCGGCCATCCGCACCTTCGGCCCGCGCAACGTCACCCTCTGCTTCGGCAGCCAGCGCTTTCATTGGACTTTTGTGACCGCAAGCGTGCCCATGGCTTTGCTGGGCGCCGACTTCCTCTGCGCACACGGGCTGCTGGTTGACGTCAAACGGCGTCGCCTCGTCAACACCGAGACCTTCAGCTCCCTGGCATGCACGTTGAGCAGCTCCGCGCCGACCGAGCTAGCATGCGCCCTCCTGGCGGCGAACGAATTTGCTCGCCTGCTCGCGGAGTTCCCGGCCCTCACGCGGCCGACGTTTTCGGCCGTCGCGGTACGACATGGTATCGAGCACCACATACCAACTATGGGCCCGCCGGTTTACGCCAGAGCCCGCCGCCTTGACCCAGCCAAGCTCGCCGTGGCCAAAGCCGAGTTCGACGCTTTGGAACACCTCGGCATCGTGCGGCGCTCCGATAGCGCGTGGGCTTCGCCACTACACATCGTACCGAAGCCGGGGGGCGGCTGGCGCCCATGTGGCGACTACCGCCGCCTTAACGACGTTACCACCCCCGACAGGTATCCGATCCCGCACATTCAAGACTTCTCCGCCCATTTGGCAGGACGGGTCATTTTTTCGAAGATCGATTTGATACGGGGATACCACCAGGTACCTGTCAGGCCGGCCGACGTCCCAAAAACGGCCGTCATCACGCCGTTCGGCTTATTCGAATTCCTTCAAATGCCATTTGGCCTCAAGAACGCGGCTCAGGCGTTCCAGCGCTTGATGGACGGCGTGCTGCGCGACCTGCCGTTCCTCTTCGTCTACCTGGACGACATCCTCGTCGCCAGCGCGTCCCGGGCCGAGCACCTCCTCCACCTCCGAACACTGTTCGGGCGCCTCAGCGAGCAGGGCCTAATCGTCAACCCGGCCAAATGCCACTTAGGCACGACGGCCGTTTATTTTTGGGCCACCACATCACCAAGAACGGGGCCGTGCCGCTGCCTACCAAGGTCGAGGCCATCACCGCGTTTCCGCGTCCCCGCTCCATCAAGGCCCTGCAGGAGTTCCTCGGAATGGTGAATTTCTATCACCGCTTCGTGCCCCGCGCTGCTCAGCTCATGCGGCCCCTCTACGAAGCCCTCCGGGGCAAGCCGGCCAAACACGACGTCGTCTGGTCCGCAGCCATGGACGCGGCATTTACAAGCTCAAAGCGGGCCCTCGCCGACGCAACATTGCTCGCTCACCCGGTGCTCAACGCTCCCATCGCCCTCACCACGGATGCCTCCGACTACGCGGTGGGCGCCGTACATGAGCAATGGGTGAACGGGGTTTGGCAGCCACTCGCTTTTTTCAGCCGGCAACTCCGGCCGAACGAGCTCAAATATAGCACGTTTGACCGCGAGCTCCTCGGTCTACACCTGGCCGTTCGCCATTTACGCCACCTCCTGGAGGACCGACCCTTCACGGCTTTCGTCGACCACAAGCCGTTGGTTTACGCAATGGCCAAAGTCACGGAGCCGTGGTCGGCCCGCCAGCAGCGCCACCTCTCCGCCATGTCGGAGTTTACCACGGACATCCGGCACGTCGCCGGCAAAGACAACGCCGTGGCCGACTGTCTTTCTCGGGCCAGCGCGAACGCGGTCCAACGCGGTCCACCTCGGCGTGGACTTCGCGCTTATGGCGGCTGACCAGACCACCGACACCACGGTGCAAGCCCTCCGGGCAGCGGACACGGGCCTCCGCCTGGCCGACGTCCCCTCCGCGGACACTGTCCTGCTCTGCGACGTCTCCCAAGGCCAGCCTTGCCCCATCGTGCCCGTTACCTGGCAACGCCGCATCTTCGCCTCCTTCCACGGCCTTTCCCACCCGGGCCGGAAAGCTTCCCAGAAGATGGTGTCGGCGCGATTCGGCTGGCACGGCCTTCGACGGGATGTCCGCAATTGGACCAGCACCTGCACGGCCTGCCAACAGGCCAAGGTCCACCGACACACCCAGGCCCCGCTGGCACCTTTCACCGTGCCCGAACGGCGTTTCGACCATGTCAACGTGGACCTGGTGGGCCCCCTCCCCCCATCACGGGGTGTCACACACCTGCTCACCATGGTGGGCAGGACCACCAGGTGGCCGGAGGCCGTTCCCCTGGTCTCCACCACCACCGCCGACGTGGCGCAGGCTTTCATCGCCACCTGGGTCGCCCGTTTCGGCGCACCGGCGGACATCTCTTCGGACCGCGGGCCGCAGTTCACCTCCGAGCTGTGGGGCGCGGTCACCCGCAACCTGTGGGTCAGGCTCCACCGTACCACGGCCCACCACCCCCAAGCCAATGGGTTGTGCGAGCGGTTCCACGGTTCCATGAAGGCCGCGCTCATGGCCGGCCTTCAGGACGGCGGCTGGACCGACCGGCTACCATGGGTCCTTTTGGGCCTCCGCACGGCCCCCAAGGAGGACCTCCGGGCGTCCACCGCCGAGCTTGTCTACGGCCAGCCACTACGCGTCCCGGGCGAATTTGTGTCCGACGCCACCAGTCCCTGGTCCGCAGCTCGCCAGCGCTCGGACCTCCAGGAGACCACCCGACGATTTGCCCCCGTGCCAACGTCCCACCACGGTGACCCCCAGGCCTATGTCCCCCCAGCGCTTCGCACAGCGGAGTACGTTTTCGTGCGTCATGACGCACACCGGGGGCCACTCAGGCCACCGTACGACGGACCGTTCCGGGTCCTGCGACGAGACGACAAGTCCTTCGTCAACGACATCGGCGGCAGGTCGGACCGGATTTCGGTGGACCGCCTCAAGCTGGCGCACGTGGACATCGACCAACCACCTCGGTTGGCCCTTCCTCCGCGGCGAGACCGCCCCCCGTCCACGGTGCCTCCCGCTCGACCACCCACCCCCACACCGGACCCCCCCCCCCACGACCCTCCAGGGGGCTTCGGCCGGGTCATCAGGACCCCCCTTAAATTGACCCTGCCGGTGCAAGTCGATTCTGGGGGGGCATGTGTAGCGGTTGCCGCTGAACATACACAATCGCCTTACACCTGCCGAGGACGCAACCACGGAGCGATCGCTGTGCCGGGCTCGCCCAGACCGCCCAGAGACGCTCAGTCTCGCCTTTCCCGGGCATGCCCGGACTCGCCTTTCCCGGGCTCGCCCGGCCCGTCCGGCGACACCCAGTCTCGCCGTTCCCGGGCATGTCCAGGCACACCCGGTCCGTCCGGCGACACCCAGTCTCGCCGTTCCCGGGCATGTCCAGACTCGCCCAGGTCTCCCGGACACGCCCAGTCGCGCCTCTTAAGGGCAAACGCTCCGGCATGAGATATTCGAGTGCTTGTATATAATGCTGCCCGATAAACGGGCTTTTCAGAGTACCCGAGTTGATTTGATGCAATAAAGAAACTCGGACGAATTACAGCTTTTTGTCGCGTCCATTCTTTCGATTCGAGTTGGAGCACAGCTCCTTCACCTTCTTCTTTTTAGTATGTTTGACTTCAGGTGCCATGATAGCTTTTCAACTGGACGAGACAGTGCAATGCATTGTGGGGCATTGCCGTCTATGAATCAAAACTTTAACCACACCTAATCCAGCCATGATCCGGTGGATAGCTATCCAACCGTACTTTATCCTTTGGAAAAAAATTTTAACCACAGAATAGCTCTCATCCAGTGGTTAATTTATCCAGGCTTCTAGTAACCGGGCATGTTATCCTTCTGAGGTCGGCAAAATGAGTACCAGTTTACTCGAAACTCGGGCACTGCGTCCAGGGGCGTATCTATGGAAAATAGCGCCTATGGCAAGCACTGAAATTGCACCCCTGTCCAGACATCTGACACCCATATTTTAGATAACTTTACCATAAAATCAGCTCAAAAATACAAGTCAAGCTCGTTAATCTTTTAATTAACAAATTATGGCACTACATGAAAATTACAACTGCACCTTCCTAGCTTTCACTGATGCAAATTGGTCTATGATGTGCTCAAAGTCAGTTTTTTCAGTTTCTTCTCTTTCTAAACTCAGCAGAGCAAGAATACGGAGTCTGCCTTGACCCATGGAGGCTCTAAAATATGAAAGTATTACTTTTAACTTGCTGAATGATCTCTCACAGCTGGCGATGGAAACTGCGATGGTTAGCATTATCTGAATAGCAATGCGAAGATTGGGGAAGACGCTCTCATCGCCGTACTGAACAATTAATTCGAGAAGCTCTTCAGGTCTTGATATTTTCATGTTGGCCCGACTTGATAGCAACATTCTGCAATCCAAAATTTCTTCATACTAGCAACAGTACCCGCCCTACGGGTGGGGGTTTCAATTGGGAGGTCCAAATGAAAAGGTAAAATATTTCAGAAATTGAAGGCTTTGTTTATTTTAAACAATTCACATAAACATCCGTCAAATCATATCACACGCAAATCATCAAAATCTAAACCGTATCTTACTATAATTCACCAAATGTCCCACAGTGATCGATACACTATGATCGTGATGATCGTGATCGATAATCGTGTTCACAATCGCTATGTCGTATGTACTCCCGATACGTGTTTCCTTCAGTTGAAATGGGTTAGAATTCTCTCAAGCAGGGATTCAACCCGTGTCCTTATAAAAGGTCTTTGTCCCACATCACCAAGTTCGATCGGCGCAGCCGTTTGTGCGGCACCCGGGAAAACAACATCGTCACAATGAAAACATCGTCACAACGAACGTTATGCGAACGTGAATGTTATGCGGGAGTCCAAACCTGAGAATGCTGGAGACCAAAGCTGAAATTGGGAAAACTAAATAGCTTATTTTACTCCTGGAGATCCCAGGATTATCCACCCAAAATATCGTTGCGATCGGTTCAGCAGTTTTTACGGTACCTTTGAACGGACAGACAGACAGACGGATGGACATTTGGTGAATTATAGTAAGATAGCTGCTGTCCATCAACATCAGAGCTGTACAATTCGCCCAAATTTTCGCACTTCTTCTTTAGGTCGTTACTGTCGGCGCCGTAACACAGTCCCTCGACATCGAGAAGGAACCAAAACTTGGCGTCAGTGTCGTGCAAACAAGCGAACCTTTCATCCATTTCCATCCATTTCATCCAGCACTGTATTATTACCTAATAATTTATATAAGTGGTTTAACAATCTAGCCATCTTAGTGCTTCTCACCCATGATAATCAAAGACAGATCATACATCTGAAGAAAATTCTTTTTTCACTATCCGAGGATGGCTTGTCTGACTTTAATAGAAACTGCTCAGTGGCCCCCCCTTCAAGTCGTGCCCAGGGCACGTGCCATACCTGCCATACCTTAGATACGCCACTGACTGCGTCAGCGGCACAGCTACGCTTACAGAAATATGATGCAATGAGCAGCCACAGGCTGCATACGAAACAGCAACAAAACCAACAACATGTAAATGCCACCCTCAGATACATAAGATCACTTTTGGGGAGTGTCAGGTTTCTCCATTGACCACTTTAGTGGGGCAACTTAGCATAACAATTGTGCATTTTGTGAGGAAAGCACCAAATTTGGCACACTAGTAGACTATCCTATTATGAACAGATTTGGATATTGGGCCATCTCAAATTCAGCCCCTGATGGCTGTGGCAGCCATTTTCCAAAATGACACCTTCAGCTTGTTCCGACGAATTGCATCATCAATTGGCTTGGTCCTTTCCACCAGGCATTCTCTGGTGAAAGCCTGGAACTGCTCTTGGCCAATCTTCTTCACATTCCTGACAGTCTCAACTGCAGCAGGACCTGCAATTTCCTTTGTGTCAAGGACAACCAGATCCATGCTCTCTTCCTCAAAGGGGTTGCCAAGCTCTTCTATGACGCTGACAAGGGCGCGGACATCCTTGGCGAAAGAGGTCTGCACACTTAGTGTCTGGTCGTGATGACGCGTGTCCTCTCGCCTCCCCCAGTGTTGATGGCCATCTTGGAACTCTTCTATGGTCCTGGCAACTTCTGGCCCGGCAATCATCCAACGCCGCAGGGCACTTGAGTTGTCAGTGAGGCCGACTGCTCCACCATCTCCTTTGATGCAGGCGTTATTCTGTTCATGCGCCTGGTCGATTGGGATCGAAGAGAACACCTTCTTCGTCTTCTGTACAGTGAAGTTGCCAGCCCTGAATTCTCTGGCTACATCTGGGTGCTTCATTGGGAGTGCAACCATGTCCCTCAGGTGAGCAGGGACCCACCTGGCATAGTGTGTGTGGTCTAAGGCATGGAACCATGGGACCAGTTCCGTCAGGGCATCAAGGTACATCGTGAATGAAGCCTGCCGCAGAGAACGCACGTAGACCAGTACCAACATCTCTAGTTCCAGCACAGTTGCCCAGTACTGAAAGTTGGGAATGTCTTCTCCTCTCTGGTGACACAGGTCTTCGAACTCAGGCAGGTCTTCTGCATCATCAGCATATGTCATACAGTGGCGTTTATACGCACGGTGTTGCAGGATGTACAGTGCCGCTGCAGTGATTTGATGAGCTCTTCTTGTGCAGGTGACGTGGGCAGCTCGCAGGAAGGAGTCGGCCATCCCTGGCGTTGCAATCTCAGCTTGAAAATCTGCAAAATCTGCAAATCTTGCAAAAATCAAATCTCTGAATCTGAGATGGCCCAATATCCAGATCTTTTCATAATATGATAGTCTACTAGTGTGCCAAATTTGGTGCTTTCCTCACAAAAAGCACAATTGTTATGCTATATTTAGCTTAGCTGCCGGACTACTTTAAATGTTAACAGTACCTGTTACACTTTGGGTAAAAAGCTTAACGTTTTATTTAATGATGAGAATATGGTTACATTTGTGGGGGTAGGGGATGAAATACCATAGTGGAAATAGGTTCGTATGGGTAAAGCATGGACTGTATACTAGTAGGAGACATCTCAATGTATTTACGTAGGGAAAACTGTGAGCTTAAGATTGTTTACGTGTCACCACATGGAGGGTGGTGTTGTGTTAACCAGGTAGGGTCTAAGGCTAGTTTCTCCCAGTATGTGATTGTCCCCTGTGACCTTTTCCGACGTTATTATTCACAAAGTTGTGAATCTACAAATTCACAAAGTCTACAACAAGGCTGGTCATACAACCTCCGTTTAAACAACAACAACAACCGACATAACGGCCGACAGAAACCCGAACATTCCCGAGCAGACTAAACCACGCCTCCAAGGAATCGTAATCAGCAACCAAGCCCCGCCTTTAGAAAGAGCCGGGCCATGAGGCCACGACCCGAGGTTCATGATTGGTCAGGGTGACGTCAGAGCTAGAAGGTTTGGGCAGAAAGAAGACGAATCGCGGACTCTCTCTCTGTCTTTCTCGGGATCTTTGTTCAGGCTCGGTCGTTTTTGTGCTGGCTTTTCTGGCTCGGTGCTATGGTGCTGAGAGAGAGTGATGTGAACTTTTGCAAAGTCGGGGGAAGAGGTGGCGGTTTGTGGGGCTCTTAGAGCTTTGGACAGAGTGGGGACTGAAGGAGGACCGGCCACACAAATTATCTCCCTGAATTATCTCACATTAATTGCCACACACCACACAAATTATCCCCTAAATTGTCTCACGGCCACACGAATTATCTCACGTTCGTGGTGACATGGAGAGCAACTTGGCGCCATCTTATGCGTTTCCCCTGCGAGCAGCTTCGGGCCACACGAATTATCTCACGTTTGTGGCAACATGGAAAGCAACTTCGCGCCATCTTGTGCGTTTCCCCTGCGAGCAGCTTCGGGCCACACGAATTATCTCACGTTCGTGGCGACATGGAGAGCAACTTCGCGCCATCTTGTGCGTTTCCCGTGCGAGCAGCTTCAGGCCACACTAATTATCTCACATTTGTGGTGACATGGAGAGCAACTTCGCGCCATCTTGTGCATTTCCCGTGCTAGCAGCTTCAGGCCATACTAATTATCTCACGTTCGTGGCGACATGGAGAGCAACTTCGCGCCATCTTGTATGTTTCCCGTGCGAGCAGCTTCAGGCCACCTTGTACGGCCGACTTCATTCAACGATCTTGTTTGACCAGAGCTGAATGCCGGCCGTTTAAAAAAGGAATATTTCTTTTAATTTATCTTTAATTTATCTTTATAATTTATCTTTCTCCTTGTCTGTTTTCATGTCTGAATGGAGACGTTTCACCGTGTCGGGAATTAGATTTACCTCACCATTCACTTTTATTCGCCTTGCATTTGTTTTCATTAAATTCTCGTGTTGCATTTTATTTGTTGTGTGTTGTTTCTTTGTTTGTGGGTTTCGGGAATAAACCCGCATGGCTTCCATCTGAGGAAAACACTTTGGTTCCCTCACCGCGCGCGACGGAACAACCGCCAGTTTTGGCTACGCACCTCAGAGTAAAGGACCGTTATGACTATTCGTCACCCAGCGGTATGAATCGCGGGTGACACGACAATATATATACACCCCATGTATATATATAGATATATATTATATAGATATATATATATATATATATATATATATATATATATATATATATATATATATATATATATATATATCTATATATATATATATATATATATATATATATATATATATATATATATATCTATATATATATATATATCTATCTATATATATATCCATATAATATATATATCTATATATATATATATATCTATATATATATCCATGTATATATATATCTATATATATATATCTATATATATATCCATGTATATATATCTATATATATCTATATATATAATTATCTATATATATATCTATATATATATACAGTGACGTGAAAAAGTAAGTACACCCCATGTAAAGTTTTGACTTTTTCAACATACAGCTATTTGATCTTCATTACAACAATATTGATAGATAAAGGTGATATAATATAACAAATATCATGAAACATTTACATTTTGTAGTCCATTGTATAATTTAAATAAACATTAATGCAAATTTCGCATGTGGAAAAAGTAAGTACACCCTTGGCTCTAATAGGTGGTATTGCCCTCTTTGGCAGAAACAACCTCAAGTAGGCGTTTCTTATAACTGTCTACCAGTTTCTGACATCGACTGGGAGAAATTTTTGCCCACTCCTCCATGCAGAATTCTTTCAGCTGTGCAATGTTTGAGTGATTTCTTGCATGCACAGCTCGTTTCAAATCCCCCCACAACATCTCGATGGGATTTACGGGCTTTGACTTGGCCATTCCAGAACCCTCCATTTCTTTCTTTTCAGCCATTCCTTGGTGGATTTACTGGTATGTTTAGAGTCATTGTGATGTTGCAAGGTCCACCTTCGGTTGAGCTTCAACTTTCCGACAGGTGGCCTCACATTATCCTGAAGCACCCTCTGGTACAATGAAGAATTCATAGTGGATTCTATGATGGTGAGCTGCTCAGGCCCTGATGCAGCAAAGCTGCCCCAATCCATAATATTTCCACCACCATGCTTTATAGTTGGTATCAAGCACTTGTGGTCAAATGCTGTCTTTGGTTTTCGCCAAACATGTCTTCTGGTACTGTGGCCAAATAGCTCTACCTTTGACTCATCTGTCCAGAGCACATTGTTCCAGAAGTGCTGGTCTTTGCCGAGGTGTTCATTGGCAAACTTTAGTCTTGCCCTGATGTTCTTTCTGGACAGCAAAGTTTTCCTCCTGGCACACCTCCCATGTAGATCAAATTTGTGCAGCCTCTTTCTAATGGTAGACTCGTGCACTTTGACATCAACAGTGGCAAGAGCTACCTGTGGGTCCCGTGATGACATTCTGGGGTTCTTAGAGACTTATTTCAGCATCTTGCGGTCTGCTCTCGGGCTGAACTTGCTGGGGCGGCCTGGCCTGAACAAGTTGGCAGTTGTTTGGAATCTTCTCCACTTGTAGATGATCTTCCGGACAGTCGAATGATTGATTTCAAATTGTTTGGAGATCTTTTTAAATCCCTTCCCAGACTCGTAGGCATCTATAACCTTCTTTCTGAAGGCCTCAAGAGAGCTCTTTTGATCTCAGCATGGTGACGCCGCACACTTCAACAACAAAGAGCAAACCAAACTAAATGTCTGAAGTTTAAATAAGACAGGTTCCTCCAAGATCCTCTCCAACAATGTTCTAATCATTTGCACCTGAGCTGGTGCACCTGATTCTAATTTTATGTATTTGAAGTAGTGATAAATATAGGGGTGTACTTACTTTTTCCACATGCGAAATTTGCATTTCTGTTTATTTAAATTATACAATGGACTACAAAATGTAAATGTTTCATGATGTTTGTTATATTATATCACCTTTATCTATCAATATTGTTGAAATGAAGATCAAATAGCTGTATGTTGAAATATGTTGAAAAAGTCAAAACTTTACATGGGGTGTACTTACTTTTTCACGTGACTGTGTATAGATGTTCAAAATGTAATCCAACACATCGTCCGGAGTGTAAGAGTGAAAGCAGCAGTTGTCAATCAAATATAAAAATTGTTCAACGGTTGCTTATAAATTCCTCCTATCCCTTCAATTTTGAGGATATTACATTGACAAGGAACTCATTATTCAGAAAGAAAAGACAGCTCCACAGTGAGGCAACATATTTCTGATCAAATTATTATGGAACCACTCTTACGTGTTTCTGCGGCAGCCAGCTGTCTGCTTGGACCAGCTCGAGGGGAATCATGAGACGGTGAAGAGGAGGGAGATGGTGATGCTGACAGCGATGTCGAAGATGAGGACGAGGGTGAAGGCAAGGGAGAAAGTGAAGGTGATGGTGAGGTTGAAGGTGAGAGTGAAGGTGAGGGCGATGGTGAAGATGAAGCAAGTGGAGGTGTTGGTGGTGGTGAAGGCAACGTGTCAGCTTCCTTCTGCTCTTCTGGAGAATCGGAGAGGCGAAGCTGTGAAAAATGAAGATAAAAAGCACATGTTATACAAATTGACGTAATCACCAAAAACAAACCATACCTCTGTCATAAATGACTCAAGATATTTGGGACCTGTTTGTAAATAGAATCAGTACAGCCTGAAGACAAAGATAAGACTATATAACAGCAATGTCAAGTCTGTACTTCTGTATAGCTTTGAGTTCTGGTGGGTAATGAAGTCAGATATAAGCAAGGTGGAATCTTTCCACAAACAATGCCTGAGGAAAATCTGCCGCATCTTCTGGCCGAATAAGATATCTAATAAAGACTTGCATGAAAAAACCGGTTGCCACAGCATTGCCCTTGAAATGAACTGTCGCCACCTCCAATGGCTTGGCCACGTGCTTAGAATGTCCCCTGATCAAATCCCCAATGTTGCATTGTGATGGACACCGCCAGGAAGGAGGAGAGCAGGCAGGCCAAAAACAACTTTGCATAGGACGATGGTAGCTGATCTGGAAGAGTTGGGCCTATCATGGTGTGAGGCACAGAATGTAGTTAAGGATGGAGATAAATGGCGAAAGCTTGTAGCTGCCTTATGTCCCATTGGAACGAAGAGGACAAGTAAGTGAGGAAGTTAGTTGTAAATATAAACATGAGGGTTTCACAACATACAGTGCATTCAGAAAGTATTCAGACCCCTTCACTTTTTTCACATTTTGTTATGTTGCAGCCTGATGCTGAAATCGTTTAAATTCATTTTTTCCCTCATCAATCTACACTCAATACTCCATAATGACAAAGAGAAAACAGGATTTTAGAAAGTTTTGCAATTTTATTAAAAAGAAAAAACTGAAATATCACATTGACATAAGTATTCATACCCTTTGCTATGACACTTGGAATTTAGCTCAGGTGCCTCCCATTTCTCTTGATCATCTTTGAGATGTTTCTACACCTTGATTGGAGTCCACCTGTGGTAAATTCCATTGATTGGACATGATTTGGAAAGGTACACACCTGTCTATAAAAGGTCTCACAGCTGACAATGCATATCAGAGCAAAAACCAAGCCATGAGGTCGAAGGAACTGCCTGCAGAGATCAGAGACAGGATTGTGTCGAGGCACAGATCTGGGGAAGCCCACAAAACAATCTCTGCTGCATTGAAGGTTCCCAAGAGCACAGAGGCCTCCATAATTCTTAAATGGAAGAAGTTTGGAACAACCAGGACTCTTCCTAGAGCTGGGGCCGCCCGGCCAAACTGAGCAATCGGGGGAGAAGGGCCTTGGTAATAGAGGTGACCAAGAACCCGATGGTCACTCTGGCTGAGCTCCAGAGATCCTGTGTGGAGATGGGAGAAACTTCCAAAAGAACAACCATCACTTCAACACTTCACCGATCTGGGATTTATGGCAGAGTGGCCAGACGGAAGCCTCTCCTCAGTGAAAGGCACTTGAAATGGAGGAAGTTTATGGAGGCACGTCGAACGGTGTAGGTTGGTTGTGTGTGGTTTTTTTTTGTTGTTGTTTTTTGTTACCATTATTATTTCTTATTTTGTGTATATCAGTGAGTAGGTGAGGGTGTGTGTTTTTGCATGAATTAATTTTTGCATGGGTGTGTTTTTGTATGTTGAGTGGTGTATGATGTAAGGGTAGGTGGTTGGTTGGTTGGTGTTGTGTGTGTGTATGTGTGTGTATGGATGTGTATGTGTGTGTATGAATGATCTGGTGTGTTTTGTTGGTGAGTGGTGAAGGGTATAAAGGTGGGTGTTTGCGTGTTCCACCATGTTTGTTTGGTGCTGTGGATTCTGGATGCGGAGGTGTTGTTGTTGCAGTCTGCATTCGCACTGGCTGGGGGTGGGGGTATGTATGCATCCAAGTGCAGTTGCTGCATGTGGATGTGTACGTGCCCCTGCTGGCCCACCTTAGCTGACCTTATCGAGGTTGAAGGGCCGAAACGGGATGATGCTGAGGACCTCGACTGAGGACCCGGTCAGTGCGGTACACTTGTGACCAGGTGTGTTTTGAACTTATATATATATATACACACACACACACACACACACACACACACACACACACACACACACACACACACACACACACACACACACACACACACACACACACACACACACACACACACACACACACACACACACACACACACACACACACACACACACACACACACACACACACACACACACACACCTATGTTGTGTTCAGTAATATTTTCTAGAAGTTATATTTATATAGCAGCAAGTAATATTTTCAAAGTGTTCAGTACCTAAGCCTCAGCCAGGGTAGGAACTGAACCGGCAACATCCCAGACCCGGGGCAGATGCTCCAACCATTAGGCCACCGAGCCTGATCACATCAGAGCTTTTCCGGAGCAAGGTGAGAGAAAGACTGTGGGCCTTGTATTAAAAAGCCGACCCTGATGTTATGAACTTGCTCCCATTTTTGCAACAACACACGTTTCACATCAGAAAAAGGTTGGAACATTTGCAATTCTGATACAATCAAGTATTTTTAAAATGATGCAGTTGTGAATTGTTATTCCTCCATCGAGGAATTTTCGAATTTTTCTTTCTTTGACGAGGTTCTACAAGAAAAGATAAATAACACAAAATGTACACACAATTGGTTGGTAAGGAAAACACCATTTACCTTCTTCACAGGTGAATCCACTTCTGTCATTTCAGATGTTGAAACGTGGAGAATGTCTCCGATTTTCTGCTCCAATCCCGTTTCAATCCCCTCAGCGACTCCTCCCCTCTGCCAGATAAGTTCACCAAACTTTACGTTTTTGTTTGAAGGCCTTTGGTTGGCAGAGTTAATAATAGCTTAGGCCTTAGACGAAACATCATGACCATAAAGGATAAATTCAAATTTTTCAGTTTAAATACGGTTCCTAAAAATGACGATCAGCCAAACAATAACCACAGGAAATTTGGATCCGATTCGGTTATTACCCCAAAATGGAGCGGTGTATGTGGGTTAACTAACAAACCTCGGGTTCCACTTGTCGCCGCAAGTCAATTTCCCTTGGTTCTCGGAGTAAAGAACCTGGTAAGCTGGAAGCAAACTTGAAACCAGGTCCTCTTTTCTGAACATGCAAAAGGAAGAGTGAAAAAAAGTGAAGATAAGCTTGGTGTCTGCACAGAGGTGACATTTCCAGTAGTTTCTTTCCTATAACTGCAGGTAATGGATTAATGTAAGGTGAGAGGAAATGGGGATCTAACACAGAAACACACAATGAAGAATGGAAACGTGGTGGTAGTTATGTAGTGTGAAGAAGGAATGCTAAAATAAATGGAAACTCGAATAGCATCACAGCTTTTATTTAGCAAACATATATGTGCATCTTTTAGGATGCAAGAAGTTTGAGTTAAAGTGAGGAGAAAATACTACAGGTAAACAGAAATGTTCGAAAACAAAAACTCCCCATATACCTTCCCAGTTTTCCCCTCCTGGTTGCACTTCGGACATTGCCAGCAGTTTGGAAGCTCATCATTAACGACACCTCCAGATGCCTCTACCTGCGTATGTCACACAGATGAAACTGCAAAGAAAACTGCTCAACAGATAACTACAAGAAAACCCATCAGCTACATATTGTAAATAAAAAAGAAAATAAATAAAAACAAACAATACAAAAAAAACCGCAAGGTTGCAATATTAAGAATCATCTCCACAGTCCCACATTTTACCGGCAAACATGCTGGGTGCACAATCTCATTACAGATGGAACACTCCATGAGACTCAACCGGAAGCGATCTTCAGGTCCGACGGCTCCATGCTCACGCCCCACCTCACCGCACTCCCGGCACAGCGCCGTGTGTGGAAGTATGGGCTGCGCAGGGGTATATCTTGGGTCAGCTACACATGAATATTTGCTTTTAGGTGTCATCTATTGCAAGCAGGTATACTTGAGGAGTATTTAAGAAATTTACGAGGGTCACCATCAAGTCATTGCTATTGTTGGAGGAATATTTTGTGATAAAGCCAAAACTTTAGCCAGTCTAAATGCAGAAAATAAATCCGAGCTCGGTGTGAGGCAGGTGCACCAGCCCATAGGGGAGAGCAGTATTCTATTGAGCTGCAGATGAAAGCTTTGTATGTGGTGAGGAGCTCAGGTGTGCCCAGAAAGGACTTCGCAAGACGGAGGATGCCCAGTCGGTGACTTGGAAATGTCCAGCTTGGAAATGTGGTTTTCCCAGGAAAGATCATGGCAGATAGTGAGACCCAAAAGCTTGAGTGACAGAACTTCTTGGAGAGGATCGTTGAGAAAGTAGATGGGAGGGTTTTCAAGATGGTCTTTTCGGAGAGACATAGTGAGAGTGTGAGATATGTCAGGATTGAAAGACATGTTCCACTTGTTTGACCAGTTTGTGGATTTTGTCCAGGTCTGCAGAGAGTGAGGAGGCTGCAAACTGCCGATCTGAGAGATGACGTATGGAGTGGCAAAGAGTGGAGGCATCAACAAAGAGATAGAGAGTCGGGGAGATCATTAATGAAGACCAGAAAAAGCACAGGGCCCAGAACACTGCCTTGAGGAACTACAGCCTGGATAGGAAGGGGGAAATGAGAGTATTCCATTCAGGGCCACACGGTGACTGTGACCGGAGAGGAAGTCCACAAGCCATGTGTGGAGGTTTCCATGGATACCATAAGGGGAGAGTTTGGTGAGCAGGGTGGGGTGCCATGACGTATCAAAGGCACGTGTTATGTCAAGGAAGACAGCTCTGATTTCCTGTTTGGCATGGAGGACCTCCATTCATTTTTGAGACAGCAGAAGCAGCATGTCCAGAGTAGAATGACCTGGCCCGAATCCAAATTGATGATCCGAGATCAGGCCATTGGAGAAGAGGAGTGATTTGATATCTGAAGTGATGATGGATTCCATGACCTTGCTGATTATTGGGAGCAGGCTGATTGGTCTGTAGTTGCAAGGATCTGTTTTTGCACCTCATTAGTATAAAGAGGTAATGTTGGCTGATTTCCAAGCTGATGACAGATGACGTTGAACAAAAGAGAGGGTGAAGAGTATAGAGAGAGGGTGAGATAGAGCGACAGAGCAGGATTTTAGGATGTGTGGGCTGATACCGTCTGGTCCAGTTGCAGAATCAGATTCGAAGTTTGACAGAAACTTCTCCACCTTGTCAGGAGAGAAGGACACACAGTCCAGGAGCAGCTGGGTTTGACTGGGTAAGGTAGGTACAGAGAGAGATGGGTTTGGGACACAAGATTTTGAGGCAAACACAGAGTTAAGGTATTCAGCTTTTTCACGTGCGATGTCACCTATGTAGGCATTTGAGATAAGGGAAGAGATGGAGGGAGAACAAATACCAGAAACAGATTTGACCAGACACCACCATTATTTGGAGGTGGGAGACAGGTTTGAGAGTTCAGGCTTGAGAGTAGAGAGATATTGTTTCCTGGCTCTCCTGAGGGTAGACAGACAAGTCCTTTGCAGAGGTGCCGTGGCTGGTGAGAAAAGTACCCACACCCAGCCAGCTCGCATGATGATAATTTAAGTCACATATGAGGAAGCGAGAGTTGGGATGAGTGGATAGAAGTTGGTCCATGTTGTCAGACAGGGAGATGTAAATGGAGTCATCACTGTTTGTTGGACAGTACAACACATGTATGAACAAAAGGTGGGAGCGCAGAGGAAGCCGTAGCGAGAGGTACTCCTGGGGGTGTGGTGGAGTGAGTGCAGTGCAGGGAGAGTGAGGAAGAGAGATTTTGATAAAGATAGCAACCCCACCACCAGGACGAGGCTCGGGTCTATCATACCGGAGGAGGGAGTAACCGGGGAAAGATACTAAGGGAAGGATGAGGAGGACAAAAGGCTAGGTGGTGATGGAACGAGGTACAGTGAGGAGTAATATGAGGGAGAGGACATAGAGTGGGGCACGGGTGTTTTGTACAAAAGGAACGATTAATTAAATATAATGCTTGTTGATGCTGTTTTCAATGACAAGGAGTGCGTGGAATTTGCTTCTCTTGTGACTACATTCTTCCAAATGTGTTTTTTTACAGATTCCTGAGATGGTCTGGGCTTCATGCTGGGGCAAGAGTAATGGGCAGGAAACGATGGTGCCCATGCAGAAAAATGACAAAGAAAGCAAAAAAGTTGGGCACGTGGGTCGTGGGGGACAGCAAGGTATTAACAGTACACGTGAACTAGAAACTCACCGCAATGCACTGTCTCATGAGACAAGACTGTTTCATCCTCCCTGGACCGCCAAACTTCTTCATGTCTCTGCAGAAGTGGCACGAACCACACTCCGTCCTCCTGCATGCCTCACATCGCCTGCACCTCGTTCGCCTCCGTCTTGAACCACCCACACCACTGCCTGGACCATTGCTGCCGACGCCAGCTCCTCCATTCCCTTTAGACATACCGCTCGCCGTCCCTCCTCGTGGGCCTGAAGGAGACTTGTTCCGAGGGCGACCCGGCCCTCTAGCCTGGAACGAAGGGTGAGGATCGACAGTAATTTCAGCTTCCTTTCAACGCCCACCTTGTCCCTGCAATTAACCTTTCCTTCGTAGCCGAGATTGGTTTATTCCAATTTTCAGATTTTCATGTGATCTCCCCATAAAAATTCCCAAGATGCCTGACAAGATTTTCATTCGATCTCAAAACAAACAAACAAACAAACAAACAAAAAACAGAGGATTTTGTTAAATTGCTGCCGATAAACAGTCAAAACGTTTCTGCTCAAACACAACTGGCCTTCCCCTGGCGTTTGCGCCAAAAATAAGAAAACAAAGAACCAGAATGGCACTCGGTAGAGCGCATACCTCCGCCAAGCTGAACAGTTTGTTTTGTATCCCAATGATAGGCCAGATCTGGATTCGGACCTGAACCAAAATCTAATCGGCTTGTTCTTGTTACCTACCAAACTCGTCCACCTAGTCATAACTCGTCCATAACTTTTTAACTATGTTATATATCGCTTTTCGCCGGATATCCCAATGGTGAAGAATTACTAAAAAAATTATACGAGCCAGATCCGAATCCGGATCTTCACCAAAATCTAATCATTTCGTCCTTGTCACATACACCACCTCTCTGCCAAATTTCATCTGAATCCGTCCACAACTTTTTGAGATATCCTGTTCACAGACAGACAGACAGACAAACAAACAGACAGGGGTGAAAACATAACCTCCATCCACCTTCGATGGTGGAGGTAAAGATTCGCGATTTTCCAATCGACCTTAGAATTTTGGCACAATTGCTAAATCACTCACTATTGGCCTGTCATTTCTGTCAATTTTAGGCCAAACTCTGTCCATATATGACTCTGTCCATATGGTCCATATGGCCAATTTTAGGCCAAACTCTGTCCAAACTCTGTCCAATGCATCTCGTCAAAATTCACACATCAACTCTTCCAAGTGTGGCTACATCATGTCCTCCAAGTCAAAGCAGACTAATCGATAAAACAAGAATGTGTCATCAAAATCAATCCAGCATTCAAGTTTTCAAGTACAGAGCAATTATTGGGTAAAATGCCAAGGGCATAGAATAGGCCACTTTATATAAGGGTATGTGCCATGTAGCAAAGTAGAGAAAAGAAGGGACATTCCATAGCTTATAGAAAATGTCGAACAATAAAAAGAAGAGATATTCAAAAAAATCTCATGTGCATGCTGGATTTCCCTTCTGTACTCTACTTTGCCCCTGGCATTTTTCCCAAGAATGTCCCTTCTTTTCTATAGTTTGCCACATGGCACATCTCTATATATAAAGGAGGAGTGTCTGTGTGTGTGTGTGTGTGTGTGTGTCTGTCTGGATGTCCGCTTATAACTCAAGAACGACACATCGGAGAAAAGTTTTAGACACAGATTCGGAATCAGCATAAAATCCCGGTGGTTTTAGGCTACGTTTTATTTTAATATCAATGGTTTAAAAAAACCGCGCCAGCTGCAATTCCATGGTGTAGTTTGTGGCGGCGCGAGACGTTCGGGGTGTATTGCAATGGTTTGTCGGGTTTGGCTGTGGGTCCAGAATAGCTCCCATTTCCTTATGTTCTTCCACTTTTATTTTGATTCTTCTGTTACAACGCCTTCCTTATCTACCTTATATCCCCCCGACTAGGCCTCTACATAATTTCATGCGGCAGAATTTCATGCATTTTGAGTGAAAGAAGTGAGACGAAGTTGTAGGAGGAAGAAGAGGCGCGGTCACTGTGGAGACCTCGATCGTGAGTGGAAATGGCGGGAATTGCGTTTGTATCGCAAAGTAAAGGATCTGCATTCATTTCTGAACTTGCATTGGTGGATTGTTATACATCTGCATTATTTTTCATTAAAAAAACTTTATGTTGAACTTGAAGGCTCCAAGCACGGACTATATATATATAGCCCTCATTGAGGTAAAAATAAAAGTAAAAAGCCTGCTTTCGCTTGCCAAGCTAGCCGTTCTCCCCTCCCCCCTCCCTCCCCTCTCCCCCCCTCCACCCTCACCCCCCTCCCCTCCCCCCTCCACCCTCACCCCCCTCTCCTCCTCCCCCTCCCTCATCTTCTCCCCTCTCCTCCTCCCCCTCCCTCCTCTTCTCCCCTCCCCTCCCCCCCTCTTCTCCCCTCCCCCCCTCTTCTCCCCTCCCCCCCCTCTTCTCCCCTCCCCCCCTCTTCTCCCCTCCCCCCCTCTTCTCCCCTCCCCCCCTCTTCTCCCCTCCCCCCCTCTTCTCCCCTCCCCACCCTCTCCTCCCCTCCCCCCCTCTTCTCCCCTCCCCACCCTCTCCTCCCCTCCCCACCCGTTTCCCTCCCCTCCCCTTCCTCCTCCCCTCCCTTCCCCCGTCCGGCAATGCCGGGTACTTCCCATGGCCAGCTGTACGTGGGCTGCTCGAGGGTTGGAAAACCAAGCAATCTTTATGTCTTGGCACCAAGTAAGAAAACCAGAAATGTTGTATACCAAGAGGTTTTGAGAAATTGAAAATTGACAAAACGTCATGTAGGAAATGTACTGTGATATTGCTCTAAAATATACATGTTCTTTTCATCATATATTTGTATTATTCTTATTCAACCCGGGCGAAGCCCCCCCCTCCCCCCTCACCCCCCCCTCTAATCCTCCCCCCTCCCTCCTCTTCTCCCCTCTCCTCCTCCCCCTCCCTCCTCTTCTCCCCTCCCCCCCCTCTTCTCCACTCCCCCCCTCTTCTCCCCTCCCCTTCCCCCCTCCAATCCCCCCTCTCCCTCACCCCTCCCCCTCCCCTCCTCCCCCTCCCCTCCCCACCTCCCCCCTCCTCCTCCCCCTCCCTCCTCTTCTCTCCTCTCCTCCTCCCCCTCCCTCCTCTACTCCCCTCCCCCCCTCTTCTCCCCTCCCCCCCTCTTCTCCCATCCCCCCCTCTTCTCCCCTCCCCACCCTCTCCTCCCCTCCCTCCCCCCCCCACCCTCTCCTCCCCTCCCTCCCCCCGTTCCCCTCCCCTCCCCTTCCTCCTCCCCTCCCTTCCCCCGCCCGGCAATTCCGGGTACTTCCCATGGCCAGCTGTACGTGGGCTGCTCGAGGGTTGGAAAACCAAGCAATCTTTATGTCTTGGCACCAAGTAAGAAAACCAGAAATGTTGTACACCAAGAGGTTTTGAGAAATTGAAAATTGACAAAACGCCATGTAGGAAATGTACTGTGATATTGCTCTGAAATATACATAACATGTTCTTTTCATCATATATTTGTATTATTCTTATTCAACCCGGGCGAAGCCGGGTACCTCAGCTAGTCCCATATAAAGGGGCCTTTTCTATGCACCTGGCATTTTTCACAAGATACATTTTAAATACAAACAAAATGCATTTGTTCATCATACAAGACTTTATCCAAGGCGATATAAAAGACTTGAAAAAGTATGGGGAAAAATATTCAACCCAGACGGGATTCGAACCCACAATCCCCAGTTTGGGAGTCTGATATTTTATTAATTAGGCCATTGAGCCAACACGTGATAATTTAAAATTTTTTTTTTTTTTTTAAAGTGGTATAAAGTGTGTATATTTATATATTGTTATGTTTGTGGGGGGTAGGGACACCTTAATTCAGGTGGACGGCGTAGATTAGTGTGCTCTGACTGTCGTGAAGAAGAAGAAACCTCGAGGTATCATAAGTAGGGAATTTGTGTAGACCGGATGTCGGGTAAGCTTGTATCTTCGTCCCCATGAGAGGGGTGGGCTTTGTTAATTAGCAAGGGATTATGGGTAATTAATTCCCTGTTTGTAATTGCCCCTGTAATATTTTCCTGTGTTCCTTATGACACCGCACTACAGAAAACAACAGGCATGTAAAGGCCATTTTCCCTGCAAGAGCGGGGGTGAGCCTTGCGGTCCCCATGACAATCTTCTCCATTTTGCCCTATTTTCTGCATCTCTCCTTGTTAACCCCCTTGCCCGCATTTCTTCTTCCACCATCTTTAGCCAAGTCTTTCTCGGTCTTCCCCGTCCTCTACTTCCTTCCACACCGCACTACAGAAACCTCGCCAGGAATCGGCCATTAACAACACTATTTTAAAACCAACCGGAAACCAGGCGCCAAGCACTATTGCTGACAACATCGACTTGGTGAGCGAAGAGGACAGGCAGCTTCGTGAAGCCATGCCGAGAAGAGCAGTGATTGGTCCGGGATTTGATTGACAAGGACTGGTAAGATGGGACTGTGGGATTGGTGAAGCAGGCACGCATGACGTCAGAGCCGCGTGTACAAAAGAATTGGAACGGTGGTCATTTCTCCTTCTCGCTCCTGATTCTGGATACCATAGCGAACGGTCGCATTTTGGCTCTCTCAGCATCGACATTTTATCCTATCTCTTGGGTCTGCACTTTGTTGGTGAATGGTCGCTATTGCTCTCCAGCGCAAGGAAGCTTCATTGCGAACGGTCGTGTTCGTGGGGAGTTGAAGCCCTTACATTTTCCATTCACAATGATTTGGAACAAATTATCACCCACCCTACCGATATCCCAGATCGTCATGACCATTTTTCCAATACGTTGGATTTGTTCTTCACCTCCAATCCATTGTGTTACAGCTACACAATTTCACCTCCAATTGGTTCTTTGACCACCATCATGTGAACATCACTTTACTTACCACCACTAATCTCCTCTGACTGCTCCAACTAAACACCAGTATTGGAATGTCAATAGTGCTGACTGGGCTGGTTTACGAAACTTCTTTTCTGATTTTTCCTGCAAAGAATACTTCCTCTCCTCGGGCGAAGTCTCCATCTCTGCTGAACGTATAGCTAAAGTTATTGTTGCAGGAATGGAGGCTTATATCCCCTTCTCTTTCAAGTTTATTTCTCCTACCAACTCTTGATTCAATAATTCCTGCTCTGCAGCCATTTGTGCAAGGGATGCGGCATGTCGGACATGGAAAAACTCTTATTCCTCCGACTCACATTCAGCTTTCATATCTGCTAGAAACCATTGCAAGCATGTTATTCGTGAGGCGAAGCATTCCTTTATCCAAAAGAAATGTGACAACCTCTCATCTTCTTCCACTAATAGATATTTCTGGTTATTAGCGAAAAGTATCACCAACAACTTCTGTTGCTCCACCTTTCCTTCACTTTTCCGTTCTGATGATACTATCGCTGTCTCTCCGTCTGATAAAGCAACTCTTTCTGGTTCTTTTTTCTCCTCTAATTCCACACTGGATGACTCCAACATTCCATCTCCCTCTGATGCACCCCTTGCCAATCCCATGCCGCTCCCTATAATCTCTTTTCATGAAGTCAAAAAAGTACTCCTCTCTGGACGCAAACAAGGCATATGGACAAGATGGCGTTCCTCCTCGTATATTAAAGGAGTGTGCCTCAGAACTTGCTCCCATGCTTGCCCTTTTGTTTCACTTTTGCTTAAAACCCCAAACTTTTCCTCTTTCCTGGAAATATGCCTTATTACAGCCTATTTTAAAGAAGGGTGATCGTTCAAACCCATCCAACTACCGTCCAATTTTTCTGACTTCTACTATTTCCAAAGTCTTTGAATGTCTTCTCAATAACCATTTCCTCAAGCATCTTGAATCCCACAGTCTTCTATCTGACCATCAATATGGCTTTCGGAAGGTAAGATCTACCGGTGATATCCTTTCTTACATTACAAATGTCTGGGCCTCTTCTATGAGAGACTTTGGGGAAACCTTTGTTGTAGGCCTTGATATCTCAAGCCTTTGACAGAGTTTGGCATCGGGATCTGATATGCAAGCTTCCCTCTTTCAGCTTTCCTTCTTCACTCTGCTCTCTCATATCGAGTTTTCTATCTGATCGCTCTATCTCCATAATTGTTGATGGTTCAACATCTTCCTCCTTCCCTATCAATATCGGTGTCCCTCATGGTTCTGTCCTGTCTCCAACACTCTTCCTTCTTTTTATCAATGACCTTCTTTCTACTACAAGCCTGGTGTTGGCTTAGCGGTTAGGGTGCTGGCTTGGGATCCTAGGATCCTGGGTTCGAATCCCGGTCAATCGCTGAATTAACGCCAGGTGGGTTGCCTCAGCTTGTCATCCTTCCGAGGTCGGCAAATTGAGTACCAGCTCACTGGTAATTCCCTGTGTGTCGCAAGAGGCGACCAACAGGGTTGTTGGCAGGAAGGACATCCGGCCATAAAACATTGCTTCAAAAATGGGACCATGGTGCCCAAAAAAGGCCAACCCCTGCTCTGCGGGGAAAAATGGCCTCTAAAGGTGGTTCTAAAGGTGTTTCTTCTTTCTTCTACAAATAACCAAATGCACTTGTATGCTGATAACTCGACATTACACTCCTCCATGTTTTTCCCATCTGCCCCATCTTCCCTCACTCGATCTACATCTCGTTTGATCACAGCCACCTCATTAAATTCAGATTTAGACAACATTTCCCAGTGGGGCAAATGTAATCAGAATAAGTTTAATGTTTCTAAAACTCAATTTCCCCATCTCTATAAATCTCCTCTCAACTCTCCAATCTCCTTTGAAAGCTCCACAATTGTACCATGTGATACAATAAACCTACTAGGTACGTAACAGGATTTTCACCTAAAATGACCTCTGACCTTTGACCTCGTGACCCCAAAATATAATCAGTTCATCTTTACCTCATTATACATACCTTTACCAGGTTTGACTTAGATCTCGTCAGCCATTCTCAAGTTATCACAGTAACAAAAACCTATCACGGACAGACAGCTGGACTGACAATCTGAAAACATAATGCCTTCAGCGACTTCAAAGTTGGCATAAATGATAAAAGGAACCCATTGAAAATGGCTATCCTGCTTGTTATATAATAAACTTGCTATAAGCTACAAGCTCTTCAATCTATAAGCTCTTTCATCGAAAGACAAAGACACGTACATCTTTTAGCGAACATTGTCTCTCCACATTAAAAAGAAATCCCAGAGCAAGTCCTGATTATGTAAACCTTATTACCATCACCCGCATTCTTTACCTTTGTTCCAGCCCGTGGCCAAGTCACAATCGGTCGTCCGGTCACTGCCAGATCTTGATCATCCTCCCTATGAGCATCCAGGACCGCCCGGGCGGCTCGCAGTAGCTCCTCTCCGTCTACTATACCCTTTGGGGGGCTCGCTTGTCCCAGATCACTTAGGGTTTCCACCAGTGATTCAAGGCCCTCAAACTCTAATTTTGTTATGTTGATCCAAGGCATTGTCACAGAAGCCTCGACATCTATTGGAAAAGGACCAGTACTGGGTAAACATCCAGTTTCTGGCTTCAAATCCACTGCAATATCCATATCGGACACTTCAGATACCTTGGTTTCACCTGCCGAGTAACATTTATCTTCTTCTTGTTTTTTGGGCTCTTCGTCTTTTTCTTTGTCCCGTTCTTTTTTATCATATCCTTCTTTTTCAGAATCATGTTCTTCCTCTTCATCGCCAACCTCAGCTTCTTCGTCACTGGAATCTGCTTCTTCTGATTCTTCTCCAGCTCTCTCTTTTGCTGCTTCTGTTTGCTCTTCACCCTCTTTATTCCATGCCGCCTCTTGTTTGACCGAAGACGGCTGACTGCTGGAGGTTTCCGTCACCGCAGGTGGGCTAAGGGGATGGAAAGGGCTCTGAGATTCAGGTTGAGTGTCTGGGGTAACGCAAGAAAGACAAGACGTGTTAGCATTAGGTCACATGCCTCAAATTACATGATTTGCCGCTCTCCCCTCATATATATCACAATGCATTATCAAGCTCTAGCACTCTTTAATCTAAAGACAATGAAAAACGACCGTTCTTTAATCAAAACACAATGTGATGCATTTAAACCTCTATGAATGCAATCATGAAAGTGCTGTTACCAGTTTGCGTTTCGCATCAAGTTATTCCACAAGTACAAATTAGAGGAATACAAAATATGATTTCATTTCAAAATTACATCCAGAGTGTAGTAAACAAGTTCTGTGGCGAGTAATGACATACCAACATGACAAATGCCTGGAATACAAGGCAGCAATTTGACCAAACATACCTGTGTCACATCCATATCCTAGCATTTTCATGAAATGCACGTAGGATTAGTTATATGGCTAAACCAAAGCAGAAATGACGATTACCTGATTAGCACTCCCACCCAAAAGCAGAGGATGCCTCCTGCTGGCACTACATCAGAATGGCAGTTTATTGTCGAGTGCAATGCCATTGAGCTCTCAAATGAACACAAGGCCTTTCAACAACACGCACAATACCAACAGAGCTACGTTTACATTGCCATAAATATTTTAGGTTGTGGGATCAACATTTGAATTTGTCATGTTTTAGAAGTCTAGGGTTAATGTTCAAATAAATAAATAAATAAAACGAATGGATTAAAGCAGGACCAAATATTAAATAAACAAGCATTCTGAGTATTGTGCTGCAACACATATCCCCTACCGGCATTGGGTAGCACTGTCATAGAAGACAGTATTATGACTTACCGCACTCCAAATTATAGTCCGGAAAACTGTTGGGGAAATTCCCAAAGTTCAAAGTGCCATAACTTTGTCAAAAATGATCGAAACGTCGTGAAGTTCGAACTTGATCTGTAACTTATCATGACGAAACCATGTACCTAGTTTGAAATCATTAGCATTAAGAATTTAGGGAAAAAAGTCCGGAAAGCTGTTCTTTGCGTGACGGACCGACAGACTGAGAGACGGAGGGACGGAGTGCAAACCTATGGTCCCCTACGGTGTACACCGGTAGGGGACTAATAATCAAGTGGACATACATTCAACACACAGATAATAACTAATTAAAGGAATTAATAGATTATTGATTAAAGTAACCTCACTGCAATTAGAAGCAAGGAAAAGCTGCTGTTTTGGCCGTTAACCCTTCGCTGGAGCAAATAAGCTTCAGTCAAAGACCACTTTTGCCCCGACAAAGGCCTGAAGCATCAGCTACTTCCTGCTTGACATGGGGTCAGCATCCTCTTTGATCACTACTGTTGATTCAATTCACTGTACATGTGTGCCCGTGCATCCTGCCATGATCCTTCACACCGATTAGTTTCCCAAGCAACTGATCATAGCTACGTTTGATGGCACAGGGGCCCCGATGGCCCAATTTCAGCTTAGCTTCCCTGAACATGTTCCAGACTCACCGAGCGGTACATTGTCATGCTGGTAGTGGAGAGACAGGTAGGAGGTGCCGGTGATGCAGTGAATGTAGCGTTCCAGCACGTACCAACACATGTCATGGTAGAACGGGTAGCGAAACTTGGAAGGTACCTAGCCAAACAAAAAACAACTTCAAATAACACAATATGTAATGCTCAAAAAACATTCAACTCACTGTTACATCACTTTAATGCTTTCAAACAATGATAAATAATAGCAAATCCCGAAAAGTGGGCGAGTTATCACCGGCAACATGAACAAATTACAAATTCTTGCCCTAATTACTGCTGGGAGAAGGATGGCAAACCGCGCAGCATGACACCTGGCCAACAAAATGCTTCAAAAGGACAGATGCTCTGTCAAGGAAATGGTACATTTAAATTATTGATTGATGAATTGGTGGGTGAGTTGGTGGGTGAGTTGGTGAGAGGGGGAGATTGGAGTGTAACGTCTATGCATGCATTTACCAGACTTGCTCACCCCCATTTGAACCCCACGCAGACAAAGCAAAAAGCAGGGTTGGGCAATTGGTTCACCATGTCTGTCTGTCTGGCTGTCTACCTGCCTGTCCACAAACACCAATTTATGATCCTGAACAACTTCATTTCAATTGAATGTTGTATTTTGAACATGAACCGGAAAACGAACGTGTAGTTTTACAGTAATCTGGCTCTGAATTTGTCCCAATCGCGCATGCACAAAGTGTGAGGGTTTTTTTTTTTTTAATACTTTGTCTGCCAATCCAACAAAATTGAAAATCATTCCAAACACGAACCTTACTGTATTTTAAGGATGTCATAAAGGACACAAACAACAAGCACGAATAACGAAGGTACATGTTAGATAAGGTGGTGTATAAGACTGCATCAACGGTGGCAAACTTCTGAAACAAAAATTTTCTACAACGTTTAAAATGTTTATTTTATGTAAATGTATCAGTGTTAGCACCATTGCTAACACTGCACATTCCACATTCTTTAACATTTAAACCACATTCTTTAACATTCCACATTTAAACCACATTCTTTTCACACAAATCATTCCATTTAAACCACATTCTTTTCACACAAATCACTCCATTTAAACCAAAATCTTTTCACACAAATCATTCCATTTAAACCAAAATCATTTCACACAAATCATTCCATTTAAACCAAAATCATTTCACACAAATCACTCCATTTAAACCAAAATCATTTCACACAAATCATTCCATTTAAACCAAAATCATTTCACACAAATCATTCCATTTAAACCACAATCTTTTCACACAAATCGCTCCATTTAAACCACAATCTTTTCACACAAATCATTCCATTTAAACCAAAATCATTTCACACAAATCATTCCATTTAAACCAAAATCATTTCACACAAATCATTCCATTTAAACCACAATCTTTTCACACAAATCATTCCATTTAAACCACAATCTTTTCACACAAATCGCTCCATTTAAACCAAAATCATTTCACACAAATCATTCCATTTAAACCAAAATCATTTCACACAAATCATTCCATTTAAACCAAAATCATTTCACACAAATCATTCCATTTAAACCACAATCTTTTCACACAAATCATTCCATTTAAACCACAATCTTTTCACACAAATCATTCCATTTAAACCACAATCTTTTCACACAAATCATTCCATTTAAACCAAAATCATTTCACACAAATCATTCCATTTAAACCACAATCTTTTCACACAAATCATTCCATTTAAACCACAATCTTTTCACACAAATCATTCCATTTAAACCACAATCTTTTCACACAAATCACTCCATTTAAACCACAATCTTTTCACACAAATCATTCCATTTAAACCACAATCTTTTCACACAAATCATTCCATTTAAACCACAATCTTTTCACACAAATCGCTCCATTTAAACCAAAATCATTTCACACAAATCATTCCATTTAAACCAAAATCATTTCACACAAATCATTCCATTTAAACCACAATCTTTTCACACAAATCATTTATTTAAACCACAATCTTTTCACACAAATCATTCCATTTAAACCACAATCTTTTCACACAAATCATTCCATTTAAACCACAATCTTTTCACACAAATCGCTCCATTTAAACCAAAATCATTTCACACAAATCATTCCATTTAAACCAAAATCATTTCACACAAATCACTCCATTTAAACCACAATCTTTTCACACAAATCATTCCATTTAAACCAAAATCATTTCACACAAATCACTCCATTTAAACCAAAATCTTTTCACACAAATCATTCCATTTAAACCACAATCTTTTCACACAAATCGCTCCATTTAAACCACAATCTTTTCACACAAATCATTCCATTTAAACCACAATCTTTTCACACAAATCATTCCATTTAAACCACAATCTTTTCACACAAATCATTCCATTTAAACCACAATCTTTTCACACAAATCATTCCATTTAAACCACAATCTTTTCACACAAATCGCTCCATTTAAACCACAATCTTTTCACACAAATCATTCCATTTAAACCACAATCTTTTCACACAAATCACTCCATTTAAACCACAATCTTTTCACACAAATCATTCCATTTAAACCACAATCTTTTCACACAAATCATTCCATTTAAACCACAATCTTTTCACACAAATCATTCCATTTAAACCACAATCTTTTCACACAAATCATTCCATTTAAACCACAATCTTTTCACACAAATCGCTCCATTTAAACCAAAATCATTTCACACAAATCATTCCATTTAAACCAAAATCATTTCACACAAATCATTCCATTTAAACCACAATCTTTTCACACAAATCATTTATTTAAACCACAATCTTTTCACACAAATCATTCCATTTAAACCACAATCTTTTCACACAAATCATTCCATTTAAACCACAATCTTTTCACACAAATCGCTCCATTTAAACCAAAATCATTTCACACAAATCATTCCATTTAAACCAAAATCATTTCACACAAATCACTCCATTTAAACCACAATCTTTTCACACAAATCATTCCATTTAAACCAAAATCATTTCACACAAATCACTCCATTTAAACCAAAATCTTTTCACACAAATCATTCCATTTAAACCACAATCTTTTCACACAAATCGCTCCATTTAAACCACAATCTTTTCACACAAATCATTCCATTTAAACCACAATCTTTTCACACAAATCATTCCATTTAAACCACAATCTTTTCACACAAATCATTCCATTTAAACCACAATCTTTTCACACAAATCATTCCATTTAAACCACAATCTTTTCACACAAATCGCTCCATTTAAACCAAAATCTTTTCACACAAATCACTCCATTTAAACCACAATCTTTTCACACAAATCACTCCATTTAAACCACAATCTTTTCACACAAATCATTCCATTTAAACCACAATCTTTTCACACAAATCATTCCATTTAAACCAAAATCTTTTCACACAAATCATTCCATTTAAACCACAATCTTTTCACACAAATCATTCCATTTAAACCACAATCTTTTCACACAAATCATTCCATTTAAACCACAATCTTTTCACACAAATCATTCCATTTAAACCACAATCTTTTCACACAAATCATTCCATTTAAACCACAATCTTTTCACACAAATCATTCCATTTAAACCACATTCTTTTCACACAAATCATTCCATTTAAACCACAATCTTTTCACACAAATCATTCCATTTAAACCACATTCTTTTCACACAAATCATTCCATTTAAACCACAATCTTTTCACACAAATCATTCCATTTAAACCACAATCTTTTCACACAAATCATTCCATTTAAACCAAAATCATTTCACACAAATCACTCCATTTAAACCAAAATCTTTTCACACAAATCATTCCATTTAAACCAAAATCATTTCACACAAATCATTCCATTTAAACCAAAATCATTTCACACAAATCATTCCATTTAAACCAAAATCTTTTCACACAAATCATTCCATTTAAACCACAATCTTTTCACACAAATCATTCCATTTAAACCACAATCTTTTCACACAAATCACTCCATTTAAACCACAATCTTTTCACACAAATCGCTCCATTTAAACCACAATCTTTTCACACAAATCATTCCATTTAAACCACAATCTTTTCACACAAATCGCTCCATTTAAACCAAAATCATTTCACACAAATCACTCCATTTAAACCACAATCTTTTCACACAAATCATTCCATTTAAACCACATTCTTTTCACACAAATCACTCCATTTAAACCAAAATCATTTCACACAAATCATTCCATTTAAACCACAATCTTTTCACACAAATCATTCCATTTAAACCACAATCTTTTCACACAAATCGCTCCATTTAAACCAAAATCATTTCACACAAATCATTCCATTTAAACCAAAATCATTTCACACAAATCATTCCATTTAAACCACAATCTTTTCACACAAATCGCTCCATTTAAACCAAAATCATTTCACACAAATCGCTCCATTTAAACCACAATCTTTTCACACAAATCATTCCATTTAAACCAAAATCATTTCACACAAATCATTCCATTTAAACCACAATCTTTTCACACAAATCATTCCATTTAAACCAAAATCATTTCACACAAATCATTCCATTTAAACCACATTCTTTTCACACAAATCATTCCATTTAAACCACAATCTTTTCACACAAATCATTCCATTTAAACCAAAATCATTTCACACAAATCACTCCATTTAAACCAAAATCTTTTCACACAAATCATTCCATTTAAACCAAAATCATTTCACACAAATCATTCCATTTAAACCAAAATCATTTCACACAAATCATTCCATTTAAACCAAAATCTTTTCACACAAATCATTCCATTTAAACCACAATCTTTTCACACAAATCATTCCATTTAAACCACAATCTTTTCACACAAATCACTCCATTTAAACCACAATCTTTTCACACAAATCGCTCCATTTAAACCACAATCTTTTCACACAAATCATTCCATTTAAACCACAATCTTTTCACACAAATCGCTCCATTTAAACCAAAATCATTTCACACAAATCACTCCATTTAAACCACAATCTTTTCACACAAATCATTCCATTTAAACCACATTCTTTTCACACAAATCACTCCATTTAAACCAAAATCATTTCACACAAATCATTCCATTTAAACCACAATCTTTTCACACAAATCATTCCATTTAAACCACAATCTTTGCACACAAATCGCTCCATTTAAACCAAAATCATTTCACACAAATCATTCCATTTAAACCAAAATCATTTCACACAAATCATTCCATTTAAACCACAATCTTTTCACACAAATCGCTCCATTTAAACCAAAATCATTTCACACAAATCGCTCCATTTAAACCACAATCTTTTCACACAAATCATTCCATTTAAACCAAAATCATTTCACACAAATCATTCCATTTAAACCACAATCTTTTCACACAAATCATTCCATTTAAACCAAAATCATTTCACACAAATCGCTCCATTTAAACCACAATCTTTTCACACAAATCATTCCATTTAAACCAAAATCATTTCACACAAATCATTCCATTTAAACCACAATCTTTTCACACAAATCATTCCATTTAAACCACAATCTTTTCACACAAATCACTCCATTTAAACCAAAATCATTTCACACAAATCATTCCATTTAAACCACAATCTTTTCACACAAATCATTCCATTTAAACCACAATCTTTTCACACAAATCGCTCCATTTAAACCAAAATCATTTCACACAAATCACTCCATTTAAACCACATTCTTTTCACACAAATCATTCCATTTAAACCACAATCTTTTCACACAAATCATTCCATTTAAACCACAATCTTTTCACACAAATCACTCCATTTAAACCAAAATCATTTCACACAAATCACTCCATTTAAACCACATTCTTTTCACACAAATCATTCCATTTAAACCACAATCTTTTCACACAAATCATTCCATTTAAACCACAATCTTTTCACACAAATCATTCCATTTAAACCACAATCTTTTCACACAAATCATTCCATTTAAACCACATTCTTTTCACACAAATCATTCCATTTAAACCACAATCTTTTCACACAAATCATTCCATTTAAACCACAATCTTTTCACACAAATCGCTCCATTTAAACCACAATCTTTTCACACAAATCATTCCATTTAAACCACAATCTTTTAACACAAATCATTCCATTTAAACCACAATCTTTTCACACAAATCATTCCATTTAAACCACAATCTTTTCACACAAATCATTCCATTTAAACCACAATCTTTTCACACAAATCATTCCATTTAAACCACATTCTTTTCACACAAATCATTCCATTTAAACCACAATCTTTTCACACAAATCATTCCATTTAAACCACAATCTTTTCACACAAATCATTCCATTTAAACCACATTGTTTTCACACAAATCATTCCATTTAAACCAAAATCTTTTCACACAAATCATTCCATTTAAACCACAATCTTTTCACACAAATCATTCCATTTAAACCACAATCTTTTCACACAAATCATTCCATTTAAACCACATTCTTTTCACACAAATCATTCCATTTAAACCACAATCTTTTCACACAAATCGCTCCATTTAAACCACAATCTTTTCACACAAATCGCTCCATTTAAACCAAAATCTTTTCACACAAATCATTCCATTTAAACCACAATCTTTTCACACAAATCGCTCCATTTAAACCAAAATCTTTTCACACAAATCATTCCATTTAAACCAAAATCTTTTCACACAAATCATTCCATTTAAACCACAATCTTTTCACACAAATCGCTCCATTTAAACCACAATCTTTTCACACAAATCGCTCCATTTAAACCACAATCTTTTCACACAAATCGCTCCATTTAAACCACAATCTTTTCACACAAATCATTCCATTTAAACCACAATCTTTTCACACAAATCACTCCATTTAAACCACATTCTTTTCACACAAATCACTCCATTTAAACCAAAATCTTTTCACACAAATCACTCCATTTAAACCACAATCTTTTCACACAAATCATTCCATTTAAACCACAATCTTTTCACACAAATCATTCCATTTAAACCACAATCTTTTCACACAAATCATTCCATTTAAACCACAATCTTTTCACACAAATCATTCCATTTAAACCACATTCTTTTCACACAAATCATTCCATTTAAACCACAATCTTTTCACACAAATCACTCCATTTAAACCACATTCTTTTCACACAAATCACTCCATTTAAACCACAATCTTTTCACACAAATCATTCCATTTAAACCACAATCTTTTCACACAAATCATTCCATTTAAACCACATTCTTTTCACACAAATCACTCCATTTAAACCAAAATCTTTTCACACAAATCATTCCATTTAAACCACAATCTTTTCACACAAATCGCTCCATTTAAACCAAAATCTTTTCACACAAATCATTCCATTTAAACCACAATCTTTTCACACAAATCACTCCATTTAAACCAAAATCTTTTCACACAAATCATTCCATTTAAACCACAATCTTTTCACACAAATCGCTCCATTTAAACCACAATCTTTTCACACAAATCATTCCATTTAAACCACAATCTTTTCACACAAATCATTCCATTTAAACCACATTCTTTTCACACAAATCACTCCATTTAAACCAAAATCTTTTCACACAAATCATTCCATTTAAACCACAATCTTTTCACACAAATCGCTCCATTTAAACCAAAATCTTTTCACACAAATCATTCCATTTAAACCACAATCTTTTCACACAAATCATTCCATTTAAACCACAATCTTTTCACACAAATCGCTCCATTTAAACCACAATCTTTTCACACAAATCACTCCATTTAAACCAAAATCTTTTCACACAAATCATTCCATTTAAACCACAATCTTTTCACACAAATCGCTCCATTTAAACCACAATCTTTTCACACAAATCATTCCATTTAAACCACATTCTTTTCACACAAATCACTCCATTTAAACCACATTCTTTTCACACAAATCACTCCATTTAAACCACAATCTTTTCACACAGATCATTCCTCTCAACATTGTCCCATCCTTCCCTGTCCACTCTCTCTCGCCTTCTGCCTGCTCTTAAGCCATCCCTTCACCCTGCGTACATGTGTGCGTTCCTCCGCGCTGTGGATTGCCAGCTGCATGGGAATGTTAAAGCTGTGCAGAAAATTTCCACCAAACACCAGTGAATCTTCTGGAGTATAAACAGCATGAATCCAGCCTGGGCAGGACAGTTTGGTTTGTGGGAAAGGGAGAAGAAATTTACCCAAAGTTTGTAATAAACAGCAAACAAAGTTCTTCTTCAGTAATCCCTGATGTATTGACTCGATGGGTGGCATACCTGAAGGTATTAGAAAAGTGTATCCTTGATGGAGTGTGACCCTTTGACAACCAGCTACTCTGTCTGCAAGGAAAATGTCTCCTTGTTTTCCACTGAGCACCCAATCCTCATAAAGTCCCAGGTTTTTGGGTGTTGGGGGTATCAACCAAAACACCTGAAATTGAAATAAAGCACAGTGGTATTAAATATATGATACAATATTTCTTCGATAGATAATTGAGAGATTGCATTGTGCAGGTGCAGAAATATTAAACAAGAAGGGAAACAGTGCACAGGAAAGCAGTCGATGGAAAAGTGCAACGAATGCAGATAGGTGAGAGGGATACAATATATTATAGGAAGGATAAACAACGAGAAATCTTTCAAAAGTTGTACCTTTTGCCCCCGCAGTACATGGTACCAGACGGTAGTTCCTCCAAAATCAATATGGAAATCTGTGTAGCAGCCCTTTACACTCATTAGACAGTACCTGTGTCACAGGATAAAGGTCAACATTGTCAAGAAAGTCAAGCATAGGTAAGGTGAGGGGAAACACATTTTTCACCTGTAGTGATGTCGATTTACTGCTCCAAATGTGTGAAACAAACGTTACGCCTATGTCCCCCGTCGGGGAAGTGATGTGAGTTGACAAAGTGGAACACGCAGAAAACATGCTATGATATGATATTTCGCTCACAAGGTCCAGACGTACATGGAGGCAGCCATCTTGGATTTTGACGTGGCGACCCAATTTTCAATAGCGTTCTTCCTTATGCCGAGATACACCCACACACCAGAAGGTACTTCGCTTATTTTTCAAGATATTTCGCTCATAAGGTTTAGACATTATTATGGTGGCGGCCATCTTGGATTTTGACGTGGCGACCCAATTTTCAATAGCGTTCTTCCTTATGCCGAGATACACCCACACACCAGAAGGTACTTCGCTTATTTTTCAAGATATTTCGCTCACAAGGTTCAGACATATATATGGTGGTGGCCATCTTGGATTTTGACGTGGCGACCCAATTTACAATAGCGGTCTTCCTTATGCCGAGATACACCCACACACCAAAATTAGAAGTTGGTACTTCGCTTATTTTTCGAGATATTTCGCTCACAAGGTTCAGACATATATATGGTGGCGGCCATCTTGGATTTTGACGTGGCGACCCAATTTTCAACAGCGTTCTTCCTTATGACGAGATACACCCACACACCAAATTAGAAGTTGGGACTTCGCTTATTTTTCAAGATATTCATCTCACAAGGTTCGGACATACATGGCGGCGGCCATCTTGGATTTTGACGTGGCGACCCAATTTTCAATAGCATTCTTCCTTATGCCTATATACACCCACACACCAGATTAGAAGTTGGTACTTCGCTTATTTTTCAAGATATGCAGGTTACAAGGTTCAGACATACATGGCATCAGACATACATGGCGGCGGCCATCTTGGATTTTGACGTGGCGACCCAATTTTAAACAGCATTCTTGGTTGTGCCGAGATACACCCACACACCAAAATTAGAAGTTGGTACTTCGCTTATTTTTCGAGATATTTCGCTCACAAGGTTCAGACATATATATGGAGACGGCCATCTTGGATTTTGACGTGGCGACCCAATTTTCAACAGCGTTCTTCCTTATGACGAGATACACCCACACACCAAATTAGAAGTTGGGACTTCGCTTATTTTTCAAGATATTCATCTCACAAGGTTCGCACATACATGGCGGCGGCCATCTTGGATTTTGACATGGCGACCCAATTTTCAATAGCGTTCTTCCTTATGCCTAGGTACACCCACACACCAGATTAGAAGTTGGTACTTCGCTTATTTTTCAAGATATTTCGCTCACAAGGTTAGACATATATATGGTGGCGGCCATCTTGAATTTTGACGTGGCGACCCAATTTTCAATAGCGTTCTTCCTTATGGCGAGATACACACCAAATTAGAAGTTGGTACTTCGCTTATTTTTCAAGATATTCATCTCACAAGGTTCGGACATACATGGCGGCGGCCATCTTGGAGTTTGACGTGGCGACCCAATTTTCAATAGCGTTCTTCCTTATGCCGAGATACACCCACACACCAGATTAGAAGTTGGTACTTCGCTTATTTTTCAAGATATTCATCTCACAAGGTTCAGGCATAGATGGCGGCGGCCATCTTGGATTTTGATGTGGTGACCCGATTTTAAACAGCGTTCTTCCTTGTGCCAAGATACATCTACACACCAGATTAGAAGTTGGTACTTCGCTTATTTTTCAAGATATTCATCTCACAAGGTTCGCACATACATGGCGGCGGCCATCTTGGATTTTGACATGGCGACCCAATTTTCAATAGCGTTCTTCCTTATGCCTAGGTACACCCACACACCAGATTAGAAGTTGGTACTTCGCTTATTTTTCAAGATATTTCGCTCACAAGGTTAGACATATATATGGTGGCGGCAATCTTGAATTTTGACGTGGCGACCCAATTTTCAATAGCGTTCTTCCTTATGGCGAGATACACACCAAATTAGAAGTTGGTACTTCGCTTATTTTTCAAGATATTCATCTCACAAGGTTCGGACATACATGGCGGCGGCCATCTTGGATTTTGACGTGGCGACCCAATTTTCAATAGCGTTCTTCCTTATGCCTATGTACACCCACACACCAGATTAGAAGTTGGTACTTCGCTTATTTTTCAAGATATGCAGGTTACAAGGTTCAGACATACATGGCATCAGACATACATGGCGGCGGCCATCTTGGATTTTGACGTGGCGACCCAATTTTAAACAGCATTCTTGGTTGTGCCTAGATACACCCACACACCAGATTAGAAGTTGGTACTTCGCTTATTTTTCAAGATATTTCGCTCACAAGGTTCAGACATATATATGGTGGTGACAATCTTGGAGTTTGACGTGGCGACCCAATTTTCAATAGCGTTCTTCCTTATGCCGAGATACACCCACACACCAGATTAGAAGTTGGTACTTCGCTTATTTTTCAAGATATTCATCTCACAAGGTTCAGGCATAGATGGCGGCGGCCATCTTGGATTTTGATGTGGTGACCCGATTTTAAACAGCGTTCTTCCTTGTGCCAAGATACATCTACACACCAGATTAGAAGTTGGTACTTCGCTTATTTTTCGAGATATTTCGCTCACAAGGTTCAGACATACATATGGTGGCCGCCATCTTGGATTTTTGACGTGGCGACCCAATTTTCAATAGCGTTCGTCCTTATGCCTAGATACACCCACACACCAAATTAGAAGTTGGTACTTCGCTTATTTTTCAAGCTATTCATCTCGCAAGGTTCAGACATACATGGCATCAGACATACATGGCGGCGGCCATCTTGGATTTTGACGTGGGTTGCACCCACACACCAAATTCGAATGCGGTCCTTCGCTTACGCCCGCACTCCCGCACGCACGCACACACGCACGCCCGCACGCACGGACGGACACACGGACGGAGGGGAAAGCCATAGTCCCCCTTTCGCTCCGCTGTGCGACGGGGGACAATAAAGGAAAATTCAACAGCAAAGCGACACAAACAGGAGCACACGAGCTATGATGCTGCAAAAGAACAAACTCAGGTTAACGATAGCATTACTGAAACAACATTCGTAATTTCAGAGAGTAAACTCACTTCTGCACTTTCGGATAGTGCATGGCCGAGAGAGTGTTTGTCCCATCACGCTGTTGCTGTCTAAGTTTCCGCGGCCACATTGTGTCAACCCAGTCCAATAGGTCCACCTACATGTAAAGGTCATGGCATCATAGCGTCACTGCAATGCTCGGGGTGTCATTAATTCAGCGGTGAAGAGTCTCAAGTGGTAGTTTGGGGTACGGTAAGCTTAGCTCACCACAGCTGGACGCTGGATAAGGCGTGCCAGTTTTGTGTGGGAGAACTCCAGGCTGATCACGTTGTAGAGTTTACGGCGATCACGCTCCGGCGTGCTGTAATACCGTGCCCAACGTGCCATAGACATCTCCATACCACGCTGAGTGGCAACATCCATGACATCGATAACTCGCCGGCACCCTGTAGAGGGGAAACATGGCTTCAGGTTTTGTTGCTCCCCATAATCACAAACAAATAAACCAACTTTTTAAAACGGTGTGGAAGGGAGAGAATGATAATACAAATTGCGTAAATAGTGACCGTTTTTATTCTTCTTCATTCATATGAAGCACAAGGCTGTGGGTTAAAATAATTAGCTGATGGCACAGCTGAGCTGCTGATGCAGTGCCCATCGCTGGTTAGAACAGCATCTTGTAATTTGTTCAGGGTGTGGTGAAAGCTCGCTCTTTGTAAAGGATGTCGTCGGATCTTTAACGTCCACCAACGAATACTAGCAGACGAGGCGTCCACTTTAACGTCCATTTGAGGATGAACCACCCTGCCTGTGAAACACTAGGATGACAGTTTATAGTTGGGTCTGGATTCAAACCCAGGCTAGACAACTTAGAGGCCAGCAGGCGTACCTCGAGGCCATCCCGTCAGCCCTCAATTTTGATTGATCTAATTAATCAATCTAAGTGATGACCCATGCTGTTATTCTAAACCATTCCTAGCCTCAAAGTTGGCATCGTCTGTCATACAAAGTCCTTCATTGGCACACCAGAACTACTATCCACCTACAAGGCGTTCATCTGCAGCTGGATGGATTAGTGTTCTCCTCTCTGGGCTGGCTCCCCTGCCTTACATCTTGATCAGCTTGACGCCATGGAAGCCAAGGCCTTCAAGATGATTGGAAACTCCCGCACTGAGGATGAGTCTTTGGGCCTAACACTTTACCATCGCAGATAGGTCGGCGGTTTCTCTGTCTTCTTCTGCCTCATTTCCGATCTTGCACCTCGTTCCGTGCTTTGTCCCTCCCAGGTCTCTGCAGGGCTCATATGGTCCACCATCAACCCCCTTATTGCGAAAGTACCTAAATCCAGGATCACTGCTCACCCCCACTCATTTGTTCCTCTTATTTCCCAACTGTGGAACCAACTTCCACATTCTCTTCAATCTCCTTCTTCCCCCACGTCTTCAAGACAGCTGTTCACCACCATCTCAGATCAACCACAATCCAAAACTATGATCGTTTCTACTCTTGATAAACAACAACAACCCCACAATCCCTCCTCCTTCCAAATATCCAGTTTTTCCTCCATGGAGCTTCCTTTTGTATCCATCTTATCCACCCAATGCATCATCTCCTGCCTTCCACCCATTCTTTGTCTGCCTCCATATTGGTCTTCAACTCTGCTGTCGGTGTCCCTCCCACCCCCTCTCAACTATTAATTTTTCTTCAGTTGAATCTTCATCCTTTGATATTATAGGGTATTATGTGCAGATCAGTGACAAAAATCTCAATTTATTCCATTGTAAACTGTACTACTCAATGTATATACCCTACTCAATGCAAATCCAATCAACAAGAGGAGCCCCAGGGCCAGGGGGCTCAATACACTTTTAGTACTTAAAGGGGGTTAGCGTTTTGGAGGATCTTAGAGTTCTGAAGGGTCGAAAAGGCAGAGCAGGATTTTAGGACCCGTGGGCTGATGCCGACTGGTCCAGTTGCAGAATCAGTCGACGTTTGACAGAAACTTCTACACCTTGTCGGGAGAGAAGGACACAGAGTCCAGGAGCCGCTGGGTACGACTGGGTACGGTGGGTACAGAGAGGGATGGGTTTGGGACACAAGATTTTGAAACAAACACAGAGTTGAGCCATTTGGCTTTGTCACGTGCTGTGTCACCTGTTTGAGGTAAGGGAGGAGATGGAAGGGGAACAAGCACCAGAAACAGATTTTACCGGATGCCACCAGGATTTGGAGGAGGGAGACAGGATTGATAGTTCAGTCCTCAGAGAAGAGAGATAGTGTTTCCTGGCTCTCCTGAGGGTACACACACACTTGTTCCGAACTTTGTAAAAGGAACTGAGATTGCCTTCAGTTGGATTAGCCTTCCAAGAGGCGAAGGCAAGTGGTTTCATGGAAACTGTCTCACCACAAGATTCCGTGTACCATCGACGGGAGGAAGGGTATGACAACTGAAGACGAGATGGGATAAATCTGTGCATGAGAGAGAGCAGTTTACTTTCGAATAATTCCCAGGAAGAGTTGATGTCAGAGGCGGTAGAGATGGGAGACCAGTCCAGGTGATTGATGGCTGCTTGAAGACCGTGCCAGTCGGCCTGGGTGAAATGCCGGACTTGTCGATGCTGAGGAGGCTCTCTGAGAATGGCCAGAGAGATGTCCACTTTAACAAGCACATGATCAGATTTTTTATTTTTTTTGTATACAGGATCGAGGCTCGTGTAAAAACTAACATCAATCACAAAAAACAACAACGAACAGACACACAAAACATACAATAAAGAGAGTGGGAGACAAGATGGGGAGAGGGAGGGAAGCACACAACAAATACACAGCAAATAACAGGGACAACGGAAGATCTGTGGGAGGGAGAGGGCTTGGGGGGAGGAGGCATGGGAAGGCGGGGGGGGGGGGTGAGGGGGGGGGGAGTATAAAACACATGGACACTGCTGGAACTTCCAGGAAAGAATAAAGTCTGTATTTCAAAAAAAAAAGTGGTTTGGGGGTGAATTAACAGGGGTAACAGAGATCAAGGTTTTGGACCTGCCAATGATTTGCCAATGATGCCAATGATGCAATTTGCCAATGATGCAAAGGCAATGCCAATTTGGGGGAAGATAAGAGATGGTGGTGAACAGCTGTTTTAAAGACCTGGAGGGAGGAGTGGGATTGGAGATAGTGAGGGAGTTTGTTCCAGAGGTGGGAGTAAAGAGGAATGAAGGAGTGAAGGTGAGCAGAGAATCATGATTTTGGCAGTTTAAACATAAGAGGGTTAACTGGCAGATCTTGTGCGACCTGCAGGAATATTTGGGGGACAAAGCCCAGAGAGAGCAGGGGGATCAAGGCCGGAGAGGAGTCGGTAGAAGACAGAAAGACCACCAACCTGCCTGCGGTGAGAGTGAAAGGCCCTTGGAGTTAGCTTCATCACGGTTGATTCCAATGATTTGAAAGCTTTGGTTTCAACAGCGTGAAGACGAGGCAGGTGTGAGGCAGGAGCAAAAGCCCAGATAGGCCATCAGCCAGACCCCCAAAATAGGGTCCATTGGTACCAAAATGAGGGAGTAAGCCTAATATTGATTTTTGGATAGGTCTTTACCCCTAGAATATGAAAATATGTGATAGCAAATTCAACCATGTAGCTAAATGGGTGTTATCACCTCATTTTCAAAATGGCCGCCAAAATGCATGTTTTTCTATTAAAAACACCATGTTTCATATTCTTGTAGGAATTTGTAACAAATAGCATTGCGTTTTGAGATGTTTAAGACTTTACAACTCTCTTAAAGTATGAAATACATCATCTGAACTTTAATCCAAGAAGATAGAATCCAATATGGTTTGGTTTGGTTTGGGAGGAGGAAGCCGTCCATAGATCTTGGATTGCACTGCTATTCCATTCACGCGATGTGATGTTCCCTTGCCTGTTAGTGTTTCTTCAAGTCTGTCTATGTTATCCCACGCCAACTGCGTATGGATATGAGGTTTGATGGATGTTGGAAGAGCAACTTGCTGGTTGAGTTCTGTTGCTAACTTTTCAACACACAGGGCTGTGTCATTCTCTTCTAGCTGGTCATAAGACACTCCATGTCCAAACTTGTTCAGTGTGCGTATGATCTCGATGTTGCCAGTGAGAGTTTTAACTGCGTACGAAAGCATCATATGTTTTGGTGGTTGGTGCTTTCCACGTGTCACAGCATATATCATGTCCTGACTAAATGACTGGACCAGGGTGGTTATCCTAGATGATTGAACCTTACTTGTCGGGTCTCCAGTTAGCAGCCCAATGAGAAACCGCTCCAGCTCATATGGAATAGGTGTTACATCCTCAGCATCTGATGGATGGTATGGCCAGGGTGTGGGTTTCATGTCGTCTTTGATTTTTGTACGAATTGTCGCTGATGTTTGATCTATGATCTTGTTGGAGTCTTTCACTTTGTTTTTCCATATTTTGAGTTCCCTTTGCAGACATTGATTTTGCAAGACAGCATCTTCCAATGATACATTGTCTGGTACCATCACCAACTTTCCCTTGTCATCTGGAAATATCTTCACCGAACTCCCCAGCTCATATTCAAGCGTTCTATGAACATGTTTCTTTGTGGACTGCGTTAGACAATCAATCCCATCAGACAGCATGTATTCTTCTAATTTAGCAGTGAGTGACATGACTGGTATGATGGTCTTGTTTGGGATTACGTCTGTTCTGATATAGGTGAGAAGTTTTGCATATGCTTCTTTCTCGATCCTCTGATACTGTGCAAAATCATCTGTGTCATCGGGTCCATCTGCACCTTCAACCTCAGGCTGTATACATTCTCTGTTGTAATTCCTGTAGCATGAGAAATGGTAACACGCTTCTGCTGCCACAATATCTCTACTGGTAAGCGCTATCATATCCTTGTCATTTTTCTTTATTGCACATTCTCTCAATCTTTCATCTGCTCTGAGTTGAACAACTTGTGAAAGTTTTTCACGTGTATGAGACCCCTTCACATACTTGTCTCTGCGACAGAAGATGCACTCCGTATCATACACTCTTTTCTCTACTGATGATCTCCTACATGGCCTTTTGGGAGCGCTGCTACCTCCTGCTTCAGATTCAGTGTCTTCATTGGCTTTCCTCTTTAGCATGTTTAAATCTCGTTTCATGGTGAACAGGCTCCTACATTTTCGGTGGTAGAATATTTCTGGCACTTCATTGCCCTCAAGCCCCTCGGCAATATTGATGATATGTTCATGGTTCCTAACCTTAACCGCTTCCAGTAATGTCAACCAAGATGTGTAGTTTTGTGGGCTCACCAGATGATCATCGTCATCCGATCTTGTCATGTGTATAACGCATTCTTTGCTTTCTGTGGCGCTGTTCATTTTGGAAAATTAGTAGACCTCATCACTTGGTGTGTACTATTATTTCTATTCTAATCGTATAGCATCTACTTTCGATCTACTCCGTTGCTCGTTGCTCCGACCACCGTTCCTACAGAAAAAGAGCAAACAAAACAACAACGTTAAATTTTGTATGTAAAGTGGCGGCCATTTTGAAAATGGGTGATAACACACATTTAGCTACATCGTTGAATTTGCTATCACATATTTTCTTATTCTAGAGGTAAAAACCTTGTCAAAAATCATTATTAGCCTTACTCCCTCAATTTGGTACCGGTTGACCCCCCTAGCTGATAGCCTAAGAGGGGAGAACAGTATTCCATTGAGCTGCGGATGAAAGCCTTGTATGTGGTGAGGAGTTCAGGGGTGCCAAGGAAGGACCTCGCACGATGGAGGATGCCCAGTCGGCGACTGGCTTTGGAGGCCAGCTTGGAAATGTGGGTTTCCCAGGAAAGATCATGGCAGATAGTGAGACCCAAAATATTGAGTGACAGAACTTCTTGGAGAGGATTGTTCAGAAAGTAGATGATGAACCGATTGGAGCAGAAGAAGAAGAACAGCAGACATTTGCAGGGAAGTTAGTCATAACCAAGTCTAGAAGAGAAGATGTTCCGTTGACTGAGATCCAGGTCGGAAAATTGACAGATTGTGTCAGTCCCAGTGAGTCGCAGAAGTCCTTTGCTGAGGTGCCGTGGCTGGTGAAAGGTACGCACACCCAGCCAGCTGGCATGACGACAATAATTGAAGTCGTCACATATGAGGAAGAGAGAGTTGGGATGAGTGGATAGAAGTTGGTCCATGTTGTCAGACAACAAGATGTTAATGGCATCATCAGTGTTTGGTGGACTGTACAGAACACATATGAACAAAAGGTGGGAGCGGAGAGGAAGCTGTAGCCAGAGGTATTCCTGGGGGTGGGGTGGAGAGAGGGCAGTGCAAGGAGAGTGAGGAAGAGAGTTTTTTATAAAGAGAGCAACTCCACCACCAGGACGAGGCTCAGTTCTATCATACCGGAAGAGGGAGTAACCAGGAAGTGATATTAAGGAGTCAGAGACATCTTGAAGGAGGAAAGTTTCTGTTAAGCAGATTAAGTCTGGTTTGTCAGAAGCAACCTGTATGGAGAAGATCAGTCAAGTTTGAATGAAGGACTCGAATGTTTGAGGTCCATACTGTTAAGGAAGAGGGAGGGTGAGCATCGGATACAGGAGAGGGGAGGGGATGGGTAGGGTAAGATGAGGGAGGAGAGGAGGAGGTAGGGGGAGCTGTTGATAGTGTATCAGAGATTGCAGAAGAGCTAGAAGAGAGAGCAGGATAAGGAGGGCAATAGGCTCGGTGGAGATGGGGTGAGGCACAGTGAGGAGTAGTTTGAGGAGGGATGGGGGGGGGGGGGGTGCGAGCAAAGTCGAAGATTGAAGGAAGTGGAGGAATGAGTTGGAAGAGAGAGGAAGTGGGAAGGAGGCAGCTTTGTGGATGAGTTAAGTGTCAACTTTGAGGTGGAGGGTGAGAGAGGAGACTTGAAGGAGAGGAGTGAGGGGGGGAGATTTGAAAGGGAGGGGGTGGGGAAAGGTAGTGATGAATGGGGGTAGGGAGTAGCCGAGGGAGGGGACATGGAATGGGATGCTGGTGTGTTGTACAAACAACAAACAAACAACAGGCATTTTAAGGCCATTTTCCCTGCGAGAGTGGGGGTTAGCCTTGCAGTCCCCATGACAATCTTCTCCATTTTGCCCTATTTTCTGCATCTCCCCTTGTTAACCCCCTTGCCCACATTTCTTCTTCCACCACCTTTAGCCAAGCCTTTCCAGGTCTTCCCCGTCCTCTACTTCCTTCGACATTCATTTCCATCGCTCTTCTCAACCAGTCACTTTCATCCTTCCTCAACACATGACCAAACCATCTCAACCTGTTTCTCTTCACAGCATCCATCACAGGCTCTATTCCCATCAGCTTTCGCAATTCATCATTTGTCTTCCTCTCTCTCAACGATACTCCACACATCCACTGAACCATTTGCATTTCCACCCTTTCCAGCCTTCGTTGCTGCTCTACGTTCATTACCCATGTCTCGCTCCCATAAATCATAACACTTCTCACACATGCAGCATACACCTTTCCCTTCAGCTTCAACGACACTCCCCTCCTTGTCAGCACGCCACTCAGTTCCCAAAACGTCTTCCATGCACATCTCACTCGAGCAACCGTTGCCGAGTCTGATCCACCTTCTCCATTCAGCATGTCTCCAAGGTAACAAAATGTTTCACACCTTCCAGCTTCACGCCGTCTCCAAGATCCAACTCAACATTTCCTCCATCTGCAGCTCCCTCTGTGCACACCTTACACTTGAATGTAGCTGCCACACTGGTTAATGACCCTCTCAGACCACTACATTTTTGATGAACCCACTCAGCGCACATTGTACATTGAATGGAGTTCACTCCGACACCCTTATACAAAATGAGCGATTAATTAAATACAAACATCCATTACAAGTTTGGGTTCTTGCGATTTTCTAGTCGGATATACGTTTGAAAACGTTTGAGGAGGGGTGATATAAAGGCGAGTTTAGGGAATGTAGAAACGAAGAGCTGTATGTGTTCGTATAGTTGGAGGATTTATTTTTAAAAAACTTTTGGAGAGTTAAAAGAAGAGCGAATTATAATATGGAGAATTTAACACAGGAGAAAAAGGAAACTGAAACATTTTAAATGGCACTGTGAAGACCGTTAGGGTAAGATGTGGATGTGTATATAAGAAGGGTTTAAATGGTCTTGGGGATCTTAAAGGGTGTTTGTGTTTTAAGGGGTCTCAGAAAGTCTTTGGGGTCTTAAAGGGCAATATGGGTCTGGAGGATCTGAAGGAATTTCGGCATTTTAAACTGTCTTCGGAGTTTAGAGGGTCTTAGGCATCTTAAAATGTGTTAAGGTTTGAAAGGGTCTTCGGGTGTTGAAAGAGTCTATGGGGTTTTGAAAGAGTCTATGGGGTTTTGAAAGAGTCTACGGGGTCTTAAACGATCTTGGGGTGCTATTGGGTCAAATGTAATTCATACACATACTCACGTTTTGTGCAGACAAACAGACAGACAAACAAATGGATGGATGGTTTCGCTTGCAGTCCAGCTCAGGTTGTTGCCACTGTCGTCTAGACGGGATTCTGGAGAGCTACGGAGCCGACGTGCTGAACGAGGATGCCATGATTCCCATTGTTCAACTACGCAACAGTGACGCGGCCCATGTCTGGGTCACAAAGCTCTTCCTAGTCTCGTTAATTCTTCTCGGTTCTTCTTCTGTGGTGAGCCTGAGGTCTTAAGGCTCATCTTAAGGATATATCAACTGTCCGATACCTGGGGCAAATGTGGATTGAACCCGCGTGCTCTGGAGATGACTCTTTAAGGCTTTACCTGTCTCCGGAGGACATGAAGACATGGCTGGGAGGGAAAACGCCTCGCTGACGGTTGCTGCTTGGAGACCTGCAACCCGGAACGAAGCCTCGAGGTTGATCGCTTATTGGATGTGCTATTTGCAGCCTCGGACGATCATAATTCCCAAGGTGAGAAACTTCCTCCGATAAAATGAGGGAGGGTGGGGAAGGGAGCATGTCGGATGTGCTTTGTGTCGCCTCGGCAGAACATAACTCTCAAGGTGAGAGACTTCCTCCAATGGACTGAGAGAGGGTGGTGGAAGGGCAGTGGAAGGGGAAATGTCTTCAACGAAGCCGGGCCGGTGATAAATTGTTACCAAAGCACCTAGGAGGGGGTGAGGAAGGGCCGGGGCAGGGAAAAGTCTTCGACAAATGAAACGTATGTTGGAAATAAAGTAAAATAAAACAAATTATGGGACACAGACACCTTATACCAAGCAGGCAGAATTATTTCTGCAAAGAATGAAGCCTGCACCTCCTCTAGTGAAAAGAAAGACCAACTCACAAGGAGATACAAAAACGAATGTTGGAGTATAGAGGAGAAGGAGGCCATTTACTCCTGTGAAGTCGATTCAAGACATGAACAGTGGGAGGATGGCCGGTAGGGGAGCTAGATTAATGGACCAGCTGAAGAGGACCAGATTGACAGAGCAGAGAAAGTGCCATCCAACAAATTTGAAAGAGTTGCGTCGATGGCACATAAATTCTTAAAATTAAAATAAAATAAAAGAGATAGCAGGGAAGGACAGACAGGTAAAGGACAGAAGGAGGATGAGGATAATGAGGACCAGCAAAGACAGCAAGAAGAGCAGGCGTGGAAAGTTGCCTTTGAAAACATGTATCTTATGCTTCATTCCACCTGCCAACAGGTGGAACCTTATATGTATTGTTACCCTCGCCAGAGAAGAGGGTATTGCATTTGAGTCCGTTTGTATTCCGGCAAGTATGTTGGTTGGTTGGTTTGTCTGTCTGTCTGTTTGTCTGTTTGTGCGCAGTACTACGTCTACATTGTTGCACATAGCATCGCCATACTTTACACACATATTTGTCTTGCCCTGGAATAGACTGTGCATTGATTTGAATACTGTACTTACCTTGATTGATTACAACAGCAATTAATAAAAACGTATTATAATTAGAAACTCGCTGCGGGGTTTGCCTAGTGCCCTCTAGCGGCAAAAATATATCAAAATGGCGCAGACGAGCTGAACTGTCAATAAATTTAATGATTTTTGTCCGATGCTTGTGATACCTCACAGGGGAAAAATAAGTACATTCACAGGGGAAGAATAAGAATAAGTAAGAATAAGTACATATTAGTGTAAAATAAAGTACATAGTGTAAAAGTGTAAAATAAGTACATAGTGTAAAATAAAGACCTAGAAAAAACAACTGATATGGCAAAAATATATCAAAATGGCGCAGGCGAGCTGAACTGTCAATAAATTTAATGATTTTTGTCCGATGCTTGTGATACCTCACAGGGGAAAAATAAGTACATTCACAGGGGAAGAATAAGAATAAGTAAGAATAAGTACATATTAGTGTAAAATAAAGTACATAGTGTAAAAGTGTAAAATAAGTACATAGTGTAAAATAAAGACCTAGAAAAAACAACTGATATGGCAAAAATATATCAAAATGGCGCAGGCGAGCTGAACTGTCAATAAATTTAATGATTTTTGTCCGATGCTTGCGATACCTCACAGGGGAAGAATAAGTACATTCACAGGGGAAGAATAAGAATAAGTAAGAATAAGTACATAAGATTAAAAAAACAAGTACATTCCGGCAAGTCCTCGGTCTCTGACAGATATTTTTGTCTGTTTGTTTGTCCACACAGAATAAATATGATTTTCTCTGCAACCGTTGGTCCGACTGACAGGAAATTTTCACCACAGATGCCTGTAGAATTTTTAAATGATAATTATGACGTCATAGGTCACGTGGTTCAGCCGCCATCTTGGAAAAATCGAAAAACTTTGAACCTCTATATCTCGGAAAGCGCTGAATAGAAAAAAATTGAGACATGGCTCATTGTAAAGAACTCTCCATGGGGAATAAAATATGTTAATGATGATGTCATAAATGCCTCCATTATGACGTCATAATTCGACAAGTACAAAACTTCATCCGATCAAGCTGAAATTTTTTGAGCATAATCGAGGAATCAATTAGTTTAGAAAAAAAATACTGATGACGTCATCGGTCACGTGGTTCGGCCACCATATTTGTTTTAACATAAAAGCCTTAAAAACCACTGAAAATACATCCTGGCAAGGGTTTGCAATCTCTGATTGCTCGTTTTCTTGTTTTGCCTGCATGATAAAAACTTATTGCCATTACCGAGAAAATATGTACCACCTGTGTTTCGAGGAAACTGACCTTCAAATGTGTGTGCGGAGTGCTTTGTGTGCATGGCATGCCTTTTTTTGGTTATCTCCTCGTTTTTATCTTATATATGAGATTTTAACCGCGCAGACGGCAGAAAGGGTTTTGCGAGTGATTTGAGGCTTGCCCTTTCTCCGCATATGTGTGTCAAAATAAACGGCTTGTATTTCAGTACGGTGTCTCCAGTGTATACTCAGACATCAGACTTCGACACAGGCAAACAAAATAGTGGAGACAAGAGTAACACCATTCGGGGAAAGACTACAACTACACATGATAAAAAACAACTGATGGACAAAAATGTTGGTTAGGAGAACCAACAAAGCACTCAAGAGATTGGTACCAAAATCATCTCCATTAAAGGAACTCAACATTGAGAGCTTTGCAGCGGCACTGCTCGTACAATAAAAAAAAATCACAAGAAAACAACACCGCAATAAGAGCAAATCAGCCCATGCTGACAGAGACCAGACACCACCATGGAAACAGAGGCGAGAGACACAAAGGGAGCAACTGAGAAAAGAAACGGGACAAAAATAGCAATTTATGAAGGGAAATCGAAGCACAAAGCTAATGATGAGAATCCAAAAATGAAGAAACAAATACAAAATTGGAAACAAAGACCTAGAGGTAATGGTTGCTGAAAGCAAACTCAAAATATAGATGATCGCAAGAAAGATTTTTAAAAACGATGCCAAAGTCAAAAAAGGGGGGAAAAACAAAACCGCATGTTTGAAAATAACCCAAAACAATTCTACTGTGAACAAGAGAAAAAAGGCATAACATGTCCAATGTCGTTGAGAATAATAAACTTGAAAATTTCTGGAAAGGAATCTAAGGACACAAAATAACACAACAGAGGTGGAATGCATCCAAAACCTGGAAGAAAAAAAAAATATCGAAAGGAAATACGTCCAGTGACATTTAATACAACAACAACAACAACAACAACAACAACATGCATTTTAAGGCCATTTTCCCTGCCAGAGCGGGGGTTAGCCTTGCGGTCCCCTTGACAATCTTCTCCATTTTGCCATATTTTCTGCATCTCTCCTTGTTAACCCCCTTGCCCGCATTTTTTCTTCCACCATCTTTAGCCAAGTCTTTCTCGGTCTTCCCCGTCCTCTACTTCCTTCTACATTAATTTCCATCACTCTTCTCAACCAGTCATCTAACACATTCCAGTCATTCCACAGTTTGTTGTGTCACATCCAGTGACATTTAATGAAGAAAAAAAATAAAACTAGCAAAAATGCCAAGCTTTAAAAGCCCAGGCCCAGGTGGAATTCCAAACTTCTGGTTAAAGCAACCAGATACTCTCCACAATCACTACATTTGAGCATTCAACAAACTTATCCAAACGGAGGAGACCTTGGAAGAGGGGCTCACAGTAGGTAACACCTTCCTCATCCCAAAATCTGAAGAGACCTAACTACCTCACAAGTATAGGCCAATAACCTGTCTGCAAACAACGTACAAACTCCTGATGGGAATCATAACAGAAATGATATACCATGAACTAACACAAGAAGGAACCCGAGAGACAAAACAGAATGGATGTAAAAGAGGATGTTACGGAACGATAGACCATCACCTACTAAACAAGGCCATACTCAAAAATTGCAAAATAAGAACAACAAAGTATCCACAACATGGATGGACTAGACTACAAAAAAGCTTTTAATGGTGTCCCACATTCATGGATGATACAATACATGCAATTGCACAAGATCAACCCACAAATAATCAAACTGATAGAGAAAGCAATGGAGCTATGGAATACCATACTGATATTATAGCACTCGGAAGGAAAGATTGAAATACCAAGTGTGAAGATACGTTGATAAATCTTCCAGAGAGACGGCCTTTCACCTCTCCTGTTTTGCCTTGCCCTGGACCCACTAAGCAAACTCATTAATGAGCAAGGACATGGATAAACGCTGACATCAAATAAGAGAACGCCCAAAGAGACAAAAAGGTGACAATGTACTGTGTCCAATGTCCCTGATGTGTTCAAAGTCTCCTCGCGCTTTGGGACCCCGCTATTCACGGGAGATACGTTCATGGAAAATCCGCGAATAGCGGGGCATTGTCTCGATGGAAAAGGGAGGATAGGTTCCGAAGTCACGGAAATCCGTGAATAGAGAGGACCAAACAGCGAATGGTGAGGCAAAATCTTTGAATGGTGAGGAAAATCCCAAGTATGTAGACGAAAACCCGCGAAGGTCGATGAAAGTCCAGGAAATGGCAAGCCAAAACCCTCGCACGAAAATCCGCGAAGGTCAATGAAAATCCCGTGAATGTATGCCACGGCATTGTTTCAATGGGGAAAAGGGGGATACTCTATAGTCTATAGGTTCCCGAGTGTTCCTGATTCATAGACGAACATTTTTAAAGTTTAAAATGTTTTCAACCGCAAATGCACATGATCACAGTTTCACAAAAAATGCTTACAAATAAATATAAAAAACACAACATCAGGTACCATTTCCAATTTATTGAAGGAATGCGCTTAAAGTTTATTAAAAGTGCTTAACCATACCGTACCGTGAAAGTAAAAAAAACACAACACCATCATGTACCGTTTTTTTTTGTTTTTTTTACAAACACACACAACTTTCAAATGATGACGATGATGGTGATGAATTAAAATTCCATGAATTCCTCGAACTCTGAGGATGACCAAAATGATAGTCCTGGCAACATCGTGCATTGAGGGAGAGTCAGCAGTTGAGGGTGTTGGTGAGGACGCTGGTGAGGACACTTAGAGGGTGGCAGGAGAGGATGCTGATGGTCTTGAGGTGGAGGGAGCAGGGTGAAAGAAATGGGTAATGGAGAGCTGCCTGGCAGATTGCCACAGGTTTTGATACAGCTCTTTGTAGGGGAACAGCAAATCATCCAAGCCCCTCTGGAACTTGAGGTACCTCTCCATGACCGAGTCAGCATCTTCCAACTTGCCGACAAGCCCCCACATGCCATGCAGCTACTCACCCAGGAACTGGACTGTGAAGTTAGACCTCGACAACTCTTCCTCATAACTTCCCACCTCCTCCTCCTCGGAAACCGTTAAATGGCCTCCAACTCCTCCTCGGTGAGGTTGTCACCATGTGAGGCAATGAGATCTTCCAACTCCTCAGGCTGCATGTCATCAAATCCTTCCCCTCTCAACTGCCATGCCAACCTGACAATCGCATGCCTCTCCTCAGTGTTATCGGAAAAGCCAGTAAAGTTTTTAACTGCCTGTGGCCACAGGTTGTGCCTGCACGCATTGATAGTGGAGGCTCTCACCTCATCCAGTGATTCCTTGATGGCGCCGATGCAGTGGGAAATGTTGAAATCCTTCCAACACTGCCCAATGGTGAGCCCTGGGTGCCTCCGTGGACAGGAGGTGTAATACACTCCATCACATCCAAAATGTGGCGAGAGGTGTGACGGGTGTAATACGTTTTAAACGTTGAAATCACACTTTGGTTGAGTGGCTGGATGAGGGAGGTGGTGTTGGGCGACAGGAAGATCATCTCGACATTCGGGTGAGCCACGTCCAGGACCACGGGGTGCCAGGAGCGTTGTCCAGGAGCAAGAGAACCATGAACACAACGTTTGTGTCCACCATGTACCTCTCCGCCTGAGGGATGAAACAATTATGGAACCAGTCCAGGAAGATTGCTGCCATCACCCATGCTTTCCTGTTGGCCCTCCAAAACACGGGCAGAGTTTGCTTGTTCTTGCCCTTGAGAGCATGCGGGGTCAGGGAACGGTATAACATCATGCATTTCAGCATAAAGTCCCCTTTTGCATTTGCAGAGGAGAAGAGATACCTGGTCCTTGGCAGCCTTGAATCCCAATGCAGTCTCCTCGCGCTTCGAGATTAAAGTTCTCGTGAGAACCTTTTTCCAGAAGAGGCCAGTCTCGTCAGCGTTGAACACCTGCTTGGGGGGTATCCCTTCTCTTTGATCAGCCATGCGATTTGAGCAGGGAACTCCTTTGCCACCTTGTGGTCCACGGAGGCACACTCCCCTGAGAGCTTCACATTTTTGAGACCATACCACTCCTTGAAACGATGGAACCATCCCCTGCTTGCAGTGAATGAAGTCACGCTGCTTGTACAATCATCGCTCGGCGCATCACTCGTGCTGACACCACCCGCACAAGACAGATGATCGTAAATTCGTTTGGCCCTTTTTCGAATGAGAGGTCCACTAAAAGGCATACTCTTTTATGTGTTGTCCTCGATCCATATGCTGAGAACCTCCTCCATCCTTTCTATGTGGACAGCCCAGACATAGTTGACCACCTTCGTACTCAATACAGCGATCGCTGAAACTCTCTCACGAATCGCCTTCTCGTTCTTCTGTATGCAGCGAACGGTGGATTAGTTGACGCCATAATGCCTGCCCACAGAGGCCGCACTCTCTCCTCTCGAAAGCCGTTCGAGCAGCTCCACTTTGGCTAAGGCTCATCACTTTCTTCTGCCTCTTGGTAGTCGACACATCACCGGCACTGGTCTTTCGCTTGGGAGCCATTATTGAATGATGAGCAGAGCAAGAGTCAAAAACGCAGGTCAAAGCAATGGGACGAGAAGAATAATCGAGATCGAAGACACAGAGAGTATATGTAGGATTACCAGCATTGTGGGTAATTGCGGGATGTACTCTGCCCATTGTTTGTGGGGGATGTTATTGGATGATGCCGTATTGAGCCCATCTGCTAATTTCAATAATAGCTTTAATGAAGCATTTGCATTCTATAATTTGCGGGTTGACATGTTTTCGTAGCTAATGGAACATCCCCCGAAGCGTTTTCATTGTGTAACATCCCTGATGATGCTTTATTGTAAATTGCAAATGGTAATCGATTTGATGAAGCGTTTGCATCCTATAATTCGTGGGGTTGACTTGTTTACACATCTGGTGGGATATCCCGTGAAGGTTGCTTATAGTGCGGCTAATATTCACGACCGCGAAAGCTATGAAAATGCAACCTGCAACTCCACTGATCTGGGCTTTATGGCAGAGTGGCCAGACGGAAGCCTCTCCTCAGTGAAAGACACATGAAAGCCCGCTTGGAGTTTGCAAAAAAGCACCTAAAGGACTCTCAGACTGTGAGAAATAAGATTCTGTGGGCTTTCATGTGTCTTTCACTGACTGAGGAGAGGCTTCCGTCTTGCCACTCTGCCATAAAGCCCAGATCGGTGGAGTGTTGCAGTGATTGTTGTCCTTCTGGAAGTTTCTCCCATCTCCACACAGGATCTCTGGAGCTCAGCCAGAGTGACCATCGGGTTCTTGGTCACCTCTCTTACCAAGTCCCTTCTCCCCCGATTGCTCAGTTTGGCCAGGCGGCCAGCTCTAGGAAGAGTCCTGGTTGTTCCAAACTTCTTCCATTTAAGAATTATGGAGGCCACCGTGCTCTTGGGAACCTTCAATGTAGCAGAGATTTTTTTTTGTAGGCTTCCCCAGATCTGTGCCTCGACACAATCCTGTCTCTGATCTCTGCAAGCAGTTCCTTCGACCTCATGGCTTGGTTTTTGCTCTGATATGCATTGTCAGCTGTGAGACCTTATATAGATAGGTGTGTACCTTTCCAAATCATGTCCAATCAATTGAATTTACCACAGCTGGACTCCAATCAAGGTGTAGAAACATCTCAAAGATGATCAAGAGAAATGGGAGGCACCTGAGCTAAATTTCAAGTGTCATAGCAAAGGGTATGAATACTTATGTCAATGTGATATTTCAGTTTTTTCTTTTTAATAAATTTGCAAAACTTTCTAAAATCCTGTCTTCTCTTTGTCATTATGGAGTATTGAGTGTAGATTGATGAGGGAAAAAATGAATTTAAACGATTTCAGCATAAGGCTGCAACATAACAAAATGTGAAAAAAGTGAAGGGGTCTGAATACTTTCTGAATGCACTGTAGTCCATGTTTCATGATATAGTCCTTTACAATATAGTCCGACGGTACTTTACATGGATGATTTAAAACTCTTTGCACCAAACGATGAAAAATTGACATAGCAATTCAAATTAGTAAAACAGTACTCTTTCTGTCTTCTAACGACTCCTCTCCGGCCGAGCTCCCCCTACTCTGTCTGTGCTCTATCCCCCAAATATTCCTGCAGGACGCACAAGATCTGCCGGCAACCCTCTTCTGGTGAAACTGCCAAAATCAAGACTCTCTGCTCACCTTCACTCTTTCATTCCTCTTTTTCCCACCTCTGGAACAAACTCCCACACTCTCTTCAATCCCACTCCTCCCTCCAGGTCTTTAAAACAGCTGTACAGCACCATATTTTATCTTCCCCCATCCAAAACCTTGATCTTTTCTACCCCCGTTAATCCACCCCAAATCCACATCCTTCAAATTCTATTTTCTTTCCTGAAATTTCTAATAGTGTCCATTTGTTTTATACCGTGTATCCCGCCCTAGCCCTCTCCCTTCCACATATCTCCCGATGTCCCTGTTCTCTACTGTTGTTGTGCTTCCCTCTCTCTCCCCCTAATGTCTCCCGTTCCCTTTATTATATGTTTTTGTTTGTTTCTGTTGATGTTTTTTACGTGTTAGCTCTTAAACAAGCCTCAACCTTGTATACAAAAATAAATTTTAAAAATCCAATTTGTAAGCAAACACGAAGACAACAATCCAGAGAAGGTATCCCCAATCCACCTAGCAAAAAATTTCCAAAGACAAGTGTGAATGGTTAGTTGTCACACAAAAAACCGAAACGAGTACAGCCCCAACAATTGCAAAAAATAAGAAAGAAAAATACAGAACGAAATATCAACAGATATACACCGACAACTGGGAAAACTATAAAACAGCAGGAAGGTAGAAAAAAAAATAGTTAGACAGATTGGGGAGAGACAATGAAGGATCACTGGAATGGCTAAGAAGAGGTCAGCTTAACTCGGATGGAGAACAAATCATTATTGATGACCAAGACCAAGGACACTACAACAATGGTTTTAAAAAGATGGTGGGATTGAGTCAATCGGACAAGAGTAGGTGATGCAATGTAGAAACAGAAAGTATGAGCCACTTCCTATCAGGATGTGAAAAAAAAACTCATGTCAGAGCAGCTGTACACAGAAAGGCACAACAAAGTATGTCGAATAATCCACTGACATCTGAAAAAGTCTTCATATCCCAGTTACAGAAAACTTGTGGAAACAAACCAAAAGCAATCACTGAAAACAAGGAAGTGGTGCTCACATAGGACCGAATGATCCCATCAAGCGTGAATTATAGAAAACAAAGCATTGTGACCGGATATACCGGATATAGTACTGAGGTAAAAAAAGAAAAGAAAAGGCATTGTTAATTGATGTGTCAATCCCCAACGATGTTGGCCTAAACAACGCAGAAATCAAGAAAATTACAAATACCAAGACCAAAAGAAAAGGAAGTGAAAATGTCCTGGAAGCTGAAGGGCACCAAAATTGTACCAGTGATTTATTGGAGCAACGGGAATGGTAACAATAGAACCCTAGAGATTTTATAAACCATCCCTGGGAATATTACGACAAACGAACTGCAATTTGAAGATGTCCGAGGCTCGGTGACGATCCTCAAAAGAGACCTCGGAACGAAACTTTGAGAAGAAAACATCACAAATTGGTCCATGAATCATGACGCCTTCGTGAAATGGGGGTCCACTTCGAGACATGGGAGGACTCCATTCTACGTTCTGAAACTCGCATATGGAGATAACAACCAATGACACATACATACACACGCATGCACACACACGCACATACATACAGTACATACACGCACACATTGTAGTGGTGCACCGTCGGTTGGATACATTGTCAAATCTTCCACCCGAACGATCACCAATTTAGCGACAACGGATGGTCATTAGAGACCGTATGTCTTCCGCCCGGAAAGCCAAACAGATCTTTTTTTTGGTTTCCAACATACAGAAACTCTAATGAGATCTGTCACCGACAGTAATTACACCGTTTAATTACGACTCGGGTCATAGTGAAACCTGGGGAAATTTACCGCTATGCTCCAAATGAGGGGTTTGTCCCAGGTTTCGAACAGCCATGAATTTAACCTGTGCCTTGGTTTCCACTCCAAATCATGAACCATGCACCAGGCTGAAATGCCATTGCTGGTAACAGGTTTCAGAAATAATGTAATGATGGATAGGGAAGATAGGAAGAAAGAAAGGTACACATATAAAGAGCTCTTTGGAGGGAAGAGACATGTCTGGGGTTGTCACTTCACGGGCCAGTAGTCTCTCAGGGTCTGCGCACTTGTCCGGTTTTTCTGAGTCCCGTTTCTTTTGCCCGTCACGTGTGCCGTGAGGCGTACGCTGAACTCCATGAGACATGTCTCACCCACCCAACTCTCTGCTCGGTGCCGAATCGAGCAAACCCACTCCAGCTAGCTCCTCTTCCCTCAACTACCCGTATCAAACTGCTCTAACCAACTTCCCATTCTGAGCTGCCGTGAACTGTCCCCACCCCTCGGCTTCCTTAGCTTGCGACCGTGCACCAATTGGTGCTCTGCCCGGCCTCTTGCCATGCCCACAACCCTAATACGGTTGCAGTTCTTACTCAAGCACACAATCGTGAGGCATACTCTTTGCCGGTTGAAGGGGAGGTGGGGTAGGGGAACATGGAGAGGAAGGGGGAGGAAAAGATTTGCTCGGCTTGCAGAGCTAGTTGTAATCAGTTTGCTTTAAAAGAAACAAATACACAGGTTACATAGGGAATGATATAAAGACTTAATGAGGGGAAAGGTGCTGAAGCTTGTAGACACATTACGGTGGTGAGGGGTCACAGTTATCAGCTCCTTAAGAAACTTTAATAGATGCTTGATTGTTTTCACACAGAAACCACACACTTATGCAAAATGTTTATTAATGGCATACCTAATATATTTTACACCTGTTACCCCCTATCACCGTTGCCATAACAATATACACATACACACATACATCGCATCGAGATGATCTTTATAATGCAGCAGCAGAACAAGGGTGTAAATTTAAGTGAGCACATTTGGTTGAGGAAAGAGCACACACACAATGGATGCCACAGAAATATAATAGTGTTCAATGTTATTTGGATATTGCAGTGAGCACAAGGGTTCACTCACCTACATAAGCTTTCACATCATCCACAGAGAATGTGGGATCAGGCATGCTAAAGGAAAAAAGTAAGGGTAAAAGGGAATGGGAAAGAAATCGTCAACAACGTTTTTTTGTTTTTTTTCTGGTAATAGCAAAGAAATATGGGATGAAATTATAGATGATTCTTTCATACTGATAGCATGATCTTTGTGCCAAATTGTCTGTCAGCCGCCCAGCCGCATGATCTCGGTAACGCCGATGCCATAAACGCAGCACCGAATTTGTCATCTTGGTCCAAAATGTATTTTATATTATGAATGACCAGATCGGATCCCTTCAGCCATTCTCAAGTTATCGCGGCAACAAAAACTTATCACGGACGGACGGAAGGACAGCCCGAAAACATAATGCCTCCGGTGACTTCGTCGGGGGAGGCATAAAAATCATATTTCTTTAACAGCAAAGATATTGCAGCACATAGTGAGTCAAATTGGTACCATGGTTCATATTATACAATGAAAGTACCGATCCAGGGTTCTATTGGGTACCTTGGGGTTCACTTTACGCAATTAAAGTACTGATCCTTAGTTCATATTGGATTACAAAATTTCCCGACCAAGGGGGGGGGGGGTGGGGAAACCCCCTTCTCAGACAATCCTACCCATTATCTGCCTCTCCCCCCCCCCCCCCTCCTCCTTCACCACTCCCAGACCCTCACACCCGGTCCACCCGCACACCTCCCAGCCCCCCACTCCTCTACCATCCCTCCCTTGCATCACAGTTCCATTCAATTATACTGTATTTTCTTCTCGACGTTGACAACTATGCAAATGGTTTAATACCGGCAATTAGTGTTCGCACTGATCACACACCATATCTGATGCGGTGATCGCTCGGGCTCAAACTTTGAGCCTGAACATTTGCGTGTCTGGTGCGAGGGAGTGCCAGGACGTCACATAGCCGGCTCAAAAGTTCCCCGTAGCACGGTGGTGCCTGGTTCAGCACCTTAATTTATACACATCGTTAAAAGTAAATAATAACAAAGGCTTTTTTCAAAGTGCAGTTGTGAGATTCCCCAAATTACTCATACACAAAGTCTTTACGATCATTAAGGATGTGTTTTCTGGTGTGGTCCCTGCAGAATTTTTAAAGAGAAAATAGTCCTAAACAGATAGCTCCTTTTATCACTCCAAAAAAACAAAAAATAACCTACGTAGCATTTGAAGCAAAACCATATTCGCTGCTTATGTGCTTATATAATATACCAGTGCGGTACGAGTACACATTGTGTAAGCAATAACAAACTGTGCTTCCTTCGTAGGTACATAATAAATAGAAGCTTTATGATAATTGGCAAGCATCACCACTCTCCTGCTCGATACCGAGTGAGGTTTTTTAAATTTATATTACGAACGTGTTTACGGATTCTAGGTAATTACCTCAACCACCGAAGGTGGATGTGAAGGGGATATCATTATATCCCCGTCCGAACGGGAGTGGCTGTTCCAGGCTGAAGACACTGTGACCTAATATCCTGGCGGCTAACTGTCTGACTTTGGAGGATCTGTTATCATAATATTCTATGCATCTGGCCTTGGCAAAGCATTCTCTCCAAATGAGGCTTATTCTGCCTTGTCAACTTGGGATGATGTTTTGAGTCCTTTGATCTTTGAGAAAAGTATATTAAGCCGACTACGGGTTGTGGCTCGCTGAGATGTTGGTGCTGGCTGTGTAAGTTACTGGCCTAAACTACACGTCTCCCATGCATGTATTCTTATCGATAATAAACCTCTGGTACACTGTCCGAGTTTAACAAGGTGCTTATTCCTGGGAAAAGGATTAAAACCCACGACAGATGGAGGTTATCTTGTCACCCCTGTCTGTTTGTCTGTCTGTTTGTTACTTGCGAAAATCGAAGATTTTTCAAGTGTATTGGTTGATTGCGTTTGTTATTCTGTCTGTCTGTTTGTCTGTCTGTCACTCGCCTACAGGTCAGGATTCTAAACCGATCATCATGAAACTTCACCTAGTTGTAGAGGTCGTCACAATGGAGAAGCCCATTGATTTTGAGGTTGAAGATGAAAGGTCATCTGGAGGCCAAATTTCTAAAATCGCCATTTTTCATTTGATTTACGTTAAAATTAGCAAGCATTTGCACATTGAGTCACAAAATTGGGAAACCAACTATTTTTTGAGGTCAAAAGGTCAAAGGTCAATTAAAGGTCAAACTTCCAAGATCATCAATTTTCATCTGAAAAATCATCAATTTTCATCCAATTGACTTGAAAACTTAACACCATTTCCAGAGCACCTCACTGAATTGGGGGGAAACAAACAATTTTTGAGGTCAAACGGTCAAAGGTCAACTCTAAGTCAAACCTCTAAAATCATCAATTTCCATCTGAAGAACGTCACTTTTCATCCCTTTGACCCGAGCTTTGATCAAAATCGTCAATTTTAATCTTAATGAAATGGACAATTTGATGGATCAATGGCAACCTTTTTTTGGAGGGGGGGGGGTGGATTTTACTAGTATCGTGCTCTGCTTGACGTCTTCTTGTTGTTTGGGGGGTTTTGTATTTGGTTTTTGTTTTTTTACAGACGCGTGTACAGTTTTTTAATGGGAATTTTCATTTACAGACACTTTTCAACAGATCTGTGATTTTTCTCCCAGTGTACCGGCTTTGATATCCATTGGCATGTCAAATTTCAGCATTCTACAATTTCTGGAAAGTACCGAACATTAATATCAGTCAGTCAGTCAGTCAGTCAATGGTTAAAAAGAGCTTTATATATGTTGTAATATATAATACATCGATCGTGGTAGTTATATTGCACGGACAGATTCCAAATGCACTTTATATCAGAGGCCTCCCTGAAGGCTGAGGCCCATACTGTTACAAAGGCCCATGACGCAATCGTTACAATGTGTTGCAGTCTTCGTACAAGTGTTGAAATTACCATGTTGAATGGAGCAGAATGTTGAATCACGTGGTCCAACCGCCATTCCGCCGTCGAACGCACAGCATTACTTCCTCATTGTCGTTGGCCAAATTGAGGCAGAATTGTAATTTTTCCATAGGTTTGCATTAATGTGAGCTACCTTTACTTTACAATTATAAATTTCACATACAGTCATGGGAAAAAGTAAGTACATCCCATGTAAAGTTTTGACTTTTTCAACATATTTCAACATACAGCTATTTGATCTTCATTTCAACAATACTGATAGATAAAGGTGATATAATATAACAAATATCATGAAACATTTACATTTTGTAAATGTCTGGGAAGGGATTTAAAAAGATCTCCAAACAATTTGAAATCAATCATTCGACTGTCCGGAAGATCATCTACAAGTGGAGAAGCTTCCAAACAACTGTCAACTTGTTCAGGCCAGGCCACCCCAGCAAGTTCAGCCCGAGAGCAGACCGCAAGATGCTGAAAGAAGTCTCTAAGAACCCCAGAATGTCATCATGGGACCTACAGGTAGCTCTTGCCACTGTTGATGTCAAAGTGCACGAGTTTACCATTAGAAAGAGGCTGCACAAATTTGATCTACATGGGAGGTGTGCCAGGAGGAAACCTTTGCTGTCCAGAAAGAACATCAGGGCAAGACTAAAGTTTCCCAATGAACACCTATGCAAAGACCAGCACTTCTGGAACAATGTGCTCTGGACAGATGAGTCAAAGGTAGAGCTATTTGTCCACAGTACCAGAAGACATGTTTGGTGAAAACCAAAGACAGCATCTGACCACAAGAACCTGATACCAACTGTAAAGCATGGTGGTGGAAATATTATGGTTTGGGGCAGCTTTGCTGCATCAGGGCCTGGGTGTTCACCATCATAGAATCCACTATGAATTCTTCATTGTACCAGAGGGTGCTTGAGGATAATGTGAGGCCATCTGTCAGAACGTTGAAGCTCAACCGAAGGTGGACCTTGCAACATGACAAGGACCCTAAAGATACCAGTAAATCCACCAAGGAATGGATGAAAAGAAAGAAATGGAGGGTTCTGGAATGGCTAAGTCAAACCCCGGATCTAAATCCCATCGAGATGTTGTGGGGGATTTGAAACGAGCTGTGCATGCAAGAAACCCCTCAAACATCGCACAGCAGAAATAATTCTGCATGGAGGATTGGGCAAAATTTTCTCCCAGTCAATGTCAGAGACTGGTAGACAGTTATAAGAAACGTCTACTTGAGGTTGTTTCTGCAACAGGTGGTAATACCATCTATTAGAGCCAAGGGTATACTTAATTTTTCCACATGCGAAATTTGCATTTATGTTTATTTAAATTATACAATGGACTACAAAATGTAAATGTTTCATGATATTTGTTATATTATATCATCTTTATCTATCAATATTGTTAAAATGAAGATCAAATAGCTGCATGTTGAAATATGTTGAAAAGGTCAAAACTTTACATGGGGTGTACTTACTCTTTCTTGTGACTGTATGTATGTATGTATGTGTGTATATGTGTATATGTGTATATGTGTATATGTGTATATGTGTATATGTGTATATGTGTATATGTGTGTATATGTGTATATATGTGTATATGTGTATATGTGTGTATATGTGTATATATGTGTATATGTGTATATATATGTGTATATGTGTATATATGTGTATATGTGTATATGTGTATATGTGTATATGTGTGTATGTGTGTATGTGTGTATGTGTGTAATGTGTATATGTGTATATGTGTATATGTGTATATGTGTGTATATGTGTGTATATGTGTGTATATGTGTATATATGTGTATATGTGTGTATGTGTGTATATGTGTATATATGTGTATATATATGTGTATATATGTGTATGTATGTGTGTATATGTATTATATATGTGTATATATGTGTATGTATGTGTGTATATGTATTATATATGTGTATATATGTGTATATATGTGTATGTATGTGTGTATATGTATATGTATATATGTATGTATGTATGTATATGTATATGTATATGTGTATGTGTATATATATATATATATATATATATATATATATATATATATATATATATAGTTGAGGTTTTGAGATTGTAAATATGACATCATTAAAGGTTAAAGGTTTGCCCCCCATAGTTAGTCCACAAGCAACACGAAGGCCCATTAGAATTAGTTATGTCATAGTATGTGTAAGAGTAGGCCATTTCCCTCGTGATATCTGCGTTGTGTAAAGAAATGAGCTTAGGTTCCTTTTCATTTTCATCTATGGGTAAACTCGATCCCGCGCCCCATTTGGCATCCCTCAAGTTTGTTACGCTTTGGCTGCCAGCAGCGTTCGCTGCCCTTGGTTTTGCTCGAAACTAGTCGGGTAACACGAGGTAGGCCTAAGAAGAGGGAGGAGCGCGAGGGTCGAGGTGTGGCCGCGTCAAGCAGCACGTCAGAGGCGGTGACGGTAAGAGCAATGGCCAACCAAGGCTCGGAGGGCATGGCATGATAGGGCGTGGTCAGAGGCATCTACTAAGTTCCAGAGGGTTCGCTGGGCAAGGCTATATAAGCCAGCGCACAAAGCCCTTGAACAGGACTGGCTGGAAGAGGACTGGTACGAGGACTAACCTGAGTTATGAGAAGGAAAAGGCCGGCGCTGAGATCCACAACATTTGGTGTCAGGAGTGGGATTGGACCCGAAGTGCGCCTAACGCACTCAAAATTACGAGCGGCCGAAATTTAATTATTAACATCTAAATTAAAATCGTGCCATGGATAACCAAGACGGTCGGATGCCGGTGGGGGTAAATGAGGAGGATGAGGAGCTAGAATCACCCAGGACCCCCCGGGAAGAATTGGGAGAAATGGAGGATGCAATTGATGAGGGTACAGCAGTCGAGGTAGCAGGGGAAGAAAATGGCGGCGCCTCGCACATGGCAACGAGGGCCGCGCCTGCTGCGCAAGTGGGGGGGGGGGGGGGGGTAGACATGCAAGCCTTCATGGTGCAGCTCATGAATGAAATAAATGAAATAAATGGTAAGATGGACGCCCAAAGTGACAAATCCACCCGGGAGCAAGGAAAAATGGGGTGGGGGGGCAATTGAAAGAAATGGGGGGGGGCAATTGAAGGAAATGGGGGGCCAATTGAGGGAAATGGGGGACAAATCCGCCCGGGAAATAAAACTGATGGGGGATCAATTGGAAGAGGCGAAAAACGGGCTGGAAAGCAGAATGGACACCCGAGGGGAGTTAATAAAAAAGATGGGAGAGGACATAAGGCGCAGGTCGAGCGGGAAAGCCGCATTGGTACGCGACGGGGTAGCGCAATGTGAGGAATGCGTGGAAAGCGAGTTAGAGCAGGGCGCAGTCAAATTGACCGGAATAGAAATCGCGACTCGGGGTATGGAAAAGCCGACGGCCGCCGAATTGGAAAATTTTATTTTATGTGCGCCAGCGGTCGTCGAGCTTAATAAAGAAAAAGAAATTATAATTGAAATTGGGGTTGAGGAGAAGGTAGAGTTAGTACATGTATCACGGGAGATTGAGATAGAATGTACTCAAAGTACATTGTGGACTTTTGTGGACATTGTGGATTGTGGACATTGTGGACCCAGATGGAATTAAAGGAAGATGGAAGAGATATATGGAAATACTGTTGAATGCAGAGAATGAATGGGATGGCAACATAGAGAGTAACCCAGTTTTAGGACCGGCAGAGAAGACAACCGAGAAGGAAGTTGAGGAAGCGATAAAAGCAATACCACCTTTAGAGGCCATTTTCCCCCGCAAGCGGGGGTTGGCCTTTTTCGGGAACTGTGGTTGTTGTTGTTTTTCGGTCCCCTTTTTGAAGCAATGTTTTACGGCCGGATGCCCTTCCTGACGCCAACCCTTTTTGCCGCCTTTAACGACAAGCAGGGAATTACCAGTGAACTGGTACTCAATTTGCCGACCTCGGAAGGATGACAGGCTGAGTCAACCCCCCTGGCGTTAATTCAGCGATTGACCGGGATTCGAACCCAGGATCCTAGGATCCTAAGCCGGCACCCTAGCCGTTAGCCCAACACCAGGGCTCACGATGTGTTGCAAGCGATAAAAGCAATGAAGAGTAGAAAAGTGGGAGGGCCGACGGGAGTTGTGGGAGATATGTTGAAGGCAGCGGGAAATTGGGGTGTGAAGAGAATGACAGAGATCTGCAATCTGGTGGTGAAAGAAGGCCGCATTCCAGTGGATTGGGAACCGAGTACCCTCGTCCCTCTATACAAGGGGAAAGGTGACCCTCTGGACTGCGGCTCGTATTGAGCGATAAAGTTATTGGAGCATGGAATGAAGGTATTGGAGCATGGAATGAAGGTATTGGAAAGGGTGTTGGAGAGGAGGATAAGGAAGAAAGTGAAGAATGACGAAATGCAGTTTGGATTTATGCCAGGAAGAGGAACGACAGACGCGCTTTTTATTGTGAGGCAGTTGCAGGAGAAGTATATAGAGAAGAGGAAGAAGTAGTTTCTTGGGTTTGTTGATCTGGAAAAAGCATTCGATAGGGTTACACGTGAAGTAGTGACATGGGCATTGAGGAAGTTAGGAGTGGAGGAATGGTTGATCAGAGTAGTGATGGCAATGTACAAAAGAGCGCGCACAGCTGTAAGGACGAAGGACGGGAACAGTGGTGAGTTTGAGGTGAAGGTGGGAGTGCATCAGGGGTCGGTACTAAGTCCACTACTATTTGTGGCTGTGATGGAGGTGCTGGCTCAGAACGTAAAGGAGGGTTTACCATGGGAGTTGTTGTATGCAGATGATCTGGTGTTGATTGCAGAAAGTATGGATGGACTGAAGGAGAAGATGAACAAGTGGAAGGAATGTATGGAGACAAAAGGTCTGAAGGTGAATATTGGAAAAACAAAGGTGATGGCAAGTGGTAAAGCATGTGGTGAGGTGGAAAGAACTGGGAAGTGGCCGTGTGCTGTGTGCAGGAAGGGTGTCGGAGTGAATTCCATTCAATGTACAATGTGCGCTGAGTGGGTTCATCAAAAATGTAGTGGTTTGAAAGGGTCATTAACCAGTGTGGCAGCTACATTCAAATGTAAGGTGTGCACAGAGGGAGCTGCAGATGGAGGAAATGTTGAGTTGGATCTTGGAGACGGCATGAAGCTGGAAGGTGTGAAAACATTTTGTTACCTAGGAGACATGCTGAATAGAGAAGGTGGATCAGACTCCGCAACGGTTGCTCAAGTGAGATGTGCATGGAAGAAGTTTCGGGAACTGAGTGGCGTGCTGACGAGGAGGGGAGTGTCGTTGAAGCTGAAGGGAAATGTGTATGCTGCATGTGTGAGAAGTGTTACGATTTATGGGAGCGAGACATGGGTAATGAACGTAGAGCAGCAACGAAGGCTGGAAAGGGTGGACATGCGAATGGTTCGGTGGATGTGTGGAGTATCGTTGAGAGAGAGGAAGACAAATGATGAATTGCGAAAGATGATGGGAATAGAGCCTGTGATGGATGCTGGAAGAGAAATAGGTTGAGATGGTTTGGTCATGTGTTGAGGAAGGATGAAAGTGACTGGTTGAGAAGAGTGATGGAAATGAATGTAGAAGGAAGTAGAGGACGGGGAAGACCGAGAAAGACTTGGCTAAAGATGGTCGAAGAAGAAATGCAGGCAAGGGGGTTAACAAGGGGAGATGCAGAAAATAGGGCAAAATGGAGAACATTGTCATGGGGACCGCAAGGCTAACCCCCGCTCTTGCAGGGAAAATGGCCTTAAAACACCTGTTGTTGTTGTTGTACTCAAAGTCTGGATTCACATCGTGATGTCGTGCTGCCTCACCCCAATTAAAGTTTGCAGGTGCGGTTGGCGGAGAAGAGAATCCCGAAGGTGAGTAGGAGCGTGTATAGCGGAAATGTGTATGGCACGAAAAGATTTTTCGCGCACTTGGGATCGCGACGTCACGCGGGCGCTCGTGGAAGGTCCGTGGTGCGCTGTGTGAAGGTGAATGGCGCGCGTGTGCGAACGACGCCGGAGCGCGAGTGTAAGACGGAATGTATGTGGGAAGAGTGTGTTGAAGAAGTGTGAAACGGAGTGTGGAACGGAGTGTGACACAGAGTGTGTGATGGCCGAAGAGAGTGTGCGGCAGTGCACACCAGAGCGCGTGATTGGGTGTGCAGCAAAGGAGTGCACACCCGTGGTTGCTACGGAGTACGTAACGGGAGAGTGTACGCGAGGGTGTGCGATGGCCAAGTGTGTTACGTAGTGTGTAACAGAGGAGTGTGTGATAATGGAGTGTGCGAGCGGCATGAGTGTGCCTGAGTGGTGTGCACCTGAGTGTGTAAGAAAAGGGAGTGCACGGAGAGAGAGTGCAGTAGCAGAATGCATGGGGTGTATGGGAGGCGCTGGAGCGCCTCGATGTGCGAGTATGGAAAGGGTCGCGTGGTGTGAGAATGCGGTTCAAGCATCGACCCAGACCGGGGGATTAGCGTTTAGGGCGACGGAAAGCCGACGCGAGCTCTCGGGGCGTGGTGTGCTTTGTGTGCTGCGGGGACCGGCGGGGATCGTTGCCGCGACGGCGTGCACGATTTGTGCCAGGCCTCGCCCTGTATGGTCGGTGCCGCGTCGTAAAGGCGATCGGCACGGTTCGAGGGGACGAAGGAGAGGTCGGACCTTCACCCCCTGGCGGGCGCGGTGCTCCGACCGGGGGAGGTTGGGCCATCGTGCCGGGGACCGAAAGGCCTCGCGCAGGGATGGCGCCTGGAACCTCAGATCTCAGATCTCGCGAGATCTCGGAGACGGTGGGAGGGATTTTCGAAGCTCCACACGGTCTCCACGTTTTTCGAAGTTAAGTCGGTTCACAATTGTATTTTGTCGAAACTGTATTTATCTTTCGGTGTGTGAAGTTATTGTGTGCAACTTTGGTTGTTTCTCGGTGTTTATCTTTCATAAATTGATCGTCTGTTTGCCGTGTCGTGTCTTGAGGCCTTGTACAGTGTGCACTGTACAACCTTGAGGCTTTGTTTTTCTCTCAGCGGTCCGTCGTTTGTGATCCAATAACTTTCGTTCTCTGTATTCCCAGGCTTTTCACCCATAGCCTAGGCTTCCTTGTGTAAATCTCAACTCAAAAAAAAAAAAAAAAAAAAAAAAAAAAAAAAAAAAGAATTCCTTCTCTGTTCTCATTCGTTTATTCATTCTTATTCGTTCGTTCGTTCTTCGACCACGTGTTTCTCCCCCATTTCCCCAGATAGTTTTCACTCATTAACCTTCAATGTTTACACTTTCCCCTCAAGTTATGTATTCCGTCATATTTTATAACACCTTTTTCTTCTTCTTCTTTAAAAGGCTGCTTTCGACTTGCTCACCAAATCAATTCATCCCAAAAAAAATATCCATCTCCTATAGTGCCTTTTTTCTACATTCCCTAAACTCTCCTGCACTCCATCCTCCATCCAGCGTCCTTAAACGTATTTTTAACTCGAAGGTCACAAGAAACTCATTTTGCAATAAATGTTCGTTTCCCATAAATCGTACACTTTCAAAAATCCAATCTCACCCCTCCCCTCCAAATCTTCCCCATAACCCCTCCCCTCCAAATCTTCCCCATCACCCATCCCTTTCAAATCTCCCCCCTTGCACCCTCCCTCCTAAACTACCCCCTCACCCCTCCCCTCCAAATCTTCCCCATCACCCCTCCCCTCCTAGACTCCTGCCTCACCCCTCCCCTCCAAATCTCCCCCATATCCCATCCCTTTCAAATCCCTCCCCTTGTCCCTTCCCTCCCAAACTCCCCCCTCACCCCTCCCCTTCAAATCTCCCCACCCTCATTGCTTCTCAATTTCCCCCCTCTCACTCCCCCTCCTCAAAGCGTCCTCCCCGCTTCTTCCCCCTTCAAACTCTCACCTCCATCTCCCCCAACCTTCTGCCTCGCTCTTCCCCCTCCTCAAATAACACCTCATTGTGGCTCACCCAATCACCATCAAACCTTTTGTCCGCCCCATCCTTCCCTTTCTCCGAGCTATTCTGAAATCTCTGACACACCTTCAACAGCTCTCCCTATCTCTTCCACCTCTTCCACATCTTACCCTACCCCTCCTCCCCCCTGTTCTGTATCTGATGCTCCCCCTTCCTCTTCATTAACGGTATGGACCTCAAACATCCGGGGCCTTCGTTCAAACTTAACTGATCTCTCCATACAGGTTGCTTCTGTCAAACCAGACGTGATCTGCTTAACAGAAACTTTCCTCCTTTATGATGTCTCTGATTCCATAGTATCTCTCCCGGGCTACTCCCTCCTCCGGTATGATAGACCTGAGCCTCGTCCTGGAGGCGGGGTTGCTATCTTTATCAAAAACTCTCTTCCTCACTCGCCCTGCACTGCACTCTCTCCACCTCACCCCCAGGAATACCTCTGGCTACGGCTTCCCCTTCGCTCCCACCTCTTGTTCATATGTGTGTTGTACCGTCCACCAAACAGTGATGACTCCATCTACATCTCGCTGTCTGATGATATGGACCAACTTCTATCTACTCATCCCAACTCTCTCTTCCTCATATGTGGTGATTTCAATTGTCACCATGCCAGTTGGCTGGGTGTGGGTACCTCTCTCACCAGCCATGGCTCTTCAGCAAAGGACTTCTGCGACTCACTGGGACTGACACAATCTGTCAATTTCCCGACCCGGATCTCAGTCAACGGAACATCTTCTCTTCTGGACTTGGTTATGACTAACTTCCCTGAAAATGTCTGCTGCTCTTCTTCTGCTCCGATCGGATCATCTGATCATGTCCTTGTTAAAGTGGACATCTCTCTGACCATCCTCAGGGAGCCTGCTCAGCGTCGACGAGTCTGGCATTTCACTCAGGCCAACTGGCACGGTCTTCAAGCAGCCATCAATCATCTGGACTGGTCTCCCATCTCTACCACCTCTGACATCAACTCATCCTGGGAATTCTTCCAAAGTAAATTGCTCTCTCTCATGCACAGATTTATCCCATCTCGTCTTCAGTTGTCATACCCTTCCTCCCGTCCATGGTACACGGAATCTTGTGGTGAGGCTGTTGCCCAGAAACAACTTGCCTTCGTCTCCTGGAAAGCAAATCCAACGGAAGGAAATCTCATTTCCTTTCACAAAGCCCGAAACAAGTGTGTGTCCACCCTCAGGAGAGCCAGGAAACAATATCTCTCCATTCTCAAGACCGAACTCTCTTATCTGTCTCCCTCTTCCAAATCCTGGTGGCGTCTGGTCAAATCCGTTTCTGGTGTTTGTTCCCCCTCCATCCCCTCCCTTACCTCAAACGGCGACACAGCTGACTCCGCACGTGAAAAAGCTGAATGCCTCAACTCTGTGTTTGCCTCTAAATCTTGTGTCCCAAACCCATCCCTCTCTGTACCCACCATACCCAGTCGTACCCTGCTGCTCCTGGACTCCGTGTCCTTTCCTCCTGACAAGGTGGAAAAGTTTCTGTCAACCCTCGACTCTGATTCTGCAACTGGACCCGACGGCATCAGCCCACGGGTCCTAAAATCCTGCTCTGCTGCTCTATCTCACCCTCTCTCTGTTCTCTTCACCCTCTCTTTTGCTCAAGGTCAACTGCCATCTGCTTGGAAATCAGCCAACATCACCGCTTTGCACAAAAAAGGTGCAAAAACAGATCCTAGCAACTACAGACCAATCAGCCTTCTCCCAATTATCAGCAAAGTCATGGAATCCATCATTGCTTCGGATATGAAATCTTTCCTCTTCTCCAATGGCTTGATCTCTGATCATCAATTTGGTTTCAGACCAGGTCACTCTACTCTGGACATGCTGCTTCTGCTGTCTCAACAATGGATGGAGGTCCTCAATGCCAAACAGGAAATTAGAGCTGTCTCCCTCGACATATCACGTGCCTTCGACACGGTCTGGCACCCCGCTCTGCTCACCAAACTCTCCTCCTTTGGTATCCATGGAAATCTCCACGCATGGCTGGCGGACTTCCTCTCTAGTCGTCGTCAACGTGTGGCCCTGAATGGGTTTCTCTCATCTCCTCTTCCTGTTCAGGCTGGAGTTCCCCAAGGCAGTGTTCTGGGCCCCGTGCTTTTTCTGGTCTTCATCAATGATCTCTCTGACTCTCTCGAAAATCCTCTCTATCTCTTTGCTGATGACTCCACTCTCTGCCGCTCCATTCCTCTTCCCTCAGATCGGCAGTCTGCTGCCTCCTCACTCTCTGAAGACCTGGACAAAATCACAGACTGGTCAAACAAGTGGAACATGTCTTTCAATCCTGACAAATCTCACACTCTTACTATGTCTCTCCGAAAAGATCGACTGGACAACCCTCCCATCTACTTTCTCAACAATCCTCTCCAAGAAGTTCTGTCGCTCAAGATTTTGGGTCTCACTATCTGCCATGATCTTTCTTGGGAAAACCACATTTCCAAGCTGGCCTCCAAAGCCAGTCGCCGACTGGGCATCCTCCGTCGTGCGAAGTCCTTCCTCGGCACACCTGAGCTCCTCACCACATACAAGGCTTTCATCCGCAGCTCAATGGAATACTGTTCTCCCCTATGGGCCGGTGCTCCTGCCTCACACCTAGCTCGGCTTCACGCTGTTGAAACCAAAGCTTTCAGAATTATTGGAATCTCCCGCGATGAAGCTATCTCTGAGGGCCTTTCACTCACTCACCGCAGGCAGGTAGGTGGTCTTTCTGTCTTCTACCGACTCCTCTCCGGCCTTGCACCCCCAGCTCTCTCTGTGCTCTGTCCCCCAAATATTCCTACAGGTCGCACAAGATCTGCCAGCAACCCTCTGATGGTTAAACTGCCGAAATCTCGGCTCTCTGCTCACCTTCACTCTTTCATTCCTCTTTTCTCCCGCCTCTGGAACAAACTCCCTCACTCCCTTCAATCCCACTCCTCCCTCCAGGTCTTTAAAACAGCTGTTCACCACCATCTCTTATCTTCCCCCATCCAAAACCTTGATCTTTTCTACCCCCGCTAATTCACCCCAGATCCACCTTGTTTGAAATTCCAACTTCTTTCCTGGAAGTCCTGGCAGTGTCCATATGTTTTATACCTCTCCCACCGCTCCCTTCCCATGCCCCCCCCCCCCCCCAAAGCCCTCGCCCTCTCTCAGATCTCTCGATGTCTCCATGTCTCTCGGTCCCTGCTCTCAAATGTTGTGTTTGTGTCCTTCCCCCTCTCTCCCCATCTTGTCTACCGCTCCCGATGTTATATGTTTTATGTGTCGGTTTGTCTTTCTGTGTGATTAATGTTCGCTCTTTCACGAGCCTCGATCTTGTATACAACAAAAAAAAAAAAAAAAAAAAAAAAAAAACCTTGGCCCGAGTATGCCTCCTCCCCAGAATCGAAAATGCCGGACGGACCCAACCAACAGGAGACAGACCACCCGCATGCATTGCTTGGCTTTCCGAAGCCGAGCTGTAATGACGATGTATTTCCGCACCGAGAGGCTCAAGTATAGTGGACAAATGGCGATAGTGATGGCGAATGGTAGCTTTACCATTCATTGGGGGCACATGAGCGCTAGATTATGGGGGTGGCAGTATAAACTAGCCGAGGGCGGGCTAGGATAATTGTTAGGGATTTAGAGATGACCATCGGAGACATGAGATTTAAGTAGTGACTTTTGTACCGGTAGAGGGGACGTAGTCAGATTAGATGGATGATAATGACAAGGGTGTGCTTAGTGTAAGGGAAGACGGGAAAGCACGAGTATTAGAGGGAAGTAGTTAGTTAGATGATGCTGTGTGTATGAGCTTGAGATTGAGAATCTTTGTGATGAGCTTGAGCAAATGAGGAATTGAATGGGAATCTTTGTGGTGAGCGTGAGCAAATGAGGAATTGGTCGGGGATGACCAGAGGTGATGTATGAGTGGTGTATTGAGGACATGTGTAATTGTGTTGTGTGAATGACTTGCATGATGTGCAAGTGGGGAATATTTGGTGTGGAATAAATGGTGGGAGTAAATGGTGTGGAATGAGTGGAGTGGAGTGCATGGTGCGAAGGAGTGGATGGGGGAAGATGGACCCCTTCACGAATACCAGGGGAGGGTCGTTTAAAGTTAGGTAGAGGGTTTAGGTAAATTGTTTGGATATTGACACCTGTGGTGCGAGTAGTAGCAAGGTATTGCTTTGAGAAGTGCATTAGTCTGTGGAAATGGCTGGGCGTGTGGGCTTAATTGGTGAGTATAGTTATTGGGGCATTCCGCCACTGGTAGTCTGTCGGCCAGGTGAGGCCGCAGGTAGGCTCTGGGAGCCAGTTAGAGTCAGGGTAGTGTTCAGTGGGGCCCGAGGATCCAAGAGAGGACCCGGGTAGCCCAATGCCAGAGAGGGCATCAGAGGGGTGAGAGAGCCAGGAGGGGCCTTCCCCAATTTAGGGTAGTTGTAAGGAGCATGGTAAGCTCGGGTGGCGACTTCAGTGGCGGAGGTGCGCAGGTAGTTGGACCTGCTAGTGGAGCCACAGACCCAGCCCCGAAATTGTGCGAAGGCACAGTAGTGAAAAATTGGGGGAGTGAGAACCCAAATTTGGGAGGCACCACAGGGTGGGTCAATGGGAATTAGTTTTTAGAACCACATAGTTTAAAGATGCCAATTGGCAGGGCATGACCCCGGGTAGTTTAAGAGTTAATGTTATTAGAGTATAGTTAGGATGAGAATCTCTTCGCACCATTCGCATCCACTCGCCAAGGAGACAGAACTCCACACCAGGTTTTGCAAATGTTTGGATGGTAAAGATGCATCATGACGTGAGTGTGACATTGTGTTATTCCATCTCTTCCTTCTTGGGAGGGATTGGAAGACGGATTTGGCATAGAGGGGGGATAGAAGAGACAAGAGGTAGAGACCAATTTGTAAATACAGGGAAGGGCAAGGGTAGGGTAGGTTGACATGGGCAAGGGCTGACATGGAGGGTTACGAACGGTTAGGGACGAGCTTTCTCCGCTCGCTCTCCCGTGCTCCTCATGTTGCATTGCCTTGTGTTGACGTGTACCCTTGCGCCCTTTCCTCCACTGACTCTCTGCTTTGTCTTTCCTCCCCACCCATGGACCCATTATTTTTGTTGAGGGGAGTGTGCAGGTACCCTGAGCTGTGCAGCTGCACTTTTGCGCTGCCCTCTGCTACCTCTTGCTGCACCAGTACACCTATGGACCACACGTTCTGTGGCCTGGCACCTTTTGCTGGAGCAGACAATTGCTGCAAACATTATCTTGCCCTGCATTATCTTGCCCACTGATTCTAAGTGGCGTAAATATCACGCAGACGGACCATCTAAGTTTGGCCCTGCAATAAAAACGGACACGGTTTGTGCACTTTTTTTTATTCCGGTGTGTCAGGAAAGAAGATATCCAAGTTTATTATGGCACACCGAAGACGAAACAGGAAGACGCAAGAAGCAGCAGCCCAGCAGCAGCCAAGCAGCAAAAGCCAGCATTTATTGTGAAATGTGCATTTATGTGATTGTGCATTTTTGTGCATTTTGGTGCATTTTCTTTATGGTGTATTGGTGCAGTGCATTGCATTGTTTCTCTCCTCAAATTTCTTTCCCACAAAAGAACAGGTCCTGGGTTGTAGAACTGTAAATAATTAGTTAGTCTTGTAAATAACATGCTCCCCACCGGCTTTATGTGTAGTTTGAGAATTATTTCCGTAATTCGGTTAACTGTGGGTGTGAGTCTGTTAGTTAGTACACAACGCAGTAGGTGGGACATATCTAGTGTTGTAAAACTGTCACACACAGGGTGTTAGGTTAAATGTAGAGGGGAACCACACCTAAGTGTCACACGTCAGTTAAAAAGTAGTCCTGACCCTTGCTCAAAACCGGTCGTTCCCACATGTGTGGGTTCGGCTCGGGGACGAGCCTGGCGAAGGAGGGGGGCAGTGTTGAGGTTTTGAGATTGTAAATATGACATCATTAAAGGTTAAAGGTTTGCCCCCCATAGTTAGTCCACAAGCAACACGTCGGCCCATTAGAATTAGTTATGTCATAGTATGTGTAAGAGTAGGCCATTTCCCCAATGATATCTGCATTGTGTAAAGAAATGAGCTTAGGTCCCTTTTCATTTTGCGGCCACCCTTCATTTTCATCTATGGGCAAACTCAATCCCGTGCCCCATTTGGCATCCCTCAAGTTTGTTACGCTTTGGCTGCCAGAAGCGTTCGCTGCCCTTGGTTTTGCACGAAACTAGTCGGGAAACACGAGGTAGGCTTAAGAAGAGGGAGGAGCGCGAGGGTCGAGGTGTGGCCACGTCAAGCAGCACGTCAGAGGCGGTGACGGTAAGAGCAACGCCCAACCAGGGCTCGGAGGGCATGGCATGATAGGGCGTGGTCAGAGGCATCTAGTAAGTTCCAGAGGGTTCGCTGGGCAAGGCTATATAAGCCAGTGCACAAAGCCCTTGAACAGGACTGGCTGGAAGAGGACTGCTACGAGGACTGACCTGAGTTATGAGAAGGAAAAGGCCGGCGCTGAGATCTGCAACAATATATACTGAAACGCAAAAGAAACTTACCACCTTTGAAACCTTTAAATATCAACAATAACACTGCGTGTAGTAAATGTGTGAACTTATTTGTGGACAATAGTGTCCTCACTGTCAGACAAAACGGTCACGGATGGTCACTTGAACCTTCAATGGTCACTTCATAGCACAGCAGTTGAACAGCCGTTTTGACTGTCAGTGATTAGCCAAGAGGTACGGGATGATTTTAATGAGCTGCACGTGATGTCTTGATATTGGCTTTAAAAAGGCCAGTGCAAAATGGGCATTTCAATCAACATGCCATGATTGTCAAGGGATCAACGGCAGCGTGCCCTGGGCATGCTGCAAGGTGGACTGAGCTACCGTGAGGTGGCACGTCGCCTTGGCTGTTCACACCAGACGATATCGGCCCTGGTGGACAGAGACACCCTCCACAACTCTGCAGATGACAGACCTCGATCAGGGAGGCCAAGAGTCACCACTGCAAGGCAGGACAGGCAGATGGTCCGAAGTCACCTGCGGGATCGATTCCGTCCAGCATCCCGCACTGCGGCAGAAACTCCGGGGCGTGCAAACCCACGGATCTCCAATGATACTGCACGAAGACGACTGCATGACTATGGTCTGACTGCCAGAAGACCATACAGAGGCCCCGTGATGACGGTTGCCCATCGCCGCAACCGTCAGAGATGGTGCCAGCAGCATCAGCGGTGGACCTTGGCGCAGTGGAACGAGGTCGCTTTCAGCGATGAGTCAAGGTTCTGTGTGGACAGTCCTGATGGGCGTGAGTGTGTCTGGAGAAGAACTGGCGAGCGATATGCCGATTGTTGCGTGCGTCAAGCCAACAGGTGGGGTGGCCCAAGTGTGATGGTGTGGGCAGCCATATCAGACCGGTACAGGACGCCACTGGTGGTTGTGGATGGGAATCTTAACGCCCAGCGGTATGTGGATAACAACCTGCGACCTCATCTGCTGCCATTCCTGCTAGACCACCCAGAACTGAGAACCTTTCAGCATGACAACGCTCGTCCCCATGCTGCTCGCTTTACCACTGCATTTCTCCAAGGCGAGAACATCAACACCATGCAGTGGCCTGCGCTCTCCCCTGACCTGAATCCCATCGAGCACCTGTGGGATGAGCTTGGGAGACGCGTAGTTGGCAGGGCCAGGACACGGGCAGAGCTGCTTCAGACATTGAGGACTGAGTGGGACAGGATCCAGCAGCAATCCATCCAAAGACTGGTAGGCAGTATACGCCGACGATGCACTGCCTGTATCCAAAACAATGGTGGCCATACACGCTATTGAAAGGGGACTGACATTGCACCCTGTGCTGTTCTGTACTGTCGAACAAACTGATGAGATGGTGTATCTTGGTCAAAAACTTGACATGTCATCAATAAAATGCCAATGTTTCAATTAGCAATTGTTGGTTTGTTTTATTTTGAACTGTTACAATTTTATTACATTTCAAACAAGTGGTAAATTTCTTTTGCGTTTTCGGTCTTTTTGAAGTTGGTCAAAATGGTCAAAATGGTCAAATTTTTCGGTCAAAATGCCCATTTTGCACTGGCCTTTTTAAAGCCAATATCAAGACATCACGTGCAGCTCATTAAAATCATCCCGTACCCCTTGGCTAATCACTGACAGTCAAAACGGCTGTTCAACAGCTGTGCTATGAAGTGACCATTGAAGGTTCAAGTGACTATCCGTGACCGTTTTGTCTGACAGTGAGGACACTATTGTCCACAAATAAGTTCACACATTTACTATACGCAGTGTTATTGTTGATATTAAAAGGTTTCAAAGGTGGTAAGTTTCTTTTGTGTTTTCGGTCTTTTTGAAGTTGGTCAAAATGGTCAAATGTTTCGGTCAAAATGCCCATTTTGCACTGGCCTTTTTAAAGCCAATATCAAGACATCACGTGCAGCTCATTAAAATCATCCTGTACCCCTTGGCTAATCACTGACAGTCAAAACGGCTGTTCAACAGCTGTGCTATGAAGTGACCATTGAAGGTTCAAGTGACCATCCGTGACCGTTTTGTCTGACAGCGAGGACACTATTGTCCACAAATAAGTTCACACATTTACTACACGCAGTGTTATTGTTGATATTTAAAGGTTTCAAAGGTGGTAAGTTTCTTTTGCGTTTCAGTATATATATTACAGCAAATCTCGATGTGTATGTACGTCTGATAATTATAGAAGCGAAAACAGCTGGACTAATCCCCATTAACTTTCGGTCAGGTCATGGGCACAAAATACTCCCCCTACCCCAACGTGCAGGGTGGGGAGACGACTTACGATTTTCACCTGTAAACATGGCAAAGCAAGTAGTTTACTGACAAAATGCATTTGTACCAACTTTGCCCCCTACGAACATTTCATTATCTACACTACCGGTCAAAAGTTTTAGAACACCTGAATTTTTCCAGTTTTTATTGAAATTTACGCAGTTTAATGTCTCAATGTACTCTGAAATTAAGCATAGAACAAATAAACAATTGGAATGATTTTGTTTAACAAAATTTAATTTAAATTTTTGACCCAGCAAAGTAGCCACTTTTTGCAGATATAACCGCCGAACACACTCGTGGCATTCTTTCTACAATGGAAATCAAATATTGTTCAGGAAGTTCTTCCCAACACTGTTGCAGAAGTTCCCACAAATGTGTTGCACTTGTAGGTTTTTTTTGTTTTTTTGTATACAAGATCGAGGCTCGTGAAAGAGCTAACATTAATCACACATAAAGACAAACCGACACATAAAACATATAACATGGGGAGCGGTAGACAAGATGGGGCGAGAGGGGGAGGAACACAAATACAACATCTGAGAGCAGGGACATCGAGAGATCTGTGGGAGGGAGAGGGCTTTGGGGGGAGGGGGGCATGGGAAGGGGGGGTGGGAGAGGTATAAAACATATGGACACTGCCAGGACTTCCAGGAAAGAAGTTGGAATTTCAAACAATGTGGATCTGGGGTGAATTAGTGGGGGTAGAAAAGATCAAGGTTTTGGATGGGGAAAGATAAGAGATGGTGGTGAACAGCTGTTTTAAAGACCTGGAGGGAGGAGTGGGATTGAAGGGAGTGTGGGAGTTTGTTCCAGAGGCGGGAGAAAAAAGGAATGAAAGAGTGAAGGTGAGCAGAGAGCCGAGATTTCGGCAGTTTAACCATCAGAGGGTTGCTGGCAGATCTTGTGCGACCTGTAGGAATATTTGGGGGACAGAGCACAGAGAGAGCTGGGGGAGCAAGGCCGGAGAGGAGTCGGTAGAAGACAGCAAGACCACCTACCTGTCTGCACTGAATGAGTGAAAGGCCCTCGGAGATAGCTTCATCACGGGAGATTCCAATGATTCTGAAAAATGTGGTTTTCCACATTGTGTGTGTTGAAAACATTTGAAATGTGGTTTTCCCAGGAAAGATCATGGCAGATAGTGAGACCCAAAAGCTTGAGTGACAGAACTTCTTGGCAGAGGATTATTCAGAAAGTGGATGGGAGGGTTGTCCAGTCGGTCTTTTCGGAGAGACCTCAGCTCAAATGGAGTTTTGAAGGTATTAAATACCTGGGAGTGTTTCTTGGAAATGAAAATGTGGAAAAGAAGAACTGGGAGTGGTTGATGGATGCCCTTGAGCAAAGACCGATGAGGTGGAGAGGCTTGCATGTTCTACTTTCATACAGGGGACGCGTGTTGGTGCTCAACAATCTTGTGGCTGGCATCCATTCTGTGGCATCGTTTCAAGGCGGTGCAACCCCCAGAAAGTTTGGTGAAAAACATGGAGGATTATAATCGACTTCCTTTGGAGCAGAAAACACTGGGTTCGTCCTGGAGTGCTGAGTCTTCCCGTGGAAAAAGGAGGTCAGGCCTTGTGTACTTGATCAGTAGGATTATGGCCTTTCGTATGACTGCGATTAATAACCCGTCGGACCGTGGAGTTATCTGTGGCCTGGTGGCCTCAGGGTCCATGGTGGTGGTGAGTCCCCAGTCAATCAAATGTGTTCAATCCCCCAATCAATACATCGTTTTTTTGGTGATTGCATACCTGCATCATGATTGTACACCGAAAATCTCACCCTGATGAGGCAAACGTTGCTTGGAACACGAAAACTGGTTCTAGTCAGGGCCATTAGGGATATTTTGGTTCAAATTCTTCCAAAAGCATCAAATTTGGCGCAGATGTTGCCCATGCCATACTCTTTCGATTTTTGATGGGCACCAAGACGGGCGCCCCACCCCTCCCCCCAGGCCGCCATATTGGCGAATTACAAAATGGCTGTCACCCGGATTAGAGGAAAACAGTTAAATAACCAAAAGGGTTGGAACCATGTATGATACTGTAGCGGTTCCCGCTGAATGTACACAATCGCCTTGCACCTGCCAGGACGCGGCCAGGGCGCGATCGCCATGCCGGGCTCGTCCGGACGGGCCCAGACGCGCCTATCCTGGGCATGCCCGGACTCGCTGTTCCCGGGCACGCCCGAACCTCCCGGGCACGCCCGGTCTCGTCTTTCCCGGGCATGCCCGCTCTCGCCTTTCCAGGGCTCGCCCAGAGCGCCCGGGCACACCCAGCCTCGACTTGCCAGGCCGCATCCAGGACGCCCGGGCATGTCCAGACTCGCCTTTCCAGGGCTCGCCCAGAGCGTCCGGGCATGCCCGCTCTCGCCTTTCCAGGGCTCGCCCAGAGCGCTCGGGCACGCCCAGAGCGCTCGGGCACGCCCAGCCTCGACTTGCCAGGCCGCGTCCAGGACGCCCGGGCATGTCCAGACTCGCCTTTCCAGGACTCGCCCTTGACACCCGGGCATGCCCGGTCTCGGTTTTCCCGGGAAAACGCCCGGGCATAAATGTGTATATATATTGCTGCCCGATAAACGGGCTTTTGAGAATACCTGAGCTGTTTTGTTTCAATAAAGCAACTCGGACGAATTCCATCTTTGGTCGCGTCAATTCTTTCGACTCGCGTTGGAGCGCAGCTCCTTCAATACCACTTTTCTGGGGTTTTCGAGGTCGAGGAATCCAATTCTGATGTTATTTTGATGATTTGAGGTCAAGGTCAACCCTAAAGGTCATCTTAAAGGTCATTTATGGGTCAAAATAGTCATTAGTCAAGATTTACAAGCAGTACCTCATTTTATCTGCCTCCGGGGAGGGTAATCTAACCCTGACCTTGATGTGATGTTTCAAGATAATATTACATGCTAGGGTCATGCATTATAGAGATCCCATGAACCAGAAATTAAGCAGAGGTCGTCATATTCATTAATAACCACCTTTAGAGGCAGAGGCTGAGTAGGGTCGAGGATGATGTGGTTGAGCTTGAAAGTGGTTGGATGTCAATGAAAGCCTGTCTGTTGGGAGCCGTTGGTGAGGTATGTGGATGGACAAAAGGACCACCGAGGCACTCGGAAACATGGTGGTGGGATGATGAAGTTGGAAAGAGGATTGACGAGAAGAGGAAGAAGTTCAAGGAGTGGCAGAAGGCGAAGGGTACGGGAGCAGAAACAGCAGAGCATGAAAGTTATAAGGCAGCCAGGAAGGCTGCAAAGAAAGAGGTAGCAAAGGCGCAGGAGGCATGTCGGAAAATGTTCGGAGAACGCTTGGATTCGGAAGAGGGTCAGAAAGCAGTATTCAGGATTGCAAAGCAGATAGCGAAAGAGAGGTGTGATGTGATGGGGGTGAGTTGCTTGAAGGATGAAGTGGGACAAATCGTTGTCGACCCAGATGGAATGAAAGGAAGATGGAAAAGATATATGGAAATGCTGTTGAATACAGAGAATGAATGGGATGGCAACATAGAGAGTAACCCTGTTTTAGGCCCGGCAGAGAAGATAACTGAGAAGGAAGTTGAGGAAGCGATAAAAGCAATGAAGGGTAGAAAAGCGGGAGGGCCGACGGGAGTTGTGGGAGATATGTTGAAGGCAGCAGGAAGTTGGGGTGTGAAGAGAATGACAGAGATCTGTAATCTGGTGGTGAAAGAAGGCCGCATTCCAGTGGCTTGGGAACTGAGTACCCTCATCCCTCTATACAAGGGGAAAGGTGACCCTCTGGAGTGTGGCTCGTACCGAGCGATAAAGTTATTGGAGCATGGAATGAAGGTATTGGAAAGGGTGTTGGAGAGGAGGATAAGGAAGAAAGTGAAGATCGACGAAATGCAGTTTGGATTCATGCCAGGAAGAGGAACGACAGACGCGCTTTTCATTGTGAGGCAGTTGCAGGAGAAGTACATGGAGAAGAGGAAGAGGTTGTTTCTTGGGTTTGTTGATCTGGAGAAAGCATTCGATAGGGTACCACGCAAAGTATTGACATGGGCATTGAGGAAGTTAGGAGTGGAGGAATGGTTGATCAGAGTTGTGATGGCAATGTACAAAAGAGCGCGCACAGCTGTAAGGACGAAGGATGGGAACAGTGGTGAGTTTGAGGTGAAGGTGGGAATGCATCAGGGGTCGGTACTAAGTCCACTACTATTTGTAGCTGTGATGGAGGTGCTGGCTCAGAACGTAAAGGAGGGTTTACCGTGGGAGTTGTTGTATGCAGATGATCTGGTGTTGATTGCGGAAAGTATGGATGGACTGAAGGAAAGGATGAACACGTGGAAGGAATGTATGGAGACAAAAGGTCTGAAGGTGAATATCGGAAAGACGAAGGTGATGGCAAGTGGTAAAGCATGTGGTGAGGTGGAAAGAACTGGGAAGTGGCCCTGTGCTGTGTGTAGGAAGGGTGTCGGAGTGAACTCCATTCAATGTACAATGTGCGCTAAGTGGGTTCATCAAAAATGTAGTGGTCTGAGAGGGTCATTAACCAGTGTGGCAGCTACATTCAAATGTAAGGTGTGCACAGAGGGAGCTGCAGATGGAGGAAATGTTGAGTTGGATCTTGGAGACGGCGTGAAGCTGGAAGGTGTGAAAACATTTTGCTACCTCGGAGACATGCTGAATGGAGAAGGTGGATCAGACTCGGCAACGGTTGCTCGAGTGAGATGTGCATGGAAGAAGTTTCGGGAACTGGGTGGCGTGCTGATGATGAGGGGAGTGTCGTTGAAGCTGAAGGGAAAGGTGTATGCTGCATGTGTGAGAAGTGTTATGATTTATGGGAGCGAGACATGGGTAATGAACGTAGAGCAGCAACGAAGGTTGGAAAGGGTGGAAATGCGAATGGTTCGGTGGATGTGTGGAGTATCGTTGAGAGAGAGGAAGACAAATGATGAATTGCGAAAGATGATGGGAATAGAGCCTGTGATTGATGCTGTGAAGAGGAACAGGTTGAGATGGTTTGGTCATGTGTTGAGGAAGGATGAAAGTGACTGGTTGAGAAGAGTGATGGAAATGAATGTAGAAGGAAGCAGAGGACGGGGAAGACCGAAAAAGACTTGGCTAAAGATGGTGGAAGAAGAAATGCGGGCAAGGGGGTTAACAAGGAGAGATGCAGAAAATAGGGCAAAATGGAGAAGATTGTCATGGGGACCGCAAGGCTAACCCCCGCTCTCGCAGGGAAAATGGCCTTTAAAATGCATGTTGTTGTTGTTGTTGTTTAGAGGCCATTTTTCCCCGCAAAGCGGGGGTTGGCCTTTTTCGGGAACCGTGGTTGTTGTTGTTTTTTGGTCCCCTTTTTGAAGCAATGTTTTACGGCCGGATGCCCTTCCTGACGCCAACCCTTTTTGCCGCCTTTAACGACAAACAGGGAATTACCAGTGAACTGGTACTCAAATTAGCCTACCTCGGAAGGATGACAGGCTGAGTCAACCCCTCTGGCGTTAATTCAGCGATCGACCGGGATTCGAACCCAGGATCCTAGGATCATAAGCCGGCACCCTAGCCGCTAGCCCAACACCAGGGTCGTCATATTCATTAATAGGTAAAAAACGAAATGAGTTAGAATCACAAATAATACCACTTTTATGTGATTTACGGTATAGGAGAATCCTATTCTAAAGTTATTTCGATGGTTCGAGGCGAAATTTTGCCACCCCATTTTAGGCTCCAAGGTAAAAAACAGCAGTTTTCACTAATACAACACAAACATTATTCAGGAACAATTTTACTAAAGTACTTCAGAAATAACATCTGCAGACAAAATAAAGTAACTACAAGTGTGCAGCACTGCATGACTAATATGCTTTCAAATGTTGAAAATACAAAAAAATGGAAAGTTTAGCAACAATATGTACATTGTAACAATGATTGTCAGTGATTGATATTGCTTCCTATGTGTCTCTGGCGTATTCTCTATGAATCGCCGCCATCATTGTGAATGCACCCTCCTTCGCATTGGCAGAGGACCGTACATCAGACACCAGCACGGTTGCATTTAGACCTTCCCGTGCAGGCCTTTTTGCAACCACAGTGAAGGAGAATGGCGCATGCCATTGAAGCATCGCTGAGTGTGGTCCATAATGGTTGCCAGTTATTGCTGCCATCCTTTTGCCAGCCCCAGTCACTGAAGTCAGGGATTTCCTGTTGGACAGTGGTGGCCTGATTCCAGTAGAAACTCGCCTGTAGTAGAGCTCGTTTCACATGCTGGAACAGCGCGGCTTGGGTAGGTGGGATGTTTTCCAGTGATCTGCTTCCAGTGGTGAAGAGATGATGCCTTGCTTCGTTGACACTGGCTGCACCACAACCCTTGCTGTACATTAGTATGACAAACCTTTCAATCTGCTGCATGTGTATGGATTCGAGTGTGAAGAGGTCAGGGTCCTGTGTAAGAGCCACTAGTGTGTCGGTGAGGTCAGGTAAGCTGGTCCAGGCCGCCCAAGCACTGGTGGCTGGATCACATAATAGTCTGGTAACTTGGGAGTTGATGTGTCAAAAGGATCAAGTTTGATTGGAGCCCGCTTCACTCCAGTGTTCTCGTATGAGAGGTGGTTGGGTCACACTCAGGGCATATCCATGGAACTCATCATGTGAGAAATTGCCCTGCGCCTTGCTGTCTATATTATCTACATCATGGGTGGTGAAAACCCTGGTGTTGGGCTAGCGGCTAGGGTGCCGGCTTAGGATCCAAGGATCCTGGGTTCGAATCCCGGTCGATCGCTGAATTAACGCTAGGGGGGTTGACTCAGCCTGTCATCCTTCCGAGGTCGGCTAATTGAGTACCAGTTCACTGGTAATTCCCTGTTTGTCGTTAAAGGCGGCAAAAAGGGTTGGCGTCAGGAAGGGCATCCGGCCGTAAAACATTGCTTCAAAAAGGGGACCGAAAAACAACAACAACCACGGTTCCCGAAAAAGGCCAACCCCCGCTTTGCGGGGAAAAATGGCCTCTAAAGGTGGTTTTATGGGTGGTGAAAACATTGAGACGACTGTTGGTGGGTACCACAACCCCATCCTGAGTATGACGAGTGCACACTGCTCGTGCAACACCTTGCTTCATTTCCATGACACGAGTGTAGGATACTGATATACCCTGTTCATTGTCAATCCCAATCTGTTTTTTATTCCGCCCATGTCCATGCAGTTTGAGTCCATGGTAAAGGGGGAAGGGGTTTCCCTCTCCTTGCTGTGCCTTACTGCTGCCGTTTTTACAGCATGGTGTGTACCCTTGAAAGTGTTGTAGATGAGCAACTGGGAGATGTTGCATGCGATTTTCTCCCGGGCATCCAACTTGGCATCGCCACCAATTTTCTCACGCCCATGAAGGGCTGACGGACCCCAGAGCACAACATTGAAGAAACTTCTCATCTCCTCGCAGACTGGAGCTGTGAGGCAGTTAGGGGGGAAGGATCTGTCGAAAGGCTCCTGGCTCTGTAAACAGAACTTGTGCATCATCACGGCCGCTCGCATGAAAATAAGCGCATCCTTTTGCTCAATTTGAGACCTATACGCCTTTGCCAGCTCATCAGCAACCTTGACTTTGTGCAATATATAAACATCCTTTCTGCCTTCATTCCCTTTTGAAAACTCACCCCATTCAGGTAAGAGGTCAGGAAGGTGCTCCTTGAATCGAGTTGAGTGTGGCTCTTTTTTATCTCGGCATGGGCGACCTTGGTCACTGATAAGCTTTTGATACATCTCACGTAGCTCTGAGAGCTTGAATGAGGTGGTGTCTGCATTTTGGATCAGGGCTACGATTTGAGCACAGATGATGGGATGGTTGCTTTGCTTTCACCCTTCTGTCCAATTCATCCCAAACCAGCTTGATGGGGTTTAAATCTGGAGACTGTGCTGGCCATTCCATGATTTGAAGCCTACTGTCTTGTTCTTTTCCTCGAACGTAGTTTTGACATAGCCTGGAGGTGTGTTTAGGGTCATTATCTTGCTGTAGGATGAACCCCTGACCAACTAGGCGTATACCAGAGGGTATTGCATGGCGCTGCAAAATGTTGTGGTAGCCCTTTTGGTTCATGGTGCCAGTCACTCTGTGCAAGTCGCCGACTCTGGATCCAGCAAAAGAGCCCCAGACTATCACGCTTCCTCCTCCATGTTTGACAGTTGGTGTCACACACTGAGGAACCATCCTTTCGCCTACTCGGCGACGTACAAAAACCCTGCGTGATGAACCAACGATTTCAAATTTGGACCTTCTTCCAGTCTTCAGTAGTCCACTGGTGGTGCTTCATGGCCCAGGCAAGCCTCTTTTTCTTATTTTGCCATATCAGCAATGGCTTTCTTACTGCTACTCGGCCTGTCAAACCTGCAGCTCGAAGTCTTCTCTTCACAGTTGAAACTGAGACTTGCTTACTTCGACCAGTGTTAAGCTGTGCATGAAGCTGTTGTCCTGTGAGCCGCCTATCACGCAAGCTGTTGCCTCTCAGAAACTTGTCTTCTGATTCTGTTGTGGCTTTGGGTCTGCCAGACCTCTTCCTGTCAGAGTTTCCTCCAGTTTCCAATATACTACTTCCTGCAGTGCAATATTGTCCAAATAATGCTTCAGAGGGTGTAATAACAGTCTGTTCCAATACTGCTTTTATACAGACAGAGGGTTTGTGATCAAGTAATCAGCAGAGGTTGGGACACCTGTAGGAATTGTTTGCATCAACTTTCAAGGCTTAATTTACTTACATTGCTGCAGAACTGCTGTAAGTTGTTGACCTATTACTTGTTCCATAAAGAAGGCCTTTTTTTACAATATAACTGTGCAATTTACATCATTTTCCCGTTTTTGCTAACCTAAACTTTTTTTTAACCTTGAACAGTTTACTGCTTACCTTTGTACCATTTCAGGTTATTCACTGGACATTAAACTGCGTAAATTTCAATAAAAACTGGAAAAATTGAGGTGTTCGGAAACTTTTGACCGGTAGTGTATGTATGTATCTACCTATCAAATGCATATTAGACTGGAATTAAACCATGAATTTGGCCTGCTATTATTGTTCAAGCACAGATGTACTGCTGAAGCGGTGCCCCATATATTCAAGCGATTATTTTGAATTTGGCCAGGGTACCGGCACTGGTAAGGCTATGTAACCATCCTCACAGTGGCCAGACACTGTACTGTACACTATATAGAAGACTTAAAGGTCCATAACAATAAGATACAATTTTTCTAATCTGCAACAGAGTTTATTCTAATCTGCATCAGAGTTTATAAGCTTTCTTTAAGTTTTGTTAAATATCTTAGTAAATCGAACAGAATCTCGACTTGAGACTTAAGGAATGAGATGGAGATGCAACCCCTCAGCTGAAGCACACACCATTGTCGAGGCACTAATTTTACTCACGTCAGCTGCAATCCTTCCTTCTCCTTGAACACAAGTGGTGTGCGCAAGCCATCTCGCTGCACGTACGTGTATGTGAACTCTGCAAATGCACGAGCAAACAAATAACCTCCACGATATCTATGCAAAAACATTCCTTCTCCGTGCGATAGAAGAATTACGAATGAAAATCACAGTACTCAAATGGCAAGCAAAACACTCATACGAGACAGCTCGGTGGTGAGATACTCTTAAACAGACCCTTTGCCGATCAATGGATTGTGCTTCTAGCTGTTGCACTATATTTATCTAGCAAGGAGATATGAGGAACAAAGAAAGACATTTCTTATGCTGTCGATTTCAATGGTAACTTTCAGTATACGAAACACTTGTGCACGCCATACACTCTCGAGAAAAATATGCTGGAACAAAGTCGATGGCGTGTCATCGCAAATCCCCAAACTTCCCACATAGAGCAAAGTTGAAAGATACTAAAAATTCCACCAGGAATGACGCAATATCAAATTTTGAGGTCGCTTTCGAACAATCTTCGCTTTCGACTTATGTGACCCCCAGTCCCCACACCTTGAAGCATGAACAGGGAGTCAATCTAAAAAATCGAAACATATTTCATGTTTCCCCAATGTTGATTGCATATACAAAGCTTCATTTAAAATTTTTGTAAATGTGCCCGTAACTACATTTTTTGGTATTTGACCTTTTTACCCCACTCCAGAGCCCCAGGGGTGGGGTCAAAAATGATACTGCTCTCGCATGTTCTTGCCATGTGTTGACCATAACTACCAAGTTTGGTTAATTTCTGCACAATCATTTTGGAGGAAATAGCGTGACAGACGGATGGACAAACGGAGCAGATTACATGGTTTTTCGAAGATGGCGCACATATCACCTGACATATATATCATAATTATCATTAAAAAGTTCCACAAGTGAAGCCGCTCCTTTGGAGAAAATTTAGTGTCAATTGGACCAAAGGTTGCAGAGAACATTGATTTTAAAGGTTTTCAAAGGCCAAAATTGTGGCAGAAGAATAAACAAGTAGAGCTACATTCAAAGTACACCACCTTCATGCCAAATAAATAAATAACATCCAGTGCGCGGCATTGCCGGTGCACCTTCGGCACCCAGAAATACCGCCGTGCAGCACATAGAGACATTATTGGGAGGGAGAGGTGTACAATAATTAATTGATTAATTGCATAATTAAAATCTATAAATGCTAATCGTAAAAAAAATTCTTAATGAATTGGCTAATAGCACACCTCAACCACCAGTGTTTCATCCGAAGCTGTAACTTTGTGAAAATTAGTTAAACAAGTCATGAATCGGAAAAAATTAATAATTGATTAATTGAATAATCAAAAACTCAAAATATCCTTTATAGCCACATCGCTTCGTCACTGTCATGTCTGAAGATCAGCTTCTTAGATCAAAAGGTGCCTGAGATATTGCCCAGATGAGAAAGAAAATAAATAAACGATGAATAATGAAAATAAATAAATAATAACCATAAAATAATTAAATATATAATCAATTGGCTAATAGAATACCAAAACCACCACCGTTTCATCCGAATCTGTAACTTGAAAAAAATTAACTGAGTCATCAATCGAATAATGAAATAATTAATCGATTAATTAACAAATCAAACATAGCCTTTACAGCAAAATCAATTGGTCACTGTCATGTCCAAATATCAGCTTCCGAGCTCAAAAGGTGCCTGAGATAATGGCCAGAAGAAAAAGGAAATAAATAAGTACTAAATGAATAGATAATAATTAAGAAATTAATCAATTAATTGATTAATCAAAAAACAAAAAATAAAGATTTTGCTAAAGCACTTGCTCACCATTGTGCCAAAATTTCAGCTTCTTTGCTCAAAGGATGGCTGAGATATCGTCCGGACAAACAAACAAGCAAACAAACAAACAAACAAGAAGACGTCATGCAGAGCACGATACTTGCAAAATCCACCCCCCCCTCACCCCCCCCCCCCACCCGCCTCAAAGGTTTCCATTAATACAGCAAATTGTCAATTTCATCAAGATTAAAATTGACGATCTTGATCAAAGCTCGGTCAATAGGATGAAAAGTGACGATTTTTCAGATGAAAAATGATTTTAGAAGTTTGACCTTTAGTTGACCTTTGACCTTAAAAATAGTTTGTTTCCCAATTCAGTGATGCACTATGCAAATGCTGTTCAATTTTCAAGTCAATCGGATGAAAATTGATGGGTTTTCAGATGAAAATTTATGATTTTTGAAGTTTGACCTTGAGTTGACCTTTGACCTTTTGACCACAAAAAGGTGGTTTTCCTATTTCATGACAATGTGCAAATGCTGTTCAATTTTCAAGTCAATCGGATTAAAAATGGCGATTTTATACATTTGACCTCCAGATGACCTTTGACCTCAAAATCAATAGCCTTCTCAGTTGTGACGACCTCGACAACTTGGTGAAGTTTCGTGACAATCGGTTTAGAATTGTGACCTGTCGGTCGGTGATAAACAGACAAACAAACAGACAAACAAATGAAAAATCGGTCAGAGACCGAGGACTTGCCGGAATGTACTTTTTTAAAATCGGCCATTTTGGACAAATATGGCGGCCAAACCACGTGACCGATGAAGTCATCATTATTTGTTTTCTAAACTAATGTATCCCTAGATGATACTCAAGAAATTTCATCTTGATCGGATGAAGTTTTGTACTTGTCAAATTATGACGTCATAATGGAGGCACCTATGACACCATCATTAACATATTTTATTCCGCATGGAGAGTTCTTTACAATGAGCCATGTCTCAATTTTTTCTATTCAACACTTTTTAAGATATGGAGGTGAAAAATTTTTCAGTTTTTCCAAGATGGTGGGCCGAACCACGTGACCGATGGTCATCGTTTTTTTTTTTTCTCCACCAGTCTATGCCGACATGGTGCTCAAGAAATTGCATCTTGATTGAATGAAGTTTTGTACTTGTCGAATTATGACGTCATAATAGAGGCACCTATGACATCATCATTAACATATGTTATTCCCCATGGAGAGTTCTTTTCAATGAGCCATGTCTAAAATTTTTCTATTCAGCACTTTCGGAGATATAGAGGTTTTTTTTTTGGTTTTTTTGTTTTTTTTTGTATACAAGATCGAGGCTCGTGAAAGAGCGAACATTAATCACACAGAAAGACAAACAGACACACAAAACAAATAACATTGGGAGCGGTAGACAAGATGGGGAGAGAGGGGGAAGGACACAAACACAACATTTGAGAGCAGGGACCGAGAGACATGGAGACATCGAGAGAACTGTGGGAGGGAGAGGGCTTTGGGGGGAAGGCATGGGAAGGGGGGTGGGGGGTGGGAGAGGTATAAAACATATGGACCCTGCCAAGACTTCCAGGAAAGAAGTTGGAATTTCAAACAAGGTGGATCTGGGGGGTTTTTTTTTTCAAAGACTTTTTTTTTTTCAAAAACAAGACTTTCACTAGTGGGGGTAGAAAAGATCAAGGTTTTGGATGAGGTGCAAAGTTTTTCGGTTTTTCCAAGATGGCGGCCGAACCACGTGACCGATGACGTCATCATTTTATTTTTTTTTCTCCACCAGTTTATGCCGACATGGCGCTCAAGAAATTGCATCTCGATTGGATGAAGTTTTGGACTTGTCGAATTATCGAATTATGACGTCATAATGGAGGCCTTGGGCCGAGAGAGTTAAAATTGGGCACAGTCTATTCCAGGGCAAGACAAATATGTGTGTAAAGTATGGCGATTCTAAGTACAACGATGTAGACGTAGTACTGTGCACAAACAGACAGACAGACAGACAAACAGACAGACAAACCAACCAACCAACATACTTGCCGGAATCTTTTCCGGCAAGTAACAAACAGACAGACAGAATAACAAACGCAACCGACCAATATTCTTGTAAAATCTTCGATTTTGCAAGTAACAAACAAGAAACCGGAATGAAAACTGAGTACTCCCTTTCAGCGTGTGTCATTGCCGGGCCCCCTTCGTTGCCCAGCGATGACGTCATGCAGCACCTGGAGATGGCATAGGAAAGGAGCGGTGTACAACAAGAAACCGGAGTGAAAACTGAGTACTTCCTTTCAGCGTGAGTCATTGCCGGGGCCCCCTTCGGTGCCAAGCGATGACGTCATGCAGCGCCTGGAGATGGCACAGGAAAGGAGCGGTGTACAACAAGAAACCGGAGTGAAACCGGAGTGAAAAGTACTCTGCAGTGATTGTCAGGAGGTCTGTTTGTTACTTCAGCGTGCGTCATTGTCGGGCCCCCTTCGGTGCCAAGCGATGACGTCATGCAGCGCCTGGAGATGGCATAGGAAAGGTGCGGTGTACAACAAGAAACCGGAGTGAAAACTGAGTACTCCCTTTCAGCGCACGTCATTGCCGGGCCCCCTTCGGTGCCAAGCGATGATGTCATGCAGTGCCTGGAGATGGCATAGGAAAGGAGCGGTGTACAACAAGAAACCGGAGTGAAAACTGAGTACTCCCTTTCAGCGTGCGTCATTGCCGGGCCCCCTTTGTTGCCCAGCGATGACGTCATGCAGCGCCTGGAGATGGCATAGGAAAGGAGCAGTGTACAACAAGAAACCGGAGTGAAAACTGAGTACTCCCTTTCAGCGTACGTCATTGCCGGGCCCCCTTCGGTGCCAAGCGATGACGTCATGCAGCGCCTGGAGATGGCATAGGAAAGGAGCGGTGTACAAAAGAATAATAATCTGAGCAAAAACAATAGGTTATCCACTGCCGTGATCAATGAATTGACTGTGCAGTAAACTTGCGTCAAATATCCGTGCAAATGTTACTGCCAGCAAACCTCAAAAGTCTCATTCCAGTCCTGTGATCCTCGTATTGAAAGGATGGAAAAAGCGCTTAATGTTTGGATTGAGGAGAAAACAGAAAAAGTGCTCTTGAATGAACTGGTGATACAGGAGAAATCACTGCAGTTTTACCCCTTTGAGTTGTCCAGTGATACGAGAGAAATCACTGCAGTTTTACCCCTTTGAGTGGACCGATTATACAGGAGAAAACATTGCGGTTTTACCCTAAGGTGGTAGAGGTAACAACATGGAAAGTGTGGAAACACACCAGCAACTGGGTAAAAGGACATAGCAGAGGGACACTTGGAAGATGAATTGGTGAGGGGGAGAATGAGAGAGTAAAACGAGGGGGGAAGAGGGTAGGAGGCCACATGAATGAACAAGGTGGATAAAGATCGTGAAAAAGCTGAATGCCTCAACTCTGTGTTTGCCTCTAAATCTTGTGTCCCAAACCCATCCCTCTCTGTACCCACCGTACCCAGTCGTACCCAGCTGCTCCTGGACTCCGTGTCCTTTCCTCCTGACAAGGTGGAAAAGTTTCTGTCAACCCTCGACTCTGATTCTGCAACTGGACCTGACGGCATCAGCCCACGGGTCCTAAAATCCTGTTCTTCTGCTCTTTCACTCCCTCTCTCTGTTCTCTTCACCCTCTTTTTTGCTCAAGTTCAACTGCCATCTGCTTGGAAATCAGCCAACATCACCACTTTGCACAAAAAAGGTGCAAAAACAGATCCTAGCAACTACAGACCAATCAGCCTTCTCCCAATTATCAGCAAAGTCATGGAATCCATCATTGCTTCGGATATGAAATCTTTCCTCTTCTCCAATGGCTTGATCTCTGATCATCAATTTGGTTTCAGACCAGGTCACTCTACTCTGGACATGCTGCTTCTGCTGTCTCAACAATGGATGGAGGTCCTCAATGCCAAACAGGAAATTAGAGCTGTCTCCCTCGACATATCACGTGCCTTCGATACGGTCTGGCACCCCGCTCTGCTCACCAAACTCTCCTCCTTTGGTATCCATGGAAATCTCCACGCATGGCTGGCGGACTTCCTCTCTAGTCATAGTCAACGTGTGGCCCTGAATGGGTTTCTCTCATCTCCTCTTCCTGTTCAGGCTGGAGATCCCCAAGGCAGTGTTCTGGGCCCTGTGCCTTTTCTGGTCTTCATCAATGATCTCTCTGACTCTCTTGAAAATCCTCTCTATCTCTTTCCTGATGACTCCACTCTCTGCCACTCCATTCCTCATCCCTCAGATCGGCAGTCTGCAGCCTCCTCTCTTTGCAGACCTGGACAAAATCACAGACTGGGCAAACAAGTGGAACATGTCTTTCAATCCTGACAAATCTCACACTCTTACGATGTCTCTCCGAAAAGACCGACTGGACAACCCTCCCATCTACTTTCTGAATAATCCTCTCCAATAAGTTCTGTCACTCAAGCTTTTGGGTCTCACTATCTGCCATGATCTTTCCTGGGAAAACCACATTTCCAAGCTGCCCTCCAAAGCCAGTCGCCGACTGGGCATCCTCCGTCGTGCGAAGTCCTTCCTTGGCACACCTGAGCTCCTCACCACATACAAGGCTTTCATCCGCAGCTCAATGGAGTACTGCTCTCCCCTCTGGGCTGGTGCTCCTGCCTCACACCTAGCTCGTCTTCACGGTGTTGAAACCAAAGCATTCAGAATCATTGGAATCTCCCGCGATGACGCCATCTCCGAGGGCCTTTCACTTACTCACCACAGGCAGGTTGGTGGTCTTTCTGTCTTCTACCGACTCATCTCCGGCCTTGCTCCCCCAGCTCTCTCTGGGCTCTGTCCCCCAAATATTCCTACAGGTCGCACAAGATCTGCCTGCAACTCTCTTATGGTGAAACTGCCAAAATCAAGACTCTCTGCTCACCTTCACTCTTTCATTCCTCTTTTCTACCGCCTCTGGAACAAAGTCCCTCACTCTCTTCAATCCCACTCCTCCCTCCAAGTCTTTAAAACGGCTGTTCACCACCATCTCTTATCTTCCCCAATCCAAAACTTTGATCTTTTCTACCCCCGCTAATTTCACCCCAAATCCACTTTTTGAGGTGCCGACTTCTTTCCTGGAAGTCCTTGGTGTCCTTGCGTTTTATACCTATCCTGCCCCCCCCCCCCCCCCCCAGGCCCTCTCCCTCCCACACATCTCTCGATGTCCCTGCTCTCAAATGTTTTGTTTGTGTGCTTCCTCCCCTTCTCTCCCCATCTTGTCGACCGCTCCCGTTTTTATATACTTTGTTTGCTTGTTTGTTTGATTTGTTTGTTTGATAAATGTTAGCTCTTTCACGAGCCTCGACTCTGTATACAAAAAAAAAGAAAAAAAGTAAGGGATTGAAAAAAGGAAGAGAAAACTCGTGATGAAAGAGCAATGGAAGACAGACGGAAAGGTGGGTGGAGGGATAGGGTAGAAAATATCATGAATATGGATCGGGGAAGGCCCTGAGGAGGAAGTAAACAGCCATCTCATCTCAATAATCTGATCCATATGATCTCGGTAATCATAAAGGCATTCATTTAAGATTCCAAAGTGAAAGGAACAAATTGAATGCAAATGACAAACAAAGCAGGAAGAGTGCACCACTCTTCACAAGAAGAAGATTTTAAATAGCAAATAAATAATTATAAACCAATGAAAATGTATTTGTGGCCTTTGCCCAAATCAGAAATGTTCCCATCTAATTCATTCTTCTTCCATCTCACCTTCTCCTTTCATCCATCGGATGAAGGTTGCAGAATAGGCATTGTTGTTAAGTTTGGCTTCCAAGTCGAAAGTCCGTTTCCCTTCGATTTCATCATCAGACATATCTCCATCATCATAGCGACGGCGACACACTGAACGCTGGCAGATTGCAGGCAAAAGCAAAAATAAATAATTAATATTCCATTTACAAATGCATTTAAAATTGGGATTTGATTAATAGTGGTAAAGTTGGATTTATGGAATTGCACTGGTAGGAAAATGTCGGAGTTCAGCTAAGAATTTTTGACGTGCATGTCAAATAGAAAAGTGGCAGAATAATGCCCCCGGCGACTTCGTCAGCGGAGCCATGAAAATCCTGGAATTGTTCCCCTCCCAAAGTCTAAACTTAAGTCACCTCCATTAATTCATTCATCCTCCTCCTCCTCCTCCTCTTTTCTGACCTGTGGACATGTCTCCTCGAATCTGTTAGTTGGAGTTTTCCTCCACCACCTTGGGGTCTATCCCATTTGAACCTTTGAGCTTTACTACACCATAGTATTGTGGGTGACTCAACACCTGAGACTAGATCTGCTCTTGCTTGTTTATGACTTGATTAGTACAGGGTTCACACAGCCATGGAAGACCAAATGTCCATGAGTTTTCCATGAGTTTTCCATGACAAAAACTTGTTTTCCAGGACCTTTAATACAAATGTTTTATAGGAGTGACATTGGAATAAACTACAAGAATAAGAATGAAACCTTGTTTGTTTTTTATTATTTCATTGAATATTTCAAACCAGAAACATCCGCTCCCTTCGAGAGCAGCAAGGTGGCATAGTGGGAGAGGTGGGGAAAATATATAGTTTGTGCCGTGGCTAATAATCCCCCCTGTCTGCAGCAGAGGTAAGTAAACCACTTGCACTGTGGCACGTATACAGGTGAAAATTTTGTAAGCAGTTCCAGCCCCTCCCCCTCTCCCTCACGAGTGGGGGGAGGGGTGGAGCCAGTGACCTGACCACCTTGACCTTTTCACATTTTGTTGTGTTAGAGCCTGAATTTAAAATGAATTTTAACTTATAATATTTATCACCGATCTACATAAAATACCCCATAACGACAAAGTGAAAACATGTTTTTAGAAATTTAAACAAATGTATTGAAAATGAAATGGAGAAATATCTAACTTACAGAAGTATTTAGCATTTAAATTACTAACTTACATTTACATTTCTAAAAAAATATTCCACTGACATTATAGGGTATTTTGTGTAGATCAATGATAAAAAAAATTATAAATTTAATCCATTATAAATTCAGGCTGTAACACAACAAAATGTGAAAAAAGTCATGGGGTGTGAATACTTTCTGAAGGCAATGCATGTTTAAATTGAAGCACGTACTGCCAAACTGGAGGATTTTGGAACGTATTATAACAAACGATTTGTGTACTACAGTCTTGAAGTATATAATTAAATTTAAATAAAAAATAAAGATTGTAAAAGTCATATCTATCTTCTATCTTCTATCTATCTATCTATCTATATATATATATACATATATATATTGTTGCGGATATGGGATTTGCATCCATCCATATCCGCTTGTAAATATTCCCCTATTTCCTCAATACTTCCCAACTATCCCCAATCCCCCATTCCCTAGTCCCATTTTCTGTAAACAACACTCTGTAGACCCGACCTCCCCCTATTTCCCCCCATTAAATGTCGCATCCAGGTCCACCGCATCTCACGTAGACAACTATAGGACATCTTGCTAGTTATTCTTAGTCTATGTCAGTTAAGGATTCGTTTCCATTAATTCTGACCCTTCGTTGCACCAGAATGTGATTGTATGGCACCGTTAGGAAGTTTAGGACCTCCCAATACCTCCCCGCAGCTCTTCCTCACGGTTCAGCAACAACAACAACAACAACAACAGCAGCGGCGGGCGCGGGGAGTGCGCGTCCTCACTCCGGCTTGGTTGGTAGGGGGTGTTGGGAGGGCACCAGGCCTTTCCAACGAGCCGCCATCGAACATGTGCTCGACGGGGTTACCAAATAGGGGCTCCCTGTCAGCTCCTCGTCAAGGGCGGAGCCCGGTAACCCCCGCACCCAATAGAAGCGGCGGACCGGTCCCATCTGGGGCGGAGCCAACCAGCCGAGGGCGTGTCACTCCCCGCTGAGCATGCGCAGGAAGAGGGAGGTGACGTCAGATGCGCGCTGAGCTTGGAGAAAGAAAGACGCCACCTCCGAGCGCTGTGAGGCCTCCCTGCATCTCTTGGACCGTGCTTGATCCTGTCCCCAAGCCAAGATGCACATTGTGCTATCGAACTACCTGTCCTTCCCTGCCATCAATCCCTGTGTAAGTCAGCCTTGTTCCGTTGTCTGTGGTCTGTCTGGGTTAAGATAAGACTGTAACTAAGTGCCTATCTCTTCTGTGCCTTTACCTCACTACCTTGTAATCTACCCCTTTTCTCCCCCACTGTAATTATATCCTCCTCCGGAGGTCTTGAGAACTGTACCCCTTGCGTCGTTTCATCTATCCCAGTCGTTGTGTCCTTTCCATCATTGATTTAGCATAGCGCGATTTGGTCAACGTCTGGGTGGAATCGGGGTCTAGTCGGGGAATAACTGTTAGGTCGCGGTAATACACCACCGCTCGGTCGAAATAACATCTAACCGCGATCCGTAACAATATATATATAAAATAAAGTTTTTGTTTGTTTGTTTGTTTGTCTGCACGCGCTAATCTCCTGAACGGTGAAAGATAGGAGGAAACCTCTGAAACAAAAAATGTCGGGTCGGGCCCCGGGAAGGTTATAGGCTAGGTGGCGATGCCATGATCTGCCATGATCTGCCACTATCTGCCATGATCTTTCCTGGGAAAACCACATTTCCAAGCTGGCTTCGAAAGCCAGTCGCCGACTGGGCATCCTCCATCATGCAAAGTCCTTTCTGGACACACCTGAGCTCCTCACTACATACAAAGCTTTCAACCGCAGCTCAATGGAATACTGCTCTCCTCTCTGGGCTGGTGCTCCTGCCTCATACCTAGCTCGGCTTCACGCTGAATCAAAACTTTTAGAATCAAAGCAAATCAAAATTTTAGAATCATTGTAGAATCAAATCAAAATCAAAGTTGCTACAATCGTTGGATTGGAATCTCCCATGATGAAGCTGATTCTGAGGGCCTTTCTCTCTCTCTCTCTCTCTCTCCTTCTCACCGCCGCAGGCAGGTTGGTGGTCTTTCTGTCTCTACCGACTCCTCTCCGGCCTTGCTCCCCCAGCTGTGTCTGTGCTCTATCCCCCAAATATTCCTGGAGGACGCACAAGATCTACCAGCAACCCTCTTCTGGTGAAACCGCCAAAATCAAGACGCTCTGCTCACCTTCACTCTTTCATTCCTTTTTTCCGCCTCTGAAACAAACTCCCACACTGTATTCAATCCCATTCCTCCCTCCAGGTCTTTAAAACAACTGTTTACCACCATCTCTTATCTTCCCTCATCCAAAACCTTGATCTTTTCTACCCCCATTAAAACACCCCAAATCCACCTCCTTCAAATTCCCTGCGTTCTTTCCTGAAATTCCCTGTAGTGTCCATCTTTTTTATCATGTGTACCCCGTCCCAGCCCTCTCTCTCCCTCCCTCACACAGATGTCCCGATGTCCCCGTTCTCTCCTGTTGTACGTACTTCCCTCTCTCTCTCTCCAGCTTCTCTTATTAGATGTTCCATGTGTTAGCTCTAACACGATCCTCGACTTGTATACAAAACAAAAAAATCCCCTCCAACCTGATATTGAATGTCTTTCCTCTGCTGCCCGACCCGCATCACCTCCTTCTTCTCCATTCTCATCTCCGACAGTGCCGTGGGCCTCCTCTAGGTCCACAAATCCCAATGCCCTTTCACCTTGCACCTCCAACCTCCTCAGCACCAGCTGTCTCAATGTGAACATCACATCCGTTATTCCCCTACCCTTTTTAAATCCCTGCTGCTCTTCTCTGATCTCCTTCTCCTTCTCCACACTCTTCCTTATCCTCCCATGCACAATCATCTGCAGCACCTTCACGACATGACCGAGTATCATGCCCCTTTACTTTTCTGTTTTCCCTGGATCTTGAACATCCCCCTTCCCCTTCCATATCGGCACAAATAACCCTGTCTTCCAATAATACAAAAATCAAATCACATCATCCTTCACTCAAGACCCAATCACAATTCAATCAAGACCCAATCATCCTTCACTCAGAACCCATCTTTCCCTCAGATTCCTCCTCCTTCACTCAGAACCCATCTTTCCCTCAGATTCCTCCTCCTTCACTCAGAACCCATCTTTCCCTCAGATTCCTCCTCCTTCACTCAGAACCCATCTTTCCCTCAGATTCCTCATCCTTCACTCAGAACCCATCTTTCCCTCAGATTCCTCCTCCTTTACTCAGAATCCTCATCCTTCACTCAGAATCCTCATCCTTCACTCGGATTCCTCATCCTTCAATCGGATTCCTCATCCTTCACTCGGATTCCTCATCCTTAATCACTCGGATTCCTCATGCTTAATCACTCGGATTCCTCATGCTTCACTCGGATTCCTCATCCTTAATCACTCGGATTCCTCATGCTTCACTCAGATTCCTCATGCTTCACTCAGATTCCTCATGCTTCACTCAGATTCCTCATGCTTCACTCAGATTCCTCATGCTTCACTCAGATTCCTCATGCTTCACTCAGATTCCTCATGCTTCACTCAGATTCCTCATGCTTCACTCAGATTCCTCATGCTTCACTCAGATTCCTCATGCTTCACTCAGATTCCTCATGCTTCACTCAGATTCCTCATGCTTCACTCAGATTCCTCATGCTTCACTCAGATTCCTCATGCTTCACTCAGATTCCTCATGCTTCACTCAGATTCCTCATGCTTCACTCAGATTCCTCATGCTTCACTCAGGTTCCTCATGCTTCACTCAGGTTCCTCATGCTTCACTCAGGTTCCTCATGCTTCACTCAGGTTCCTCATGCTTCACTCAGGTTCCTCATGCTTCACTCAGGTTCCTCATGTTTCACTCAGATTACTTGTCCTTCACTCGGACCCAATCATTCTTCACTCAGAACCAATAAACATTCACTCAGATTCCCCGTCCTTCACGCGGACCAAATCATCCTTCACTCAGAACCCATAAACATTCACTCAGATTCCTCGTCCTTCACTCAGAACCATCATCATTCACTCAGATTCCTTATCCTTCACTCGGACCCATCATTCACTCAGATTCCTCATCCTTCCCTCGGACCCAATCATCCTTCATTCAAAAGCCATAAACATTCACTCAGATTCCTCATCCTTCACTCAGACCCATCTTCAAAATCCTCATCATTCACTCAAACCCATCACTCACTCAGATTCCTCATCCTTCAGGCGGACCCATCATTCACTCAGATTCCTCATCATTCACTCGGATTCCTCATCCTTCACTCGGACTCATCATTCACTCAGATTCCTCATCATTCACTCGGACCCATCATTCAATCAGATTCCTCATCCTTCACTCGAACCATCAGTCAGCTTCCTCATCCTTCACTCGGACCCATCATTCACTCAGATTCCTCATCCTCCACTTGGACCCATCATTCACTCGGACCTGTCATTCACTCAGATTCCTCATCCTTCACTCGGATCCATCATCATTCACTTAGATTCCTCATCCTTCACTCAGAACCCATCTTTCACTCAGATTCCTCATCCTTCACTCGGACCCATCATTCACTCAGATTCCTCATCCAGTCAGCTTCCTCATCCTTCACACGGACCCATCATTCACTCAGATTCCTCATCCTTCACTCTGCCCTATCATTGTCAGCTTCCTCATCCTTCACTCGGACCCATCATTCACTCAGATTCCTCATCCTTCACTCAGAACCCATAAACATTCACTCAGATTCCTCAACCTTCACTCTGACCTATCATTCACTCAGATTCCTCATCCTTCACTTGGAACCATCATCATTCACTTAGATTCCTCATCTTTCACTCAGAACCCATCTTTCACTCAGATTCTTAATCATTCACTCGGACCCATCATTCAGTCAGCTTCCTCATCCTTCACTCGGACCCATCATTCACTCAGATTCCTCATCCTTCACTCAGAACCCATAAACATTCACTCAGATTCCTCATCCTTCACTCGGGCCCATCATTCACTCAGATTCCTCATCCTTCACTCGGAACCATCATCATTCAGTTAGATTCCTCATCCTTCACTCAGAACCCATCATTCACTCAGATTCTTAATCCTTCACTCGGAACCATCATCCATCAGCTTCCTCATCCTTCACAGGGAACCATCATTCACTCAGATTCCTCATCCTTCACTCTGCCCTATCATTCAGTCAGCTTCCTCATCCTTCACTCAGGCCCATCATTCACTCAGATTCCTCATCCTTCACTCGGAACCATCATCATTCAGTTAGATTCCTCATCCTTCACTCAGAACCCATCATTCACTCAGATTCTTAATCCTTCACTCGGAACCATCAATCATCATCCATCAGCTTCCTCATCCTTCACACGGAACCATCATTCACTCAGATTCCTCATCCTTCACTCTGCCCTATCATTCAGTCAGCTTCCTCATCATTCACTCGGAACATCATCATTCAGTTAGATTCCTCATCCTTCACTCAGAACCCATCTTTCACAGATTCCTCATCCTTCACTCGGACCCATCATTCACTCAGCTTCCTCATCCTTCACTCGGACCCATCATTCACTCAGCTTCCTCATCTTTCACTCGGACCCATCATTCACTCAGATTCCTCATCCTTCACTCTGACCCATCATTCACTCACATTCCTCATCCTTCACTCGGACCCATCATTCACTCAGCTTCCTCATCCTTCACTCGGACCCATCATTCAGTCAGCTTCCTCATCCTTCACTCGGACCCATCATTCACTCAGATTCCTCATCCTTCACTCGGACCCATCATCCATCAGCTTCCTCATCCTTCACTCTGACCCATCATTCAGTCAGCTTCCTCATCCTTCACTCGGACCCATCATTCACTCAGATTCCTCATCCTTCACTCGGACCCATCATCCATCAGCTTCCTCATCCTTCACTCGGACCCATCATTCACTCACATTCCCCATCCTTCACTCGGCCCCATCATTCACTCAGCTTCCTCATCCTTCACTCGGACCCATCATCCATCAGCTTCCTCATCCTTCACTCGGACCCATCATTCACTGAGATTCCTCATCCTTCACTCGGACCCATCATCCATCAGCTTCCTCATCCTTCACTCTGACCCATCATTCAGTCAGCTTCCTCATCCTTCACTCGGACCCATCATTCACTCAGATTCCTCATCCTTCACTCGGACCCATCATCCATCAGCTTCCTCATACTTCACTCGGACCCATCATTCACTCACATTCCTCATCCTTCACTCGGACCCAGCATTCACTCACATTCCTCATCCTTCACTCGGACCCATCATTCAGTCAGATTCCTCATCCTTCACTCGGACCCATCATTCACTCACATTCCTCATCCTTCACTCGGACCCATCATTCACTCACATTCCTCATCCTTCACTCGGACCCATCATTCACTCACATTCCTCATCCTTCACTCTGACCCATCATTCACTCACATTCCTCATCCTTCACTCGGACCCATCATTCACTCACATTCCTCATCCTTCACTCGGACCCATCATTCTCACATTCCTCATCCTTCACTCGGACCCATCATTCACTCACATTCCTCATCCTTCACTCGGACCCATCATTCACTCACATTCCTCATCCTTCACTCGGACCCATCATTCTCTCACATTCCTCATCCTTCACTCGGACCCATCATTCACTCACATTCCTCATCCTTCACTCGGACCCATCATTCAGTCAGCTTCCTCATCCTTCACTCGGACCCATCATTCACTCAGATTCCTCATCTTTCACTCGGACCCATCATCCATCAGCTTCCTCATCCTTCACTCGGACCCATCATTCACTCAGATTCCTCATCCTTCACTCGGACCCATCATTCACTCACATTCCTCATCCTTCACTCGGACCCATCATTCACTCACATTCCTCATCCTTCACTCGGACCCATCATTCACTCACATTCCTCATCCTTCACTCGGACCCATCATTCACTCACATTCCTCATCCTTCACTCGGACCCATCATTCACTCACATTCCTCATCCTTCACTCGGACCCAGCATTCACTCACCCAATAGAATAGGCAATAATCTCCCCCAGAGTTCCCATCATTTATCTTTCTCTCCTTCACTTTGAGACGACATCTCTCACCAGTTTTCTTTCCTCCATCGCTTGCTCAGGAACACCAACACGAACGGCATCGCCACCCTCTTCCTCTTTGGACTGCTCGTTATTTTCCATTCTCCATCATATTTTCGAAGTAATTCAAAATAAAAAAAACAATTTTCTTTGCGCAGAGCTGTTCACCTCAGTACAAAAGGAAGTAACGTGACCACCAAGCTACCACCCGCCATGCACAATACTCTTTTTGTCTTTTTATTTTTTATTTTTTACTGAAACCGCCAAAGCAAAATTTTCAATCCGATATAACTTTAAAACCAGATGTCCAGATCTATTACTTAAAGTTTATTCGGGACGGTAAGTTCAATGATCGAGACGTCTGAAAGGAACGTCGTTTCAAAGGAACCCAGACATCGAATATTAGGGAGACCGCCCAGCCTGGAATGGACGACAAGGAGGAAAACGTTGTTCAGCATTCATGTAAATGCATTCAAAAGGTATCGGTAGGACAAAGGTAATAATGACAACGTTTCACGTTTTCCCCTTTCTTTGAGGAAAAGGCGATTTCCAAGCTTTCTCTCAATGCATTAAAAATGCGCTTCTTCGAAAACCGTTCATTCTCTAATTTTTATCTTCTTTTGTAGATTTTCCCCCTGTTTGTTTGTTATTTCATTTCAGTTTCCATGCCTTTATCGTGTTAAATAAAAATACCTACTTGGGCGGTGTATGAGGATTTATCAAAGCCACGAACCCTTGTTGGTGGAGATAGAAATGACTTTAAATGTCTTGTTTATAAAGGTTCTATGTTTATAATAAATCATGTCCGAAACACAAGGTACAGTTGTTGTCGGTTCATATGCAGCCTGTGGCTGCTGGTTGCATCATTTCTCTGGAAGCGCGTTAGTGCCGCTGATGCAGTGCCCCAATTACCAGTGAGCTGGTACTCTATTTGCCCCAATTACCAGTGAGCTGGTACTCTATTTGCCCCAATTACCAGTGAGCTGGTACTCCATTTGCCCCAATTACCAGTGAGCTGGTACTCCATTTGCCCCAATTACCAGTGAGCTGGTACTCAATTTGCCCCAATTACCAGTGAGCTGGTACTCAATTTGCCCCAATTACCAGTGAGCTGGTACTCAATTTGCCCCAATTACCAGTGAGCTGGTACTCCATTTGCCACAATTACCAGTGAGCTGGTACTCGATTTGCCCCAATTACCAGTGAGCTGGTACTCAATTTGCCCCAATTACCAGTGAGCTGGTACTCAATTTGCCCCAATTACCAGTGAGCTGGTACTCCATTTGCCCCAATTACCAGTGAGCTGGTACTCCATTTGCCCCAATTACCAGTGAGCTGGTACTCAATTTGCCCCAATTACCAGTGAGCTGGTACTCAATTTGCCCCAATTACCAGTGAGCTGGTACTCAATTTGCCCCAATTACCAGTAAGCTGCTACTCAATTTGCCCCAATTACCAGTGAGCTGCTACTCAATTTGCCCCAATTACCAGTGAGCTGCTACTCAATTTGCCCCAATTACCAGTGAGCTGGTACTCAATTTGCCCCAATTACCAGTGAGCCGGTACTCAATTTGCCCCAATTACCAGTGAGCTGGTACTCAATTTGCCCCAATTACCAGTGAGTTGGTACTCCATTTGCCCCAATTACTAGTGAGCTGGTACTCCATTTGCCCCAATTACCAGTGAGCTGGTACTCGATTTGCCCCAATTACCAGTGAGCTGGTACTCCGTTTGCCCCAATTACCAGTGAGCTGGTACTCAATTTGCCCCAATTACCAGTGAGCTGCTACTCAATTTGCCCCAATTACCAGTGAGCTGCTACTCAATTTGCCCCAATTACAAGTGAGCTGGTACTCAATTTGCCCCAATTACCAGTAAGCTGCTACTCAATTTGCCGCAATTACCACTGAGCTGCTACTCAATTTGCCCCAATTACCAGTGAGCTGGTACTCAATTTGACCCAATTACCAGTGAGCTGGTGCTCAATTTGCCCCAATTACCAGTGATTTTGGTGATCACCACAATGTCTGTTGGACACTATTTCGAGGAACTGAACGTCTGTCGGGTGTTGTGGTGGATCGGCCCATGAAAGGGACTGGAAAGGGTCTCAGAAATGCGCTCGATCAGCTGAAACGGTTACCTGCTGAAACTACATCACGATGGTGGTACACGATGTCCTGAACACTGCGACACCACTGACAGGCATATTCAATGGCAGAAGGGCCCTGGCAGACCCTCTTAAGGGAGTTACTGATGGGAACCTACCTCATAATACACTCTGAAACATTCCAATGCTGACATAACCCATGACAGACATTTCTGGTGGTGGGGTGTCCCAAACAAACACCCCAAAGTAGGTGTTGGAGAATTAATTAATTTAGCCTTGAATGATATTCAGTGACTCATTGACTCAATAATTAAGGTCCAAACTTGTTTCAGAAGTAGAATCGGCTGATTTTAATGGTACGTGGGAGTTCTCAATTCACTTTTACAAAAGGTATTACAAAGCACACACTTCAATTCAAAGTAACACATGTTGTGAAAAACCAATCGCGTCCACAACTTTAGTCCATCTGTTGGTTTAATTCCATTAAGACCATGACATCATTCTGTAAATACAGGAAATGCAATAGGAATAAGGTTTGGCATCATATGGGTCCATTCATAACATTCAATGCAAGCAAGCTTAATATTCTATGCAGGCGTACCGTTGCGAGTCCACTAGATGTAACATGTCACAGGAGAAGTCTCCCTGAGCACCGACCGCAGCGGGTCTTATAGTCGCGCCCCCTAGCGGTGTCAGCGAGCAACGATCATCACCTGGGTTCAGCATTAGTACGAATACGATTTCACTACATTCTCCCCACCGTTAGAATTACACTGCAGAGCGGCTAGAATCGAGCGAGCATCAGCATTAACAGGGTGTGGAACATGGTATCAGTCGACCCAACCGTACCGGTCCGGGCGGCGAATTTCTCTGCCAGCACGCGTCCGAAATTCCCCGGGTACGGCATCACGTATCCCAGAGACCCCGGCGTCGGAGGAGCTACCGGAGTCAGGTGACGAAGGGGGTACCGCCAAGCCTTCGGGCACGGGTAGATGCGGCGAAGGGAGGGTCGGCAGACTTTCAGCGACGGAAGCGTCGGAAGAGTCCATAGTCTCATAGATTGGTTAGATCGGTTCATCCGATTCCCTACAAGGGTCGGCGATCCCACATGGGGCAAGGTGACGTACGGAGACAGTGGTCTCACGTCCATCAGCCGTCATCACACGAGCATGCTCAGGATTAGCCTGGAGTATCTGCACTTTGTCCACTAAGGGGTCGTACTTGCTCGTGCGAACCGCCCGTTTGAGGTAGGCCGGCCCGGGCTCAGCGAGCCAACTGGGTAAAGACCGTATACACCCCGTGCTCCTGGGGTGGTGGAAAAGTCTCTCGTGGGGAGTCTGGTTGGTGGCCGTACACAGTAGGGCCCTGATCGAGTTCAACGCCGCAGGTAGCGACCAAGCCCATTTATCGAGGCCTCGGCCGAGGGTCCGGAGGTTGAGCATGACGGCCCTCCATATAATCCCGTTGAAGCGTTCGATCTGCCCATTTGCCTGGGGTCTGTACGGCGTGGTGTAACTAGAAGCGATGTTATTTTGGAGCAGATAGCCTCGCACCTCCTGAGACAAGAAGACCGCACCCCGGTCAGTATGCACATAGGCCGGGTACCCGAACATAGAGAACAAATTCTGTAAGCATCGCATTACCATGGCAGCAGTCATGTCCACGCACGTATAAGCGAAGGGAAATCGCGAGTAGCCGAGTACTCATCGACGATAGTGAGCAGATAGCGAGAGTTACTCGACACTGGCAATGGGCCCTTGAAATCCATCGCCAATCATTCCCACGGCCTCGTAGCCCTAACCAGAGTCCCCATGGGTGGGTTATAGAAACGCGGTTTGATTTCCGCGCATATAGCGCAGTCGCGACAGATACGGCGGATATCGTCAATCGAGTATGGTAGATTGCCACGCCGCACAAAATGAGCGAAACGCGTTACGCCCGGATGCCCCGCAGTGGCATGCAGCACGCGTAGGTCCTCCAAAGTGGCGATACCCGCGCACGTAGCCGGTCTCGATAAGGCGTCGGCGGCCTGGTTATCCTTCCCCGGGCGGTATTTGATAGTGTAGCAGAAGTCGGCAAGCTCTATACGCCAGCAAGTGATTTTCTCATTCTTAATGCGCTGGGCGTGTAATGTGTCGTACATGAACGCAACACTTTGCTGGTCCGTGATGATTTGGAAACATCGCCCAAGTAAGTACGGGCGCCATCGCCGAATAGACTCGACGATCGCATACGCTTCCTTTTCGACAGACGAATGTCTCCGCTCAGCGGAGGTAAGAGTCCGTGAAAAGAAAGCCACCGGACGCCCTCCTTGGGAGAGGGTCGCCGCGATGGCCTGATCCGAGGCATCACTTTCGAGGACGAAAGATCCGCTCTCGTCGATCGTCGCCACAGCGGCACTGGCGATGTCGGCCTTAAGGCCTCCAAAGGCCGCCAATGCGGCCGGACGCAGAGGGAATGTGTCGCAGGCCACAAGGGGGCGAAGTTTCGCGGAGAAATTTTGGACCCAATTTGAGTAATGGGCGAATAGCCCGAGGGCGCGCTTCAGGGACGCCCGATCGCAGGGAGGGGCCATGTCAAGCAAAGGTCGCAGACGCTCCTTATCCGGAGCGACAGAGCCATGGGTCACGGTGTACCCCAGACGATCTATCTTGCGTAGAGAGTATTGACACTTATCCTCGTTCATGGTTAAGTGATACCTCTGCGCGACCTCGAGGAAGCGCTTCAGATTAGCATCATGGTGCCCTTGGTCATACCCACAAACCGTAAGATTGTCTAGGTAGACGAAAACATCGGTTAAGTTCTCCCTTGCAATGAGGTCATCCATGGCCCTCTGGAAACAGGAGACCCCGTTCGTTACCCCAAAAGGCAATTGAGTAAACTGGTACAACCGTTGCCCCAACTCAAATGCGGTATAGATACGATCTGCCCTAGAGATGGGGATCTGATGGTACGCACTACGGAGATCGAGAGTGCTGTAGACCGAGTACTGGGCAACCTGTCGCACCAGCGCGTCCATCCCCGGAAGGGGGTAGGCATCCAGCTGTGTAAAGCGGTTAATCGTTTGGGAATAGTCGATTACCATGCGTCTGCGGTGTGCATCGCTTTGCACCACCAAGACCTGGGCTCGCCACGGCGACCGGCTAGGTTCTATGATACCGTCTTTCAAGAGCTGAGCCATTTCGTCCGCAATGAATTGCATGTCTGCTCGAGAGTAGCGCCGTGATTTTACCGCTACAGGGGTACAGTCGGAGGTTAGATTGGGGAACAGCGAAAGCGGCTGGATTTCCATTTTCACTAGGGCACACACAGCAAGCGCGTCAGCCCCCACAACAAGCGTGTCAGGCCCACCAAACTCCATTTACAGACGTCCATGTCGCTTAAGAAAATCGTGTCCTAACAGAATATCAGCACATAAAGCAGGTAAGACCATAAGGTGTACATCTGGGAAAACCCGTCCCTTTATCACGAGTTTCAATCGGCATTCCCCCTTCGTGCTGAGTCGAAGTCCCTGGGAAGCCATGAAGATCCATCTCGTAGACCTCAAGACCTGCCAACCATGCCTGTGCACTAGTCGCTGGTCGATAAAACTATCCGTAGACCCTGTATCCACCAAGGCCCGCACACAATGGCCCTCGACCATGAGGGGAATAAGGGCTTGAGCCAGGCCGGACGAGCCTGCTGGGAGTGGGACCGAACCTCCCGAGTGGGTCGGCCTCACCTCGCGGGCGGATCCTATGCCAGCGGCAGTTTTCCGGGCGTCAGAGGGTGCCCGTGGAGTCTCATATAGGTTGTCAGCGTGTGTTCCCATGCAATCTGCAGTTTTGCGGTCGTTGCCGGAGTATTCGTTGTTCATGGGGAATCCCTGGTGTTGGGCTAGCAGCTAGGGTGCCGGCTTAGGATCCTAGGATCCTGGGTTCGAATCTCGGTCGATCGCCGAATTAATGCCAGGGGGGTTGACTCAGCCTGTCATCCTTCCGAGGTCGGCTAATTGAGTACCAGTTCACTGGTAATTCCCTGTTTGTCGTTGAAGGCGGCAAAAAGGGTTGGCGTCAGGAAGGGCATCCGGCCGTAAAACATTGCTTCAAAAAGGGGACCAAAAAACAACAACTACCACGGTCCCCGAAAAGGCCAACCCCCGCTTTGCGGGGGGAAATGGCCTCTAAACGGTGGTTTTTATGGGGAATCCGTTAAAGCCATCAGAGAGCTTTCCCATGCATTCCGGTGCTTTGCGATTCAAAATCGCCGTTTGATGAGTATGGGCCTCCGTAGTATTCAAAATCGCCGTTTGACGGGTATGGGCCTCCGTAGTATTCGAAATCGCTGTTTGATGGGTGAGGGCCACCGTAGTTGGTACCGAGCTCGTGTCGCCACCAGTGGACGCTGTACGCTCTTGAGAGACACGACGAGAACGTACCGCTGGGGCTTGGCGAGGCTCCAAAGCCCCTCACGTGGCCCGGAGTCTGGTCAAGGACGCATGTGCCATGCCCGATTGAGGATGAGACTGTTGTGGCTGTTCGGTGACTCTCGCCAAGGTCGATTGAGCGACCAGGGGCCCGCGAGGAGGGACCCTGTCCTTCAAAGCCGGGTAAGGCGCCGTGTTCCGAGCTCGGCTCGTAGGCTCCGCAATGAGCCCATTCAAGGTCGCGCGCGGCCGCGAGCCGCATGCGGTTTTCCGGCACACTTTTGCGTAGTGCCCCTTTTGCGAGCACAAATGGCATATGGCGTCCCGAGCCGGATACGCTGTCCGGAGATGTCGTTGTCCCCCACAGAAGTAGCAAGTGGCTCTGCGTAAGGCCTTGGGTCTGGTCGTAGCGGCAGCCATCAGGACCGGATCCTCCTCCGGAGCATCCTGGAGTTCCGCGAGCAGTTCCGCTCCCTCAGCGGTAGCACTCTCCGGCCGTGCGTGTAGCGAGGTTCCCGCCAAGAGGCGCGTGCGATCATAGGCGTTCGACTGCAACCGCACTTCAGTGTGTACCTTTCCTTGCTCGAGTGCCGCCGCGAAGGTCAGGTCGGTCTTCTCCAGGAGTTTGAGCCTTAGGTCCTGAGAGGAGACCCCGGCGACGTAGGCGTCTAGGAGAAGGTCATCCTGAGCCTGCTCGTGAGTCCGTGGCTCCCGGGTGCTGTCCAGCAGGAGTTGCCGGAGCTCCTGGGCATAGTGATCCATCGGCTCGTTGGGTTGCTGGCGTCGCGTTAATAGCAAATGCCGAGCATACACCGGGCTCTTTTCCTTTATGTACAATCGTTTGAGCTCCGCAATAGCAAGGTCGTACGTCGCACATTGTGCAATACTGTTGTACACCTTGTAGTCGACTTTGGAGTGCAGCGTTGCTAGCTTCGCGACAGCCGTTGGCTCGGTCTCAGGCTCAGCGAAGTGGTTCTCCAACGTTTTCAGCCAGTGCTTCAGTTGCAATCCACCATCCGAGGCCTGCGGGTCGGCGCAGAATTGTGTGACCAACAGCGTCTTGTTGCCCGCCATGTCGGTAGATCGTTAATGGAATTAAGTGTTGTGAAAAACCAATCGGGTCCACAACTTTAGTCCATCTGTTGGTTTAATTCCATTAAGACCATGACATCATTCTGTAAATACAGGAAATGCAATAGGAATAAGGTTTGGCATCACATGGGTCCATTCATAACATTCAATGCAAGCAAGCTTAATATTCTATGCAGGCGTACCGTTAGCGAGTCCACTAGATGTAACATGTCACAGGAGAAGTCCCCCTGAGCACCGACCACAGCGGGTCTTATAGCCGCGCCCCCTAGCGGTGTCAGCGAGCAACGATCATCACCTGGGTTCAGCATTAGTACGAATACGATTTCACTACAACACATACACGACAGAATAATATCACTACGCTACATTCTACGCACGCTACATTCAACACAGGCAACTGGACTGAGAACCTCTCCGACTTTCTGTTACACGGCTATTTATGGTCGAAGATGAAAGCGCGAGAGGTCAGGAGAGGGTCAGAGATGAGAGATAACATTTCAGCATAGCAGTACATTTGTGATTTCGCCATTCGTTGGATCCATCCATGGCAGGCAGCTCCAGGTCGTTATCTCTGCCTCTCCCCGGCCAGGAGTGTCAGATGATGACAAACAGAGATTCTAGCTGTCTTATAAAATAAACAGAGCTTACTGCCCCTTTAAGATAACAACATGCTTTAGCGTGAGGAGAACATCTGGTTTGTCTCAATCTCCAGCCGGGAGAAAACAGGGTTACAAGAGTTAAAATAAGAGCAACAACACAACAACAACATGCATTTTAAAGGCCATTTTCCCTGCTAGAGCGGGGGTTAGCCTTGCGGGTCCCCATGACAATCTTCTCCATTTTGCCCTATTTTCTGCATCTCTCCTTGTTAACCCCCTTGCCCGCATTTCTTCTTCCACCATCTTTAGCCAAGTCTTTCTCGGTCTTCCCAGTCTTCTACTTCCTTCTACATTCATTTCGATCACTCTTCTTAACCAGTCACTTTCATCCTTCCTCAACACATGACCAAACCATCTCAACCTGTTCCTCTTCACAGCATCAATCACAGGCTCTATTCCCATCATCTTTCGCAATTCATCATTTGTCTTCCTCTCTCTCAACGATACTCCGCACATCCGTCGAACCATTCGCATTTCCACCCTTTCCAACCTTCGTTGCTGCTCTACATTCATTACCCATGTCTCGCTCCCATAAATCATAACACTTCTCACACATGCAGCATACACCTTTCCCTTCAGCTTCAACGACACTCCCCTCATCATCAGCACGCCACTCAATTCCCGAAACTTTTTCCATGCACATCTCACTCGAGCAACCGTTGCCGAGTCTGATCCACCTTCTCCATTCAGCATGTCTCCGAGGTAGCAAAATGTTTTCACACCTTCCAGCTTCACGCCGTCTCCAAGATCCAACTCAACATTTCCTCCATCTGCAGCTCCCTCTGTGCACACCTTACATTTGAATGTACCTGCCACACTGGTTAATGAACCTCTCAGACCACTACATTTTTGATGAACCCACTCAGCGCACATTGTACACTGAATGGAGTTCACTCCGACACCCTTCCTACACACAGCACAGGGCCACTTCCCAGTTCTTTCCACCTCACCACATGCTTTACCACTTGCCATCACCTTCGTCTTTCCGATATTCACCTTCAGACCTTTTGTCTCCATACATTCCTTCCACATGTTCATCTTTTCCTTCAGTCCATCCATACTTTCCGCAATCAACACCAGATCATCTGCATACAACAACTCCCACGGTAAACCCTCCTTTACGTTCTGAGCCAGCACCTCCATCACAGCTACAAATAGTAGTGGACTTAGTACCGACCCCTGATGCACTCCCACCTTCACCTCAAACTCACCACTGTTCCCGTCCTTCGTCCTTACAGCTGTGCGCGCTCTTTTGTACATTGCCATCACTACTCTGATCAACCATTCCTCCACTCCTAACTTCCTCAATGCCCATGTCAATACTTTGCGTGGAACCCGATCGAATGCTTTCTCCAGATCAACAAACCCAAGAAACAACTTCTGCCTCTTCTCCATGTACTTCTCCTGCAACTGCCTCACAATGAAAAGCGCGTCTGTCGTGCCTCTTCCTGGCATGAATCCAAACTGCATTTCGTCGATCTTCACTTTCTTCCTTATCCTCCTCTCCAACACCCTTTCCAATATCTTCATTCCATGCTCCAATAACTTTATCGCTCGGTACGAGCCACACTCCAGAGGGTCACCTTTCCCCTTGTATAGAGGGACGAGGGTACTCAGTTCCCAATCCACTGGAATGCGGCCTTCTTTCACCACCAGATTACAGATCTCTGTCATTCTCTTCACACCCCAACTTCCTGCTGCCTTCAACATATCTCCCACAACTCCCGTCGGCCGTCCCGCTTTTCTACCCTTCATTGCTTTTATCGCTTCCTCAACTTCCTTCTCAGTTATCTTCTCTGCCGGTCCTAAAACTGGGTTACTCTCTATGTTGCCATCCCATTCATTCTCTGTATTCAACAGCATTTGCACATATCTTTTCCATCTTCCTTTAATTCCATCTGGGTCGACAACGATTTGTCCCACTTCATCCTTCAAGCAACTCACCCCCATCACATCACACCTCTCTTTCACTATCTGCTTTGCAATCCTGAATACTGCTTTCTGACCCTCTTCCGAATCCAAGCGTTCTCCAAACATTTTCCTGCATGCCTCCTGCGCCTTTGCTACCTCTTTCTTTGCAGCCTTCCTGGCTGCCTTATAACTTTCATGCTCTGCTGTTTCTGCTCCCGTACCCTTCGCCTTCTGCCACTCCTTGAACTTCTTCCTCTTCTCGTCAATCCTCTTTCCAACTTCATCATCCCACCACCATGATTCGGAGTGCCTCGGTGGTCCTTTTGTCCATCCACATACCTCACCAACGGCTCCCAACAGACTAGCTTTCATTGACATCCAACCACTTTCAAGCTCAACCACATCATCCTCGACCCTACCCAGCCTCTCTTTTAGTGCCTCCCTTACTGTCACCTCTTTCAACTTCCACACCTTCATTCTCGGTTGGTACTTCACCCGCCGAGCTCTCCTCGCACCTTTCACCCTTACGTCGCAGACAACCAAGTGGTGCTGTGAAACAGCCTCCTCCCCCGGGATTACCTTTGTGTCCCGGAGGTGCCCCCTATCTCGCCTACGCACCATCAGGTAGTCAACAGTTGTCGTCGACCCACCTGACGTGTATGTAACAAGCTTAGTATCCTCTTTCTGGAACTGAGTATTACAAATCAACAAATCAGCTCCATCAGAAAACTCCAAAATCCTTACACCTTCTCCATTTCTCACACCATATCCGTAACCCCCATGAACTCCGTCAAAACCATCCATACTCCTTCCCACATGTCCATTTAGGTCTCCTCCTACCACAACAACTTCCTCATCTTTCACGTTTTCCATCAGCTTCTCTATCGCACACCAGAACTTGTCCTTCTCTTCATCGCTTCGACCAACCTGCGGAGCATATCCCGAGATGACGTTCACCAAGAGCTTTCCAATCATCATTTTCACCATCATCAACCCATCACTCACTCTAGTCACACTCACCACACTGTCTACAAACTCCTCAAAAAACAGGACACCAACACCATTCACGCCCTCCGGGCACCCTTGCCACACAAACTTGTATTTCTGTCCCTGCCTACCCTTCACCATTCTCACACCACTTCCCTTCCATCTCGTCTCTTGCACACAACATATGTCCACTCTTCTTCTGACCAATACTTCCACCACTTCTCCTGATCTCCCTGTCATTGTCCCTACATTCCATGTCCCAAACCTCAGAAACCGATCTCCACTTCGGGCTGTACCCTGCCCACATGTAGTTGTAATTGTCATGGTTCCCTTTTTGAGGCAATGTTTTTATGGCCGGATGCCCTTCCTGACGCCAACCCTCTTAGTCGCCTCTTACGACACGCAGGGATACGGTGTACCTATTCTTGTCCAGGGTACACACTGGGAAACGTTTAAGACATGGAAATTCTGGGGGGTGGGGGAGGGGGGCGGCGTCAGCATCACGGCTGCGGTTTAAACATATTTAAATAAATACTTAAACAAAACCATGAAAAACAATCTGGGAAAAGTCTCTAAGTGAGAACGTGGATTTGAGAAAGCAGGAGCAGAGGTGAAAGAACAAACGAGATATAGGGGGTGGGGCACAAGTCGAGACGAGGAGGCCGCATGAGACACCAGGCCGCACGAGGCGCACGAGGCGCGAACAAAGAAACGACTAATTACACACAAATTTGCAACAACTACAAAACCAAAACCAAATAGAAACACATAATAACACATACACAACAAAATACGCAGTGGAAATTTGACAAAGAAACAAACGGGAAAACACTCAAACCTTTATGCCGTGCAGAGATCGAAGCAAGCCCCGTCGCTCGAGGGACCGGAAGCGGACCTCTGTTAAATTAAAGTTAAAGTTAAAATAAGAGCGTTACACATTATTGTTACAAGATTCAGTTCTATAGTTTAGATCTTCAATATATATGTGTATATATGTATTTTATGAAGAGTACATTTATTTATACAATATTTGAATAAAACGGACTATTTCTTTTTATTCTCTAAACGGGCTTACTTGACTGCGAGGCTCTGAAACCTGACAAGCCTGCCTCTGCATGTGCGCTCGCTTACCCTGTCCAGACTGTAAAATTGTTAGATCTTCATAGAGTACAGTAAACACTGATTAATATTGTTACGGACCGCGGATTGGATGTTATTTACCGAGCGGAGGTAACCGCGGCCGAACAGTTATTCCCCGTTTCTTCCCGACTCACCCGATTCACCCAGACGTTGGCCAAATCGCGCTATGCCAAATCAATGATAGAAAGGACACGACGACTGGGAAAGATGAAACGACGCCAGAGGGTACAGTTCTCAAGACCTCCGGAGGAGGGTATAATTACAGTGGTGGAGAAAAGGGGGTAGATTACAAGGCAGAGTGAGGTAAAGACACAGAAGAGATGGGCACTTAAATACAATCTTATCTAACCCCGGACAGACCATGGACAAACGGACAAGGTAGACTCACATGGGGATTGATGGCGGGAATGGGCAGGTCGGTCGATGGCACAAGGTGCACCTTGGCTCGGGGACAGGATAAACACAGTCCAAAGATGCAGGGAGGTGTCACAGCGCTCGGAGGGGACGTCTTGCTTTCTCTCAGCTCGGCGCGCATCTGACGTCACCTCTCTCTCTCACTGCGCATGCTCAGCGGGGAGTGACACGCCCTTGGCTGGTTGGTTCCGCCCCACTGGGGCCGGTCCGCCGCTTCCATTGGGTGCGGGGGTTACCGGGCTCCGCCCTTGACGAGGAGCCGACAGGGAGCCCCTGTTTGGTAACCCCGTCGAGCACATGTCCAATGGCGGCTCGTTGGGAAGGCCTGGTGCCCTCCCACCACCCCTACCAACCAAGCCGGCGTGAGGACGCGCACTCCCTGCGCTCGTTGTTGTTGTTGTTGTTGTTGCTGAACTGTGAGGAAGAGCTGCGGGGAGGTATTGGGAGGTCCTAAACTTCCTAACGGTGCCATACAATCACATTCTGGTGCAACGAAGGGTCAGAATTAATGGAAACGAATCCTTAACTGACATAGACTAAGAATAACTAGCAAGATGTCCTATAGTTGTCTTACATGAGATGCGGTGAACCTGGATGCGACATTTAATGGGGGAAATAGGGGGAGGTCGGGTCTACAGAGTGTTGTTTACAGAAAATGGGACTAGGGAATGGGGGATTGGGGAGAGTTGGGAAGTATTGAGGAAATAGGGGAATATTTACAAGCGGATATGGATGGATGCAAATCCCATATCCGCAACACTGCACCCTTCTCGACCTCGGGGCGGCCCGACCCGATAAATTTTTACCTACTTTAGTGTGGCACTCAGATGTAGTTCCCTCTACTATTAACTGAACCCTGAGTGCGACAGTTTTACAGATGTTCACAAATGAGTAAATATGTCCCCCTGCGACGTTGCACCCTTCTCCTAACAGAAACACACCCACAGGATAACCGAATCGCGGAAAGCATCCTCAAACTAAACATACAGCCGGTAGGGAGCATCATTTATACAAGACTACACTGATATTTACACTACGATCCAGGACCTGTTCTTTGAGGAACACATGCAGATGTTATGCATAGGGAGAGCACGCATGCCAGCATCGATACACCAACCTACGAGTGCCCTCTGGCCCTATGGCCTTTAATAATGTGCAGAGCACCCCTTCCAAGCACCAAAAGCACCACCCCATTATGCACAGTCAGCACCATCCGGTGCACCAATAAAGTGTTCAATAACAATGCACAATCAAGTGTCCATGGTCACCGGTGGTGTCGCAGCCGGCCGATGTTCTGCCGCTGGTCTTGCCTTCATGGAGTGCACTTGGCCTTCTGGCTTCTTTAGAAATAAAGAAAGGCGCCAACCGCGTCCATTTCTTAATTGTGGCCGTCAGGGGGGCCAACTAAAAGTGGTTCACCTGTATGGCATAGGTGCCACGTTGACCCAGAGGTCCATCAACGGGTGGTGCTTGACCGCAAAAGAACTGCGGTCCATTGTGGGCGGCCACAAAAATTGCGGTCCATATGGTGTACCGATCCAGGCAGCAAGCAGCGGAAGTACAGGCCCACAACTGCGGAGCCAGCACCTCTCTCTCCTCTCTCTCTCTGCCCCAAAGCCAGATCCTCGGAGGTGGGAGACAAAATAAGACAAGTGAGTAAGGTGGTAAGGGTGCAAAAGTGCACACAATACAAGGTAATGCACACTGGGGGCACATGGGAACCAGGTGAGACAGGTACGTTCCAACCGTACGCCCCCCCCCCCCCCCCCCACCACCAGGTAACCTACATTGCCCCTCCCTTACCCCTTACTGTATCCACAAAACACAACACTACCCATAAACATCTACTTTACACATCAACAAACGTCCCTACTGTCTTCCCCGTTCCTCCCATAAACCAAATTCGTCTTCTCTCCCTCCTAACCAATCAAATTTGCCATTTCCAACTCTCATCAAAATTTGCCATCTCCAACTCAACATCAAAATTTGCCATCACCAATTCATCATCAGTCCCTCCTAAGGAGGGAGAGATGGAATCACCCCAATGTCTCATCCACGTCGTGATGCGTCTCACAAATCCAAACAGCAATTCTCATTTCCTGCAACACAAAACAAAGAAAACACAGGTGTGGAGTCATCATCATCACCTCAGGTAAGTGGCTGCGTATGGTGCGACAGGTTCATCAATCCTAACTATTTCCTAAATGACTTTAACAACTTTACATTACCCGGGGTCTTTCTCCTGCCAAACCATTGGCCCTCATTACTCTATGTGGTTCGAAGAACCAAAATCCCATTGACCATCTGTGGTGCACACCATCAATTTGGGTCTCACTCCCCGATTCAACACTCGGTGCTCCCGCACAATTTCGGTGGCTGGGTCGTGTGACGCTCCCAGCTGGTCCGCCCACCTGCACACCTCCACCACTGTTGTTGCCTACCGAGCTCACCTGCTCCTCACCCTAACCTAACTAACTGGGGAAGGCCCTCTCGCACTCTCACCCCCTCGGTGCCCTCTCTGGCACGGGCTGCCCGATCCACACCCGGGATCCTCAGGCACCCACTGACACTAACGGCTCCCAGAGCCCACCTGCGGCCTCACCTGGCCGACATCTAACAGTGGCGGAGTGCCCAACCATTCACACTCATACTAACAGGCCACACGACCAGCCAATTTCACCACACCAATGCACCCATCCACAATACCATTCTGCAACCGCACCACAAATGCCAATATCCAACCACAATTTACCTATACCTTCTAACTACTCTTTAAACTACCCTCCCCGGGTACTCGTGAAAGGGGTCCACTCTTCCCCCATCCACCCCTTCGCACCATGCACACCACTCCGTACCACTTACTCCAACTCTCTCCACACCACTCATTCTCTGCTCCATATATTCCACACACCTGTACTTGCACACCTGTGCTCTCATACTTGGTGCCGCCTGCACCCTTCTCTCCCCCAAGCGCATTCGCGCTGATCCACAACACTCACTACTCACCATGACACTCATCCGCAATGCTCTCTCATTCATCACTTGTACACTCACACACACCTCGGAGCATTGCCTCACCGATGCCTCATTTGAAGCTGCTCACCAGCACTTCCATTCATACTGCATCATCTGCTCTGTCTACTCCCTTCTAAAACTCGCGCTCCTCTGTCTTCCCTTACACTCAGCGCTCCCACGTCATTATCAAACACTAAGCTACTACGTCCCCACTACAGGTACCAAGTCTCTTACTTAAATCTGGTCACCTATAGTCACCTCTAGTCCCTATCAATATAACCAAGCCCTCCCTGGCTCGGTTGTCATAGCCACCCCTTTGTGAGGGATGACAGAGTTGCCATCCCACCACATCGGGCATCTCCCACTACCAATTTTGCACATCAAATTTCAACAAATCAAAAATTTGCCAATCACTACCCATCATCTGCCAATCATTACTGCCAATCCTTTGCCAATCATCAAATTTTGCCTTTTTCTAATTTTGGGTCCAAAACACTAACCTCATCACCCGTCTACTTACTAGATCCTCTCGGTGCGCCAATTCACTTCTAAAGCTCGGCTTAGTACAGCCGAGCAATGGATGCGGGTTCTTTGGTGCCGGCGGCTGGATGCGTCCGACACTCGGTGCAGGGAAGGACGCTTTCCCGGGCCGAGATCCCACGCACCACCTCGGCACGGAGCCATCCCATGGCCCGATCTCGACCTGCCGGAACGCCTCAACAAAAAGGGGTCGCCATGACGACCCTTCCTATCGGGCTGCCCGCTCCGCTTAGTGGAGCACGGACGCGGCCGTTCAAAGCGCAGCCCGGCGTGGATCGCGTATGGCGGTTCTTTCGAAACCGCCGTGGTTCGGATCCCCGCTGGTCCTCGCGGCACGCGAAGCTGCTCGGCGCGCACCGAGGGCCCGATTCGGCTAAATGTCGTTCTAACCGCTAACCCGGTTACCGTCGATGCCTCACCTGCATGCTTACACCCCACAGCCCGTTCCTTGCTCATACATCCAGCTGTTCCCATGCTCCTCGTCATTGCACCTTCTCTTCCACACCCAGGTACACTCAGTCCGCTCACAGACTTGGTCACACACCTGACCACCGAACACCTTGGCACACATTCGTCGTTCGCACACCTCACCAACACACCTCTTCGCGCCCCCTTCTCGGTCACCTCCTCTGTGACAATCACAGGTGTGCTCTCACTCGCACACCCAACCACGTGCCTCACGACCAATTCCAGCGTGCATTCCCACACACGCTCTACCATTCCAGGTGTGCTTCCTTCCATTCCAGGTGTACATCCTCTCTCACCTGTCACAACCAACTCACGCTCCGTGTCACTCTCACTACTTTCACCACCACTCTTGACAGCGCACTCACCCTTACTCTCGACAGCGGACTCTTTCCTCATGCACCTGTCCATTACACACCTTTCTCGCGCACACTCTTGCGCACACTCTCCCGTCACCGGACCCTCTCGCTCGCACCCTCGTTCCATACACTCCGGACCAGCCATACACCTCACTCTTGGCCTCTCACGAACATCCGGGTCCATCTCGACCCCCAAGCTTATTAAATCACCTGGCGCATCATACGCACGACCATATTGGTCACCACTTACACCGGGTCCTCTTTCTCTTCGCTTCTCCTCCATCACCTGCGAATCCCTCATCCGGTTAATGAGCACATCATCACGATCCGAACACAGACTTTGGGCCAATTCTTTTACTTCCTCTTTTATCTCTTTCTTATCCTCTCTCCGTCGCTTCTTAATTTCGCTCACCCCTTCTTCCACTTCTTCTAATTTCTGCTTCACCTCCTTCATTTCCTCGTGCGCCCCCTTAAGTTCTTCCTCTAACTCCACCTTATTTTTTTCAATGTGCTCCCGCACCTCCCGCTCTTTAACCTCCATCACCTCTACCACCTTGTTCATTTTCCTCGTCAGGTCCTCATGTACCGTCTGACACTCTTTTTTAATTACCCCTACGTGCTTTTTCATCTCCTTCTGTGTTGATTTTAAACCCTCTATTACCGCTGGGTTATTCTTTAACTGGTCCCCCAACTCCTTTTGTCCCACTGTCAGCTGTTCTACTCCCAGCGTCAACTCCTCTATACCACCTTGCAATTTTACAGTCCCCTTTCTCACCTCCTTCTCCATGCGCTCCTCACAGTGCCTCACCTCCTCGCGCACTCCTCCGACCTCCTCACTCACACCTCTTCTGATCTCCCCTCCCATCACTTGCATCTCCTGCCCAGATGCCACCCTCATCTGCTCCATTTCCTCCCTGTGAGCATCCAATTTAGTTTCTACCCCCATTCTGACCCCCTCTATCTGCTGCCCCATTTGTTTAACTTCCCTTTCCGCTTGGTCCCTCATGTCCCTCAATTTGCCTTCCATACTGTTTTCTAACCCCTCTAACCCCTTTTTCATCCCTTCCATTTGATTCTCTTGAGCGGCCATTCTGTTTTCTACCCCCGTTAACCCCTCCTGTATTTCCCCTAATCTATTGTCTAATCCCTCAAATTTGTTTCCTAATCCCTCTATTCTACTCCCTAACCCTCCGATCTGGGCCCCCATGTCCTCCCTCAATTTCTCGCTATTGGACCCCATGTCATTCCTTAAACCCCCGATCTGGTTTCCCATGTCATCCCTTAATTGCTTGCCCATTCTTTGTTCCAATTGTTCGCTATTCTGGGCCAACAGGGCCCCTATTTGCGCCATGAGGACTTGCATGTCCATCGGCGGCACGGGTACCGCTACCACAATCCCATGCGCGGCGCCGACCTGTTGTTCGCGCTCCTCTTCCCCATGCCTAGCGCCGCCATTTTGCGAACCTGCCGCCCTCACTGCTTCGCTCTCCTCATGTCCCTCAATTTGGTCCTGGATCGACCCTGCCTCACTCTCCTCTACCGGAACCCAGCCGTCTTGATCTCCCATAGCGCGACTTTCAAAATTCGGGTTTTTGTAAAACAAAAGCAATTTCGGTACTTTATAATTTTGACAAAATTTTGTCTAGATGTTTTTTTTTTTTTCATTTGGTTCGGGCCTCGTATCTCACTCCCCGACACCAGTTGTTACGGACCGCGGATTGGATGTTATTTACCGAGCGGAGGTAACCGCGGCCGAACAGTTATTCCCCGTTTCTTCCCGACTCACCCGATTCACCCAGACGTTGGCCAAATCGCGCTATGCCAAATCAATGATAGAAAGGACACGACGACTGGGAAAGATGAAACGACGCCAGAGGGTACAGTTCTCAAGACCTCCGGAGGAGGGTATAATTACAGTGGTGGAGAAAAGGGGGTAGATTACAAGGCAGAGTGAGGTAAAGACACAGAAGAGATGGGCACTTAAATACAATCTTATCTAACCCCGGACAGACCACGGACAAACGGACAAGGTAGACTCACATGGGGATTGATGGCGGGAATGGGCAGGTCGGTCGATGGCACAAGGTGCACCTTGGCTCGGGGACAGGATAAACACAGTCCAAAGATGCAGGGAGGTGTCACAGCGCTCGGAGGGGACGTCTTGCTTTCTCTCAGCTCGGCGCGCATCTGACGTCACCTCTCTCTCTCACTGCGCATGCTCAGCGGGGAGTGACACGCCCTCGGCTGGTTGGTTCCGCCCCACTGGGGCCGGTCCGCCGCTTCCATTGGGTGCGGGGATTACCGGGCTCCGCCCTTGACGAGGAGCCGACAGGGAGCCCCTGTTTGGTAACCCCGTCGAGCACATGTCCAATGGCGGCTCGTTGGGAAGGCCTGGTGCCCTCCCACCACCCCTACCAACCAAGCCGGCGTGAGGACGCGCACTCCCTGCGCTCGTTGTTGTTGTTGTTGTTGTTGTTGTTGCTGAACTGTGAGGAAGAGCTGCGGGGAGGTATTGGGAGGTCCTAAACTTCCTAACGGTGCCATACAATCACATTCTGGTGCAACGAAGGGTCAGAATTAATGGAAACGAATCCTTAACTGACATAGACTAAGAATAACTAGCAAGATGTCCTATAGTTGTCTTACATGAGATGCGGTGAACCTGGATGCGACATTTAATGGGGGAAATAGGGGGAGGTCGGGTCTACAGAGTGTTGTTTACAGAAAATGGGACTAGGGAATGGGGGATTGGGGAGAGTTGGGAAGTATTGAGGAAATAGGGGAATATTTACAAGCGGATATGGATGGATGCAAATCCCATATCCGCAACAATATATATGTATTTATGAAGCTTATGTGTTTGCAATTAAAATTTAAGTGTTTGCAACGACAAGGTCGAGGCTCCGGGAAATCCACTCGATTTACACAAATTACCTACACGATTAATTTTTCTTCCACATGCCTCTCTTTGGTCATACTTGACCACAATATAGAAGCCAAATTAATTGTTTGAGTCACAGGTTGACTCCATTTCGAGGAACAATCGTTCAGAGTTTTTAAACCTGCTTCCACCAATAATTCCTGTTATTTTTGTTCGGTCCTTAGGTTAATTTTTTTCAAATTCACCTGAGGGATCCCTAGCCAAATAGTTCTCCACGGATATACCTTCTTGTAGCCCGGGCAGGTCTTTGAACAGGTAAATAAAGGTCTCCAACGTAGGCCACTTTACTTAGCCCATCGTCTGGCAGTATCCCTTATTCGTGGTAGCAGTGTCCAATGGTTCTTTTGGCTTCCATGTCAGGAACCATTTAAACAGTGGAGGGAAGTGTGAAAGTGAGATGCCAAATGGAATCAATACAGACCAATCACGCACATCTCCCGAAAGTCTCCTCGCGTTTTTGGAGGTTTGGGAGATGTAGTTGTGAAGAATTTAGCAGTGACACATTTAGTCACTAGCACTGGTGTGCATTTGATAATGCACAATACAATCAGACAATCAGAATCACAAATAGATTGGTGAAAATGAATTTCATAATAGACTTACTCCAGCCTCCAAAAGTATTTTCTAGAATTTTCGTGACTTAGAGGTCGAAAATAGCAAACTAATCCTTTTTTGGGGTTTTTGTATACTGAATCGAGGCTCGTGAAAGAGCTAACATTTATTTCACAAACAAATCAACCAGACAAACAAAATATACAAAAAGAGGGAGCGGAAGACAAGATGGGGAGAGAAGGGGAAGCACACAACCACAACATTTGAGAGCAGGGAGAAGTGTGGGAGGGAGAGGGCTTGGGGGCAGGAGGCGTGGGAGGGGGAGGGGGGGTGGGGGGGAGGTATAAAACACAAGGGGACCGAAATTAGCGGGGCCACCCGCTAGCGGGGTTAAATTAGCGGGGTTAAAACTATCCTCAAATTCATACTGTAACATTTTAATAGACCTTTGGAAATATTTTCCCAATAAAGTGTGTTTACCAAATTGGTTTACCAAATTACTCATCTGCAAATTACGTATGCAATTACAGTTTATTAATTTTTGCGTAGCACAAACAAAAGATGTCATCTCTACTTTAGTCAATTATAGATTCCTTGTTTTGGAGCTGTCTTCCAACTTCCATAAGGGAGAATCATAACTCTAATATTGGTTTCAAAATATCTCACTAAATTTAACCAGCACCCTAAAATTATTCAATCATCACATCATTCTACTTCCATAAATCAAGATACGTTCAAGTCTACCATTATCATTTCTTGCGTTATTAATTCAGAAAATCTTTACCCAGAACCCACTCCCTGGTACATATCAAAATATTACCATTCTCATAGTAAGGGCATTTTATGAGATATTTCACAAATCTGTTAACTAAATTGTTACCAAAAAATTTCTTCACCAATATGTTTGTAAAGGTGTGTAATAACATGTGTTAAAATGTTGAAGTTCAACTCCCGTGGGAAACCCAGAAAAAAAGCTGTTGAATTCGGGTACCGAAAAATTATTTTCGAGAATTTTTATTTTTTTTAATCGGCCCTTAAGTAACTTATGAGGGGTCAAATAAGGGTTTTTCATGATTCTGAGTTGATTGTTAACATTTATATTTTCACTTTTACATTTACACACAAAGTAGCTTTTATTTCACATACATATATAATACTCAGGAGTTATTTCTCATTCACAATGTCAGAAGTTTCAACAGTCATTGTCTATGTCTTCTTCAGACTCAACAACATCATGATTGCAGTTTCTGCATGTAATGCCATTACAGACTCCACAGGCCGAGATGCACGTGACCCCATTCTTCTTGCAGCTGCATCGCCGGTTGCTGCAATCTCCATGACAATTACAGCTCGTGAACTGCAATAGCTCCTCAGGAGCCGTGGGGTCCAGTGTTGGAACTGGCTCATACCCATGCACACCTATTGTCCATCCATAGTCACTGGGGTTCAGAGACATGCTCTGTAGAAGGATCCAGTCCCGGGTCTGCAGGTAGGCACGGAGTGAATGTTGTGCAGCTGCACCCTCTGTTGGAGGTAGAGTCTCTCGTTTGATCACTCCTGCCGCTGCCTTCCTTGAGAACATGTTTTACCGAATTTCACCCAATGTAGTATCTCGTCCATGGTAAATGGACCTCAAGCGCAGCATCAACCGCAACCTCATCATTGATCTGTTCATCGGTTTCCTCCACAATGGTGTCAAGAGTGCCAGAAGTATCTGGAACATCATCTCCACTCCTACTATTAAGGAAGCAGTATTTGTAGTTTTGTGTCTCCGTGTAAGACTCAGTGTATCCCAGCCGGTGGAACTTGTTGAGCATCCATTTTGACCCAAATCTATGATCAAGTTGTATGGCAAGCCCCATTTGGTGTGGCAATACTCCAGACCGAGGTCGACAGGCCTTAATAAAATTCTGCCCCCAAACGGCAACTCTTTCGTCTGTCTTGACAATCGGTCTCAAGAACATCTGAAGGCTTGCAGGAACAAGTGTCAGCTGAATATCGATGTCAGTCATACTGTGTGTGGTGGGGTATGACTTTGGACCTAAATCAATCAAGGCAATATCATTGGATATGAACTCGAGTGCCATCTTTATGATCTGAGTCTTCTCATCTCCATGGTCAAGATTAGCATGATGCTCTCGCAGAATATTGTCGGTGCCATCTTTGAGACAGAGTACATCTGCCCTTCTTTCCTGTGTTGTGAAATACAAGGTGTCTTCGTATTTCTCTAGAAGTTTTATCTTTAGCCAATGCTTTGAATAAGAAAGGCTCTTCTCTGGTGACTGATCAAACTCCTGCAGCTTTTCATGGACTTGGTCCATGTTCATTACCCCATGCTCTAATTCTGAGTCTAACCATTCGCAGAATTCAATAAAAACTGCCTCTCGCTCCTCATCAATACTCCTCTGTCCTCTCTTCCTTTTTCCTTCCTCATCAGTCTTGGACAAACTGTCACCTCTCGCAAACATAAGTTTGCATCGCAAATGGTACAGTGTTTCTTCTGCTACCAAGTCGTTGATCCCTTCCAGGCGTCCAGTGACTTCAGTGCCCCAGTCATCCCCGCGACTCCGTGCTGTCTTCAGCAAGCTTGCCTTCAGTGTATCTGCAGTCAAATTATCTGGCACTCTGTATTTCTTTCTAGCTTGTGCTGGATTATTTTTGTAGAGCTGGGCTGGTTGGTTGCAAAGAATGCATACATCCTTATACAGGAGGTCAACTGACTGTGATCTTCTAGAACTGCAGCCAGTTGATGAACTGAACTCACAAGTAGTGCGTCTTCTCTTCAACTTTGATGACTCTTTCTCTGCCTTTGATGCTTGAGCTGACTTCTTGGTGGTTGCAACAAAGTTGTTGTACAGATCATTTTTACACTTCTGGTGGTACCTCAGTTTTCCTTCCTTTTGAGCCTCCTTCATACGTTCCACAACAGTAACATTTTCGACAGTTTCTGCTTGTTTCAATAAAGTTGAGTATCCCTTTGGAGTTGCCTGTATGAGCCTTTCAGCTGGTGTATCCGAGCGTGCACAGATGAAGCAATTGAGCACAGGTGGAGTAACGTCTTCATCCATATTGCTAGACTCCATGTCCTGCAAAGTAGAAAATGAGATATATTTAGAAATTATTTTTCCACAGAGGAGTGTCTGTGGTGAAATATAAATGTTAACAATCAACTCAGAATCATGAAAAACCCTTATTTGACCCCTCATAAGTTACTTAAGGGCCGATTTAAAAAAATAAAAATTCTCGAAAATAATTTTTCGGTACCCGAATTCAACAGCTTTTTTTCTGGGTTTCGCACGGGAGTTGACCTTCAACATTTTAACACATGTTATTACACACCTTTACAAACATATTGGTGAAGAAATTTTTTGGTAACAATTTAGTTAACAGATTTTCATATGTTTCCCTTACTATCAGGGAGTATTATTAAATCTCCTTTCATAAGTCATCCGGCTCATCTTAGTGAGCTCTTGTCCATTATCACATCTGCCTTTGTTTATTAAACATATTATCTTAATTATAGTGAGGCAGCTATACTGCCACTTTCAGCAATGTCTTGAAAAATACACAAACCCATGCTTTATATACACTTGTTTGTGTCTGTACCATTATTTCCATATCAGGGTGGGTGTCACTCAACTGGGAACCATTTATTAGACATAAGTATGGAATATCATATGCCAAGTCGCAAGACCCCCCCCCCCCCCCCCGCCACCCCCTCCTCCTATCTGGGTTGTTCTAAACTTCTTCCATTTAAGAATTATGGAGGCCACTGTGCTCTTGGGAACCTTCAATGCAGCAGAAATGTTTTTGTGGGCTTCCCCAGATCTGTGCCTCGACACAATCCTGTCTCTGAGCTCTGCAGGCAGTTCCTTCGACCTCATGGCTTGGTTTTTGCTCTGATATGCATTGTCAGCTGTGAGACCTTTTATAGACAGGTGTGTGCCTTTCCAAATCATGTCCAATCAATGGAATTTACCACAGGTGGACTCCAATCAAGGTGTAGAAACACCTCAAAGATGATCAAGAGAAATGGGAGGCACCTGAGCTAAATTTCAAGTGTTATAGCAAAGGGTCTGAATACTTATGTCAATGTGATATTTCAGTTTTTTCTTTTTAATAAATTTGCAAAAACTTTCTAAAATCCGGTTTTATCTTTGTCATTGTGGGGTATTGAGTGTAGATTGATGAGGGGAAAAATGAATTTAAACGATTTCAGCATAAGGCTGCAACATAGCAAAATGTGAAAAAGTGAAGGGGTCTGAATACTTTCTGAATGCACTGTATGTTTGTGTGGCACAGAATGCGAAAACGATGCAGATTGTAATGTTGAATATGACACCAAGACTCGAGAATGATGACGATGTGTCAAACTGAAATAGGAAATGTGTCTACACATATGCTGTTGTTACTACCAACAATTTGAGTGTGCATTTTTTCATGAAAATACAAACATAATTTCATAAACTTCTTCTTTTCTTGGTTTTTGGTGTTTTGGTGTCTTGGTTTTTTTTTTGGTGATGGAATCACTAATTTGACATCAGCTTTGGATTCCTTGGGCCTGAAAACATAGGATTAGCATTTGGAATGAAGTTTCTTTGTCAATTACAAGCTAAGATATTTGGAAATTCATATTTTATGGTGGCCATTTTGAAAATCCAAAATGGCGGCTATGCGGGCATCTGCGCAAATGTAAACATTGATTTTCAGATTCCTGATGCCATAAGCTTCTCAAAAATGTACTGGTTTGCTAATGTCCATAAAATTTGAACAAAAATACATCGTAAACCTGACTAATAGTGCCGAAGCCTTTTTGATTAATGACAGTTATATACAAGTACACATTCGCATAAATAAATACAAAACAATCACCAGACATTTGAACACAAATAATAAAACAATTCCGGAAGTGTACGAAGTTGGTAGTAAAGTTTCTACTTCTTCCTGAACGTCATCATACTTAACTCAGAAACGTGATGAACGGTACATTCAGCAGCATATATCAAACAAAAAGGTAAAATGATGATTTGACATTTTTGATGGATTCTGATTTGGATGTAATTGCTTTTCCATTATATTTTCTCTCATTTCAAATACTAGGGCATGCCCGTACTATATATATATCTAAAATTATATCCCCCCCCCCTCTATTTACATGAAATGGTTTGGTCCATTCGCAAAGCCAAAGCGAACGGCTTGCGAGTACGGTGACAATCCCCCCCCCTCTATTTACATGAAATGGTTTGGTCCATTCGCAAAGCCAAAGCGAACGGCTTGCGAGTACGGTGACAATCCCCCCCCTCTATTTACATGAAATGGTTTGGTCCAAAGCGAACGGCTTGCGGAGTTTGGTAAAGAAATCGCCATAGCTCGGTAACTACTTCTCCGATTAATATGAAACCTTGAAAAGGCACATCCTCGGGTCCCCAGCTATATACCTGGCAAGTTTCAAGTATATCGGACCCGTGGTTGTCGAGAAACAGCGGTCACAGACAAACACACAGACACACAGACACACACACAGACACACACACAGAGATTACTGGAATTATAGATAGATGTTAATGTTTCTTTTTCGCTTGAGCAACGCTGGGTACACCAGCTATAAACACTTATACACTTTACTCGGGGTACAAATACAAATACAACTTTGTCTGGGGGGTAACATAGGCTATGTGGCCGCTGTAATATACTGAACTAACGCCTTCACGTCGACGTTTCAGTATAGGAGCAGGGCTGATTGAAGGAGACAGACACTGTCGACTGACGCCATTACAGGGCTGCTTTATTATGCGCATGCGCCAACCCTCACTCCGTCATCAAGTCATTCAATACAACCTAATGCAGGAACAACCCTAATGAAGGTATTGCAGTCCTCCATCCTATATACGCAATACTGTTACGTGCTCCTCCCCAAACCCCGGTCATGGTGTACCTCCGCGCCCCGAGAGGAGTCACGGCAGAAAGATGTGTTATTCTGTATGTCAAAGATCAATGGTGAAACCACACCAATTGTTACCAACAAACAAGTATTGTATTAAGATCACACAATAATAACAGTACAACAATAATAGTAATCAATTGTACAACCAATATATTTTCCTATGATGGTACCATCAGGTTCGTACAATATAACTCACTGTGCTCCAAGTGAGCGAAAAGAAGAACATTCCCCAATGTCTCTATTCCGGCATCAAGCCAAAGCTCCAGTGATCGTCAGAATGATGTCCAATCGAGACCAGAATCCGGTTCGGATGACAGTCACAGTCACGCGGCCAAAGCTGTGCAAAGGCGCCCTCAAGGCGACTGGGAAATCACACACTCGGGTATGGACGTTCCACGGCTCCCTCTCAGCGAACAGCAGATTTCCCACTCAAAAGCCACATTGCACACACACACCAAATTAATGTCTGGATGCGGTGAGAATGGTTGAAGCGAAGTGAAAAACCTTGACGATGCGCAAATTGCGCGAGTCAAAATGGCTGACGGCCCGTTCTCGAGGCGTAACGGCACTGCGATGATTCTCCTCGGAATCAACCGCAAAACCTGACACGCACGTTGATCTGTCACAGCGATAACAACTCTGTCGCAGGAATCCCTTTCCTGGGAAACCCAAAGTTCACTCGTGACCCTCGTTCGCCAATCATTCGCTCCAGACCTCGAAGCAGCTCGGCTTCTTGTCCGACTCACTCGCTCCGACTTCTCTTCCTCCTCTTCCTCTTCTTCCTCTTCGTCGTCGTCCGGTTCCGGTTTCATTTAAAACATTAACTTTTTTACTTTTTGAAAATAGTAATCTCTATCTCCCTTAAACGACAACAATAATAGTACATGGAATCAAAAATGTTTACAGTGGATGAAAACCACAACAACGGAAGTGACGAATCCGTAACACTTCCCCCCCCCTCAAGAAAGAAAGTTTGAACATAGTGAAAACTTTCTTTGCAGGCAAAAACTCTTTTAACAAACAAAAGTAAAACTCACACCAAAATTATCAATTCACGTGAGCAACAATAATTAATATTCCCCAAAATAAAGCAACAAAACTTCCCACAACCTACAGAAATTTCCAAAGTTAGTTCACCATCCCACGACCTAATTAATATTTAAATCTTTCCTCTTCTCCAATGGCTTGATCTCTGATCATCAATTTGGTTTCAGACCAAGTCACTCTACTCTGGACATGCTGCTTCTGCTGTCTCAACAATGGATGGAGGTCCTCAATGCCAAACAGGAAATCAGAGCTGTCTCCCTTGACATATCACGTGCCTTCGATACGGTCTGGCACCCAGCTCTGCTCACTAAACTCTCCTCCTATGGTATCCATGGAAATCTCCATGCATGGCTTGCGGACTTCCTCTCTGGTCGTAGTCAACGTGTGGCCCTGAATGGATTTCTCTCATCTCCCCTTCCTGTTCAGGCTGGAGTTCCCCAAGGCAGTGTTCTGGGCCCTGTGATTTTTCTGGTCTTTATCAATGATCTCTCCGACTCTCTGGAAAATCCTCTCTATCTCTTTGCTGATGACTCCACTCTCTGCCGCTCCATTCCTCTTCCCTCAGATCGGCAGTCTGCAGCCTCCTCACTCTCTGAAGACCTGGACAAAATCACAGACTGGTCAAACAAGTGGAACATGTCTTTCAATCCTGACAAATCTCACTCTCTTACTATGTCTCTCCGAAAAGATCGACTGGACAACCCTCCCATCTACTTTCTCAACAATCCTCTCCAAGAAGTTCTGTCGCTCAAGCTTTTGGGTCTCACTATTTGCCATGATCTTTCTTGGGAAAACCACATTTCCAAGCTGGCCTCCAAAGCCAGTCGCCGACTGGGCATCCTCCGTCGTGCGAAGTCCTTCCTCGGCACACCTGAGCTCCTCACCACATACAAGGCTTTCATCCGCAGCTCAATGGAATACTGTTCTCCCCTATGGACTGGTGCTCCTGCCTCACACCTTGCTCGGCTTCACGCTGTTGAATCCAAAGCTTTCAAAATCATTGGAATCTCCCGCGATGAAGCTATCTCTGAGGGCCTTTCACTCACTCACCGCAGGCAGGTAGGTGGTCTTTCTGTCTTCTACCGACTCCTCTCCGGCCTTGCTCCCCCAGCTCTCTCTGTGCTCTGTCCCCCAAATATTCCTACAGGTCGCACAAGATCTGCCAGCAACCCTCTGATGGTTAAACTGCCGAAATCTCGGCTCTCTGCTCACCTTCACTCTTTCATTCCTCTTTTCTCCCGCCTCTGGAACAAACTCCCACACTCCCTTCAATCCCAACCCTCCCTCCAGGTCTTTAAAACAGCTGTTCACCACCATCTCTTATCTTCCCCCATCCAAAACCTTGATCTTTTCTACCCCCACTAATTCACCCCAGATCCACCTTGTTTGAAATTCCAACTTCCTTCCTGGAAGTCCTGGCAGTGCCCATGTGTTTATACCTCTCCCACCCACCCCCCCCCCCCCTTCACATGCCTCCCCCCAAAGCCCTCTCCCTCCCACAGATCTCTCGATGTCTCCATGTCTCTCGGTCCCTGCTCTCAAATGTTTTGTTTGTGTCCTTCCCTCTCTCTCCCTATCTTGTCTACCGCTCTCGATGTTATTTGTTGTATGTGTCTGTTTGTCTTTCTGTGTGATTAATGTTCGCTCTTTCACGAGCCTCGATCTTGTATGCAAAAAAAAAAAAAAAAAAAAACTCTGGACAAAGCATCAGCAACGACATTGTCCCTGCTCTTTACATGCTCAATTTCCAAGTTGAACTCCTGCAAAGCCAAACTCCATCTCATCAACCTCATCATCAAACTCATCAAACTCATCAAACTCTTCCTCTCGTCAAACTCCGCCACAAGATCTGCCTGCAACCCTCTTATGGTTAACCTGCCAAAATCAAAACTTTCTGCTCACCTTCACTCCTTCATTCCTCTTTTCTCCCACCTCTGGAACAAACTCCCTCACTCTCTTCAATCCCACTCCACCCTCCAGGTCTTTAAAACAGCTGTTCACCACCATCTCTTATCCTCCCCCATCCAAAACCTTGATCTTTTCTACCCCCACTAATTTGGGTCCCCTTGTGTTTTATACCTCTCACCCCCCCCCCCCCCCCCCTCCCCTTCCCATGCCTCCTGCCCCCAAGCCCTCTCCCTCCCACACTTCTCCCTGCTCTCAAATGTTGTGGTTGTGTGCTTCCCCTTCTCTCCCCATCTTGTCTTCCGCTCCCTCTTTTCGTATATTTTGTTTGTCTGGTTGATTTGTTTTTGAAATAAATGTTAGCTCTTTCACGAGCCTCGATTCAGTATACAAAAAAAAAAAACCTCTGGTTTTTATTTTTCATTTTTTAAATGAAGGTTATGGGGTTGTGATCAAAAATCCAAAGCAAAGCAAATCTACAGCACTTTTTGAAGGAGGCCGAGCTGAGAGCCGGGTTTCATGGTGGTTGGGTGGTGAGGCCTGGAAGTATTCACTGCATGGACGCATTTAGGAACGTGGAGTTCACGGGTTAATCCGTGTAGGAATCTTGGCTCGGCTGTTCCTGAGCACTCAGTGCTTCCAACTCTTCTCTTGATCATAAAAATTGTAATCACGGTTGTAGAGTCGGGTGCTGTAGTCACGTGAGTAGCGGTCCCCATCTCGGCTACCACCGCAAGTCATCCCGTCGAGAGTTGCCAAAATTGCGCTGCTGCTGCTGGGAGCCTCCGTAGTAATCATGACTGCGGCCGCCACCAAAACTACTACTCCCACCTCGGGAGCCATAGCCACCCCTGAAACTACCTCCACGTTTTTCTCCTCTGTAGCCCCCTCGACGCCCATGGCCTGCCTTCTCTACTGTTATGGTCCGACCATCCAAATCCTTTTCTGCACCTTTGGCATCCTTTGTGTTGTGTTTTCAAACGTGACGAAGCCAAACCCTCTCGAATTTTGCGTCTCCCTGTCTTTTATCAGCAGCACTTCCAAGAGTGGTCCATATTTGCCAAAGATAGAGTCCAGAACATCTTCACTTGTGTTAAAGTTCAGTCCACCTACAAAGAGCTTGCCAACATTGCCTCCATCCATGACTTGTGTGTGCTGACACTTAGTTTCAAGGTACTCGACAAGAAGTGACTGTGCAAAGTGTGACGTCAGTACCTTCTCCTTCTCTTCAGAGCGCTTCCTACCCATAGCACGAGTCGCGGCACAAGATGGAAAGATACCGGGAATCTCCTGCTCTAACTGTGCGGTGTTATTTTCCATACTAGGCTTCACAACAAGTTACATCGGATTACCAGAAACTTGACCACCGGCCAAATCATTCCCGATAACAAAATAGATTCCCTCTACAGGAAGAGTGGCTTGTAAACCTACGGTGACCGGTCCTGACACCAAAATCAGACTTTAAATAGATGACATGAAGTGGAGCTTTAACATAGCCACCAACCCCCTGTAAAAGAACACTAACACCAGTTGCCGTCTTCTCTGACAATGGCAAAATGCCCTCAAGCATCAAAGATTGATGTGCTCCTGTGTCACTCAATACCCTAACAGGTCTCTGGTTAGTCAAGTCTCCATCCAGTGACACAAACCCCTCTGAAATAAAAGGTTTGTAACCCTCTTGAACAAGGTCGTTCTGTGATGCCGTAACTTTGGCATGGGAACCTTCACAAGGCACTGTCCTCCAAGGACGATTTCTCGCATTGGCCAATGCATTCGGAGTTCTACTAGTCTGACTCCGCTCCTGATTTTTCCTTTTCAGGGCATAACATTGGGACATCAAATGCCCAGGTTTCTTGCAAAAAGCGCAAGTAGGCCCAGAGGAAAAACTCGTGGTCTGCCTCGGGCCCCCCGGAAGATAAGTCTGTCTTGGAACTGTAGTCTTCTGATCCGTAAAAGTCGCGGTATCAGATTTGTCCCCATAGTCATCTCTAGGTCGCCTCCATGAATATTTGTTCTCCTCACCTGATTTACCATAACGCCCCTGGCTACCTCTAGGCGGGAAGTTAGGTTTGTGGAACCCCATCCTGTGTGTCAAGGCATAGTCATCTGCCACGGTTGCTGCCTCATACAACTCTGGTACTTTCTTTTCATCCAGATGTACTTTAATGTCCGCGTGGACACACTGTTTGAATTCCTCCACCAAGATCAATTGTCGCAACAGGTTGAAGTCTTTCCCAATCCCCTTCGAGTCACACCACCTATCAAACATGGTTTCCTTCATTCTGGCAAACTCCACATGAGTCTCACTCTCCCTCTTCTTGGCATTCCTGAATTTTTGCCGGTAAGCTTCAGGGACCAATTCATAGGCTTTGAGAATGGTTTTCTTCACTATCTCATAATCTGCACATTGGTCAATCGGTAAAGCCGAATATATATTGTTGCGGATATGAGGATTGTATTTTTTTATTGTGTTGTATTGTATTGGAAATTGTTATGAATTATTGCTTGAGTCTGGCCCCTCCTGCCTCCAGTGTTGTGTAAAGGTTAAAAGGGCGTCCCGGTAGTTAATTCCATAAAGCACACATTGAAGGACACGATAAAACCCTTGTTCAGTAGCTTATATCTTTATTATGTGTTTTAGGGTAAGGCCTTGTCTTCCATTAACATGACACTCCATTGCACCAAGTGAAAAAGATAGATTCCCTTCATTCCCATTCCCAAAAACCTCCATTTCCCCTTCGTCAATTGCCATTCGCATTGCCAACCAACAATTGCCGCCATTGGCCACGAGGCAGGGTTGGGGAAGAAAGGCGTGCCCGCCCGTCGTCATCAAGGGCGGAGCCAGAGGGTCACGCGACCAACCAGGGCCGAGGTGAGCACACCGATGGGCGTGTCCTGAAGGCCGGCGGCTTAATCGCCAGCGGCGTTATAAAAGCGCGCACGCAAGAGTGACCAGGGCTGAGCTGAGCTGCGTGGTGAGGTGCAAAGAAAAGAGCTGAGTTGAAAGGGTCGTCAGAGGAGAGCTGAGTTAAAAGGGTCCAAGGCAGAGCTGGGTTGTGAGGTCCAAGAGAAGAGATCATCCAGGGAAGCACAAAGCCTGCTATTAGTCGCCTTGCTCGCCAGCAGCAGCGTCCACAGCAGCAACAACACTCGACAGCCGCTTGAGGCCTGGACGGCGGTTTTGAGCAGGGCCGCGAAGGAACGGCGGCTGCCCAACGCGCCGATCGTGCTGCCGGACCCATTGGACTTTCCTCTCCTTTCAGCCATTCCTGCCTACAAGTTCCCCATTCGTGTACATGAGTTTGTTCTGTTTGTTCTGTCCTGGGTATTCAATTAAGTCTGTATAAGCTAGTAATTTTCACTGTGTCACCTGCTTTTTCATGTTCCCTGTACATAACCGTGACTGCTCCTTTTGCTTGTGTGTGTAAATAATAAATCCCGTTACTCTTCTGTACGTCTTCTTCTTCCTCTTTGCATTCGGTCACTTTAGAGTTTTCCATATTGAATATCTGTGGCGCGATACGGCCAACGTTCGAGTGAATCGGGGAAACTGTTAGGTCGCGGGGCCTCCGCTCGGCAAACATACCATCCTTAACCGCGAACCGTAACAATATCTTGAGCATCACCCACCAGAACACTTTGCACGAACATAGTCCAGGACCCCACAGGCCATTTTAGCATTTGAGCCACTTTCTCAAAGTGTAAAAAAAACTTGGCTACCTCCTTTTCATTGAAGGGTGGAACCAGCCTCACATGCCTACCAACATCCCAAGTGTTCTGACTAGTTGTCGAACTAGCCGGCATGGACACTACTTCTCTCCGTTCTCCCATTAATTCCAGCTCCTTGAGTTTAAGTTCCTTCTGATACTCCATGTCACGTTCCTTTAACTCCCTTTCGGCTCTCCTTTCCTCTGCTCTTCTCTCCTCGAGTTCTCGTTCCTGTTCTACTCTTCTTTCCTCGAGTTCCCTTTCAGCTCTCCTTTCCTCTGCTCTTCTCTCCTCGAGCTCTCTTTCCTGTTCTGCTCTTTCCTTTTCTGCTTTCCTTTCCTCTGCTTTTAACCTTTCCTGGCTCTGCAGTTGCATCTCCATTTTCCGGAGCTCCACATTTTATTTTTCCTTGGGTAACCAATCCAAGGCTACCTCTTTCCATGTTCCTTGTCCCACCAGAGATTCTGCCACCAATGTCTGCATCTCTGCTTTCTTCATATTAACTCGGACCTCCAAGTTTAAATATTTGGCCAATATCAAGAGTTCCGATCTTTTTAACGCTTGGAACTGTGCCTCATTAGGGGATGCCGCAAACTTTTCTGCATCAAACACCATGGTGACTATCAGTTAACACCTGTTAACCTTCACACAAAAAATTTCAATTTTTTTTTTTTTGAAAAAATTGGGAATGTTAGAAAAATTCCAAATTTGGGAATTTTGGGAATGTTATGGAATTCTATCCCAGACGAGTGTTAGGGAATTCTATCCCAGACGAGATTTTGGAATTTTGTCAGCAAAGACGGGCCCCCAATTTCTGTTATGTGCTCCTCCCCAAACCCCAGTCATGGTGTACCTCCGAGCCCCGAGAGGAGTCACGGCAGAAAGATGTGTTATTCTGTATGTCAAAGATCAATGGTGAAACCACACCAATTGTTACCAACAAACAAGTTTTGTATTAAGATCACACAAGAATAACAGTACAACAACAATAGTAATCAATTGTACAACCAATATATTTTCCTATGATGGTACCATCAGGTTCGTACAATATAACTCACTGTGCTCCAAGTGAGCAAAAAGAAGAACATTCCCCAATGTCTCTATTCCGGCATCAAGCCAAAGTCGATATGCTCCAGTGATCGTCAGAACGATGTCCAATCGAGACCAGAATCCCGTTCGGATGACAGTCACAGTCACACGGCCAAAGCTGCGCAAATGCGCCCTCAAGGCGACTGGGAAATCACACCCTTGGGTATGGACGTTCCATGGCTCCCACGCGGCGAACCGCAGATTTCCCACTCAAAAGCCACATTGCACACACACACCAAATTAACGTCTGGATGTGGTGAGAATGGTTGAAGCGAAGTGAAAAACCTTGAGCGTTGCGCAAAGCGCGCGAGTCAAAATGGCCGACGGCCCGTTCTCGAGGCATAACGGCACTACGATGATTCTCCTCGGAATCAACTGCAAAACCTGGCACGCAGGTTGATCTGTCACAGCGATAACAACTCTGTCGCAGGAATCCCTTTCCCGGGAAACCCAAAGTTTACTCGTGACCCTCGTTCACCAATCGTTCGCTCCAGACCTCGAAGCAGCTCGGCTTCTTGTCCGACTCACTCGCTCCGCCTTCTCTTCCTCCTCTTCCTCTTCTTCCTCTTCGTCGTCGTCCGGTGCCGGTTTCATTTAAAACATTAACTTTTTTACTTTTTGAAAATAGTAATCTCTATCTCCCTTAAACGACAATAATCATAGTACATGGAATCAAAAATGTTTACAGTGGATTGGAAACCACAACAACAGAAGTGACGAATCCGTAACAATACCCATTCTAATTTAACATTGGTATTATACCATGACTGAATCTTTGAATAAAACATCAATTCCCTTCATCTCTTCAGTTATTGCTTTCACCACAGTTGTAACCGGTTGAGTACCAAAAGGAACATTAGAACATTGGAAGAACAAGGACATTTTTTTTTCTTTTTAGAGCAACACAATATTTACTTAAAGCATCAGAATTCTTTTACTCCCAAAGAAATCCCCAAACCCCACTGTTGTACCATTCGAGTTGAAGAATTACAGATCTGACCGGGATGGAGGTTTAATCACTCGAGTGGACCTTCTGGCGGTTGTTGGTGTCATGGTTGCACCCTTACTGCCTACTGGTGGCGTGAAACTACTGGTTTCTCATTTACACCAGTTTTGTCATCTCCTGGTTCTGGTATTGGATTTACCAACTTCTCTGGAGGTTTTAAACTAACAGCAAGACTAATCAATGGGACGTCTAGTCTTGGTGCCACCTAAGGTAGGTAAGCTCTCTCTAACGGGTTTGGTGTTTGCTCTCGAGAGTCATCTGCAATCAAATGATCTGCGTGTACAAATTGGTGGTTATTTCCTGGTATCCTGACTTGGTACGTATTAGGACCCTTAATGGATATGATGGCACCAGGTATCCGCTTCTCTTTTCCTCCCCTTAAATTTATAACACGTACCGGCTGATACATGTCATATTGACGAACGTTCGAGTGTAATCTGTCGTGTTGGAATTTTGAAGCCCTCTGCCTCTTTTCGACTTTTCGTTGTTGACATGGTTTGATTAACGAAAGTCGAATTCTGGGAGTGCGTTTCAGGAACAGTTTTGCGGGTGTTATCCCAGTTGTAGTGTGCGGCGTGTTCCTATAATTCAGGAGTACTTTTGCTACCCTGTGTTGTATCGACAATGAATGATCTGATTTCTTGAACATTCTCTTGAATGTCTGTACGTTCTTTTTGGCCAATCCATTTGAAGAGGGATGGTAGGGAGGGCATAAGGTATTGTTGCGGTTTTTAGAACCTTCACATGTAAATTTAGTAGTAAATTCCCTTATAAATAACCCCTGTGTACATTTCCCCTTAATTGGCTGTTAATTGAAATAATTGCACCTTAGTTAGTCCACATTGCAACACGTAGGACACCATAGGACCTCTCAATAGTTATATCATTATTATGTGTTTCAGTTAAGGACCTGTTCCCAATAGTTGACTCTGCGTTGCATCAAATCAAATAAGATAGGATCCCTTGAAATATCTCCGTGGCCTCCTAAAAGTGCCAGTAAGGCGGCGTTCGCCGCCGTTGCATTGGGCTGTTTGCTTCGCCCCAGACACCATTGCGCACGAGGTCATCTCGGAGAAGAAGGGGGAGGAGCTACCACATCACAGGCGTGGCCCCACCTCGTCACCAAAGGTGGAGTCAAAGCCCTTACAACCAACCAGAGCTCGGTGGGCATGGCTTGAGAGGGCGTGGACAAAAAGATCTAGCAAGTTCGCAAGGGTTCCAAGGGCGGGGTTATAAAACCCTTGGAGCGAGGCCCCCACCTGAGAGAGGAGAGAGCTTCAGAGACGCGCGCGCAGATGAGAGAAGAGATACGTCCCGCCACGCAACAGATTGGCAAGCAGCTTTTGAGGCAGACGGAAGGGAGAGTCGGTACGAGGCAGACGAGTAAGGAGAGATGAGCTGCTGCAGGAAGCCCTGCCGTGTGAAGCCGAGTACGTGGAGCCGCCGGCTGCTCGCTTCCGAACTGTGAACCTGGAGCGGACCTCTCTGCTGCGCATTTTGCCCGGACCTTCCTGCCCTGTGTCCCACCTGAACCTTCTCCTTCCAGCCATTCGTTCCTGCCTGCAATTCCCTATTCGTGTGAGTCTGTTTGTATTGTCCTGTGGGAATAAGTAAGCTTGTTTAAGAATTGCACTGTCTTTTTCTGTAAATTACATTCGTTTCTCATTTTTGGGTTCTGTAAATAATTAGTAATAAATACCTGTTCCTCCATACTCTTTTGGTTTACATTATCATCCGATCGTCCTTGTCTTTTCCCTGATTGAATACCTGTGGCACGATTTGGCCAACGCTCATGAATTGGGTTAGTCATTGTTAATGGCCCGCGGCGCAGTCCGCTTCGCTCAGCGTAATTCATTAATCACGCTGCAGTCCAGGCGGGAGTATTTCCTTGCGTACCGGAAGGCACTGGTACTTAGGTCATAGGAAGGATTGGCCTAATACCCTATTCAGCGCTGACCTGGTGTGACATCATACCCCCAGGAACGGAGACGGCCAGCTTAACAAGACAAGGGGCTCGGCTCCCCCTTGCTAAGGGGAGTGCCGTCGCTCGATTCCGTAACAATTGGTGTCTGGGAGTGGGATTTGGACCCGAACCAAATTCGAAACATCTTTTAAAAAATTTGGTCAAAATTTGGAGCGGCCGACATTTTATTATAAGATCTAAATTAAATCGTGCCATGGATGATCAAGGTGATCGGATGCCGGTGGGGGTAGAAGAAGAGGGTTTAGAGGCAGCCCAGGACCCCAGGGAGGAATTGGGAGAGAGAGAGAGGAGGAAAGCGACGAGGTTGTGGTAGAGGGGGCGGCAGGCGCACAAGATAGCGGCCTCGTGCACGAGGTTTCACGCGCACAAAATGGCGCCTCGCGCGTGGCTGCTGCAGCCTCGCCCGCGGCGCCGATGAACTGGGACCTACTCATGCTGCAAATGCAGGCCTTCATGGTCAAGTCGGGTAAGGAGATGGAAAAGAACAGGGGGCTGGGAAGCCAAATTGAGCAAATGGAAGGCAGAATGAGAAATGAATTGGGAAGCCAAATTCGTGGATTAAAAACGGAGATGGGAAATCAAATCGGGGGGCTAGAAGCCAAATTTGAGGGTTTAGACAACAAATTTGAGGGGTTAGACAATGGGATAAAAGGGGTGAAGAAGGGGTTAACGGGGCTAGAAGACAAGATGGAAGGCAAATTTAGGGAAATAGGGGAGCAACCCGCCCGGGATATTAAACAGATGGGGAATCAGATAGAGGAGGTGAAAATCGGGTTGGAAAGTAAATTGGATGCCCAAAGGAATGATTTGGAGCAGATGAGGGCGGCATCTACCAAAGAGATGGGAGAGATGGGGGAGGATATAAGGCACGGAGTGGGCGAAGAGGTCGCGGGGGTACGCGAGGAGGTAAAGCGGGGTGAGCAGCGCATGGAGAAAGAGGTGAGGAACAGTACGGCTAGGTTACAGGGGGGCATAGAAGACCTGACGCGGGGAGTAGAGCAGCTGACAGTGGGACAAAAGGAGTTAGGGGAGCAGGTGGAGAAGAACACTGCGGTAATAGGGGGGTTGAAGGCGACGCAGAAGGAAATAAAGAAGGAGTTAATAGCGACGAAGAAGGAATGTCAGACGGTACATGAGGGACTGACGAAGAGGTTAGAAGAGGTGACAGAGACAATGGAGACGAAGGAACAGGAAGTCAGAACGCACATAGAAACGACCAAGGTGGCCTTAGGGGGAGAAATTGAAGGGGCACACCGGGAAATAAAAGAGGTGAGACAAAAATTAGAGGAAGTGGAAGAGGGGGGTAAGTGAAATTAAGAAGAGACGGAGGGAGACTAAAAAGGAGATAAAGGAGGAGGTGATGGAATTGGTGCAAGGTTTGTGCTCACAGCGTGATGATGTGCTTACTGACCAAATAAAGAGTTTGCAGGTGGCGGAGGAGGAGCGGAAGAGAAGAGGTGCCGAGGTGAGTGGCGATATGCTCGGGAATGTATATGGTGTGAGGGGAGATTCAGTGAGCTTGGGTGTTGGTCTAGACCCGGGCGTTCGTGAAAGGCCGCTGGTGAGGTGTGCGACAGGTGCAGAGTGCGTGGACGGAGGGTGTGTGCAAGGATGTCCGACTATGGGGAGTGCGGAAAGTATTGGTGAGCCAGGGTGTGCGGCGGTGATCTGGTGTGTGCAAGAATGCACCCCCATGAGTGGTACGGAGGATGTACCGGGAGAGGGTGCGCGAGAAGGTGCACGAGAAAGGTGTGGAATGGAGGTGTGTGTGAGGAAAAAGTGTGCGCCGAGGAGTGAGTGTGCTGTCGAGAGTGAGGGTAAATGCACGACAGAGTGTGGTGGTGAGAGTGACACGGAGTATGAGTTGGTTGTGGCAGGTGAGAAGGAATGCACACCTGGAATGGAAGAATGCACACCTGGAATGGTTGAGCGTGTGTGGGAATGCACACCTGAGTTGGTGGTGAAGTGCATGATTGGGTGTGCAAAAGAGTGCACACCCATGGTTGTCACAGAGGATGTGACCGCGGCGTGGGCGCGAGGAGGTGTGTTGATGACGTGTGCAAACGACGAGCGTGTGCCAAGGTGTGCGGTGGTCGGGTGTGTAACGAAGCCGGTGAGCGGAATGAGTGTACCTGAGTGGTGTGTAAGAGAAAGTACAATAACGAAGTGTATGGAGACACCTGGATGTGTGAGGAGGAAAAGGAACGAGTGGTGTGAGCATGTCCAGGGAGCATCGACGCTAAAAGGAGCAGCGGTTAGACCGACATTTAGCCGACACGAGCCCTCGGTCCGTGCCGGGCTTCGGGTACTGCGGGGACCGGCGGGGATCGTAATCACGGCGGTTTCAAAAGAACCGCCGTGCGCGATCCGGGGCCGGGCCTCGCCCTGCACGGTCGCGTCCGCGCTCTGCTAAGCGGGGCGGGCGGCCCGGTGCGAGGGAAGGTAGCAAGGGTCGGGACGGCGACCCCTTGTGGTTGCGGTGTTCTGGCCGGGCGAGATTGGGCCATCGGGCGGGAGACCGAAAGGCTCCGCGCCGAGGTGGACCTAGGAATCTTGGGCCGAGTAAACCCCCTCCCCTGAACCAAGTGCCGGACGGATCCAACCGCGGTAGACGAACCACCCACGTTCATTGCTCGGCTTTGCGAAGCCGAGCTTTGAGAATGTAATTTCCCGTACCGAGGCTCAGAATAGTGGATGAGTAGGGATAGGGAATATGATTAGCAGTGAAATTTGATTGGCAGTAAAGATTGGCAAAATTTTGATTGGCAGAAAAATTGGATGGGCAAAATTAATAGTGAGAGATAGCCGATGTGGAGGGATGGCAAATCCACCATCCCTCACATCCCCCGGGCACATCACCCGGGCACATGAGCTATAGATTATGGGGTTTGGCAGTGTGAGCTCGCCGAGGGAGGGTTTGGATAATGGATTAGGGATCTAGAGAAATGACAATAGGTAACTGTAGGGTTAAGTAGCGACATGTACCTGTAGTAGGGGACATAGAATAGATTAGATGGATTATAACGACGAGGGAGCACAATAATAAAAGGGGCGACTGGGAAGCGCGAGTTTTAGAGGGGCACCAGGTAGATCAGATGATGCCGTGTGTGTGAGAATCTTTGTGTTGAGCAAATGAGGCAATGCTGGTGAATGGTGCCGTGTGTGTAAAGGAGGTGATGGAGCAGCGTATTGTGAAAAGTGTGAGGTGATTGTGAGTTGTATTGAGCGAATGGCATTGTAGTGAATGAAGAAGCCTGGGAGGAAAGGAGGGTGCAAGAGCCACCAGGTGTGTGTGAGCACAGGTGTGCAAGTGAAGAACAGGTGTATAGGGAATGGTTGTGTGAAATAGCTGGAGTAAATGGAGTATGGAATGGAGGGTGTGGAGTGAGTATGGTGGAAAACGTGGAGTGGAGTGGTTGGTGCGAAGGGAGTGGATGGGGAAGATGGACCCCCATCACGAATACCCGGGGAGGGTAGTTTAAGAGTTAGGTAGAGGGTATAGGTAAATTGTGGTGGATATTGGCATCTGTGGTGTGTGTGGTAGAATGGTGTTTGGATGGGTGCATTAGTGACGTGGAAATGGCTGGGCGTGTGGCCTGTTAGTGTGTGTGGTTAAATGGGCACCCCGCCACTGTGAGGATGTCGGCCAGGTGAGGCCACAGGTGGGCTCTGGGAGCCGGTAGAGTTGTTGTGAATGGGGCCCGAGGATCCGGAGGACGGACCCGGGTAGCCCAGTGCCAGAGAGGGCACCGAGGGGGTAAGTGCCAGGGAGGGCCTTCCCCCAGTTAGATAGGTTAGGATAAGGAGCAGGTAAGCTCGGAGGCAACTGCAGTGGCGGAGGTGTGCAGGTGAGTAGACCTGCTGGGAGAGCCACAGGACTCAGCCCAGAAATTGTGCGAAGGCACAGGGAGTTGAATCGGGGGAGTGAGACCCCAAATTGGAGAGCGCCACAGTATGTGCAATGGGAGTTCGGTTTTTAGAACCGCATAGAGTAAGATGGCCAATGGCTTTGCAGGGAAAGACCCCGGGTAGTGTAAAGTGTGTTAATGTCATTTAGGAAGTAGTTTGGATTGGAATCTCCTCGCACCATCTGCATCCACTCACCTGAGGTGATGACATAACTCCACACCATGCCATGGTTTTTTTTTTTTTTTTTGTGTGCAAATGTTTTGGAAATGTGAGACGCATCATGACGTGGGTGAGACATTGTGCTGGTTGTTCCATCTCTTCCTCCTTAAGAGGGATTGATGATGAATTGGTGATAGCAAATTTGGTTAGAGGGATTGTGTTAACGAATTTGGTATTAGGGGAGATATGGGGAGGACGAGACATAGTGACGAATTTGTAAATGTGTAAATTGTTGTGTAAATACGGGGTAAGGGGCGAGGTTAGAGTAGGTGACGGGGGGAGGGGGGGAGGGTGACGTACGTTAGGGACGAGCTTTCTCTGCTCGATCTCCAAGCGCACCTCGCCTCTGCATTGCCTTTGTTGATGTGTACCCTTGCGCCCTTGCCCTCGCTGACTCTGCTTTGTCTCCCCCCCCATGGACCGTGCTCTCTGGGCACTGAGGGAGAGCGTGCGGGAGCCGCATTTGTGTGCCCGAGCCCCCGCTGCCAGCTGCCTGGATCGATGCACCACTTATGGACCGCACGTCTTGCGGCCATGCACCACCATATGGACCACGGTTCTGTGGCCGAGCACCACTTATGGACCCCACGTTTTGGGGCATGACCCCTCTGCTGGGACCGGCCACGATGGCCCGGGAAAGTTGCTTGCGGACCACGGTGAGGTGGCCCCTTTTGCCCTACAGGTGGACCACCCAAAGTTGGCCCCTGTGGGCCATAAATAAAATGGACACGTTTTGTGCTTTTTTATTTATTATTGTGCAAACAGGCAGCAAGCTACCAAGAAAGAGAACATCAAGAGACAACATCAAGAACGACGGCCCAGCAGAGCAGCAGTGACAAGACCATCAGTTGTTTTATTGTATGTGCAATGTAGCACTTGATTGGTGCTTGATTGGTGCTTTGGTGCTTGCATGCTCGGGGATGCATTGCAATAAAATTCTGCATCCCTGGGCATGTGAGGTGGTGTAGTGATGCAGTGCATGCTCTTTCCTCCCTCCCACAGGATTTTCTTTTTGTTCCCCAAACAAATGACAGGTCCTGGGTTTGCAGTTTTGTAAATACAAATAGTGTCGAGTAAATAATGCTCCCCACCGTAAATGTTTAGCTTGAGAATTAATTCCGCAATTCGGTTAACTGTGGGTGTGAATCTGTTAGGTAGGATGCAACGTAATAGGTGGACATATTTAATTGTGTTTTAAAACTGTCGCACTCAGGGTAAGGTTAATCGTAAAGGGAAACTACATCTGAGTGGCACATTAAGTTAAAGTTTTGTCGACCCGAGGCGTGCCTTGAGGAATGAGGGTGCTGTGTTGCGGTTTTTGGAACCTTCACATGTAAATTTAGTAGTAAATTCCCTTATAAATAACCCCTGTGTACATTTCCCCTTAATTGGCTGTTAATTGAAATAATTGCACCTTAGTTAGTCCACATTGCAACACGTAGGACACCATAGGACCTCTCAATAGTTATATCATTATTATGTGTTTCAGTTAAGGACCTGTTCCCAATAGTTGACTCTGCGTTGCATCAAATCAAATAAGATAGGATCCCTTGAAATATCTCCGTGGCCTCCTAAAAGTGCCAGTAAGGCGGCGTTCGCCGCCGTTGCATTGGGCTGTTTGCTTCGCCCCAGACACCATTGCGCACGAGGTCATCTCGGAGAAGAAGGGGGAGGAGCTACCACATCACAGGCGTGGCCCCACCTCGTCACCAAAGGTGGAGTCAAAGCCCTTACAACCAACCAGAGCTCGGTGGGCATGGCTTGAGAGGGCGTGGACAAAAAGATCTAGCAAGTTCGCAAGGGTTCCAAGGGCGGGGTTATAACACCCTTGGAGCGAGGCCCCCACCTGAAAGAGGAGAGAGCTTCAGAGACGCGCGCGCAGATGAGAGAAGAGATACGTCCCGCCACGCAACAGATTGGCAAGCAGCTTTTGAGGCAGACGGAAGGGAGAGTCGGTACGAGGCAGACGAGTAAGGAGAGATGAGCTGCTGCAGGAAGCCCTGCCGTGTGAAGCCGAGTACGTGGAGCCGCCGGCTGCTCGCTTCCGAACTGTGAACCTGGAGCGGACCTCTCTGCTGCGCATTTTGCCCGGACCTTCCTGCCCTGTGTCCCACCTGAACCTTCTCCTTCCAGCCATTCGTTCCTGCCTGCAATTCCCTATTCGTGTGAGTCTGTTTGTATTGTCCTGTGGGAATAAGTAAGCTTGTTTAAGAATTGCACTGTCTTTTTCTGTAAATTACATTCGTTTCTCATTTTTGGGTTCTGTAAATAATTAGTAATAAATACCTGTTCCTCCGTACTCTTTTGGTTTACATTATCATCCGATCGTCCTTGTCTTTTCCCTGATTGAATACCTGTGGCACGATTTGGCCAACGCTCATGAATTGGGTTAGTCATTGTTAATGGCCCGCGGCGCAGTCCGCTTCGCTCAGCGTAATTCATTAATCACGCTGCAGTCCAGGCGGGAGTATTTCCTTGCGTACCGGAAGGCACTGGTACTTAGGTCATAGGAAGGATTGGCCTAATACCCTATTCAGCGCTGACCTGGCGTGACGTCATACCCCCAGGAACGGAGACGGCCAGCTTAACAAGACAAGTAGTCCGTGGGCTGAGTAGGGTTTACATGCACCCCCACCCCCCCCCCCCCCCTCACAACTTAACTTCCCGGGTATGTCCATGTATCCCCCACCCTAGGGGTTAGGAAAAACCATGTTAACAGAAAAAAACTCATTCCCAAGGTACCTCCCACGCATATTTTGATGTTACCCCCCCCCTGTGTCAGCGATTTCCGAAAATTAGGGGTAGGCGAAATTCAAATGGCCATAACTTTTTACCTAGTCATCCTATGGTTGCATATGACCCCTCAAAATGTTTGTCCTGGGACACTCTTTGCAATGATATGTGTTATATGCAAATGAGGTCACTAATGAGGTCACCAGAGGTCAAACTATGAGGGAATGAGTTTTTTTTCTGTTAACATGGTTTTTCCTAACCCCTAGGGTGGGGGGTACATGAACATTCCCGGGAAGTTAAGTTGTGGGGGGGGGGGGTGCATGTAAACCCTACTCGGCCCACGGACTAAAGGGGTTAACCCCCCCTTGCTAAGGGGAGTGCCGTCGCTCAATTCCGTAACAGTATGTTCCACACCATTGGATTTCAAAAATGCAACAAATTCGTCCACAATGAATTGTGGTCCATTATCTGAGACTCACTCAGTGACCATCCCGTATCTTGCAAATAAGGATCGTGGAACCTCGATCAAACCCCCCTCGGTCGCGCTAGACATAGGGAGGACTTCTAGCCATTTAGAGTAGCTGTCTCCAACCACGAGAAAGTTTTGACCCTTGACCTCTGCATAGTCCACATTAATTCTCTGCCACGGTTCTGTAGCCCAAGGCCATAACAAAAGAGGAACAACTTTCGGTGCTATTTGTGGTCTGTGCATTTGCTATATGATCTGTCCCTGTCTTCTATGTCCCCATCTAGCCTGGGCCACCAAACGAACAACCTCGCTAACGCTTTCATTCGACAAACACCGGGGTGACTTTCGTGAAGTTCACCGAGCATACATGTTTGTAACGAGTTGGGAACTGCAACCCGTCGTCCCCACAACAAACATCCATCATCGACCGACAGCTCGTCTCGCCGTGTTAAGTATGGTTGTGACGTCTTATCCTTACAACAAGCGTTATGCCTCGGTCCCCCGTCGTTGAAGTGATGTGAGTTGACAAAGTGGAAGACGCAAGGCGGCCATCTTGGATTTTGACATGGCGACCCAATTTTCAATAGCGTTCTTCATTATGCGTAGATACACCCACACACCAGATTATAAGTTAGTAGTTCGTTTATTTTTCAAGATATTTCGCTCACAAGGTTCAGACATATATATGGTGGCGGCCATCTTGGATTTTGACGTGGCGACCCAATTTTCAACAGCATTCTTCCTTATGCCTAGATACACCCACACACCAGATTAGCAGTTGGTACTTCGCTTATTTTTCAAGATATTCCGCTCACAAGGTTCAGACATACATGGCGTCAGACATACATGGCCGCGGACATCTTGGATTTTGACGTGGGTTGCACCCACACCAAATTATAATTCGGTCCTTCGCTTACGCATGCACACAGGGACGCATGTTCGCACGCACACACGGACGCACGCACACACGGACGGAGGGGAAAACCATAGTCCCCCTTTCGCTCCGCGGTGCGACGGGGGACAATAACTCGGCAATCCCGATAAAGTGTACTCATCCACTTTAGCTAATACCGGATCTTTCTATGTACTCTCTACAATTTGTTTTGCATTCAATGGTAACGAGTCCACCATTGTTTTGAAAACAAAGTTTTCTTCCTGATCTGCCGAACTTGGATCGTCGAATGGAAATCGGCTTAACATGTCGGCGTTCGCGTTTTGTTGCGACGTACGGTATTCGATGTCGTGGGTGTACCCACTTAGCAACAATGCCCACCATTGCATTATAGCCGCTGCTAATGGAGGTATTCCTACTTTGGGACCGAACATTCCGGTCAGTGGTTTGTGATCTGAGATCAATTTGAACTTCCGCCCATACACGTACAAATGAAACTTCTTCAATCCATACTCTATTGCCAATCCCTCTTTTTCGATTTGTCCATAATCTCTTTCTGCTGCACTCAGGGTACGCGACGCGTATGCAATCGGGCGTTCGGTCCCATCTGCCAATGTATGGCTGAGCCAAGGCCTAACCCTTTTTAGTCCTTGAGCCAGACCAAAAGTAATGCTCCGGCGGGGGGAGTAATTCTCATTATGATTTTCCATTAGACCAATGTCTCAAGTGTCAGAAAAGGTGTGATGGACATCTGAGAACGGTAGCTTAGTGCCCGGATGGACGCCATCTTTGAAACCACCCAGCTCGAAAATGCCCATTTGGTGGGGTACATTGTTGCACGTGTATCTGGACTTCTATACTAGCTATCGATGTGCGGTTGACGACTAAATATACGTCCGATGTGTACCGTCTAAATAAAAAATAATATGAAGCATTTTGTTTTAGATTAATTATTATAAAAATCAATTATCGAAAAAAAATCATATATTTTTCAATATTTTATTATTAGACTTGTACTTTTTTTAGTGAAACAACACTGGTATGATTTTCCAAATTATGCATTGTGCTACACCGTTTATCTGTCTATAAAAATAACTCAAAAACTAAAACATATCATCCACCACGAGTTTACAACAAATAAATGTAAAGAGGCATAAAATGACTTAGGCCGCCGCTGGCATTATCTATTCTGACGATAACGCAAGTTAGGAATGTCGTACGGAGAGGATTTTAACACCATACGATATCTAATAAGCAGGCGGAAATTGTTACATAGGAAATCTGCACTTTGGTGGCCATCTTGGATTTCAAAATGGCCGCCAATTATATTAATTATTCATTACTAGCGTTTGGAAAGACGTATGGAGCTGATTTTAACACCATACGATGTATATTCCTAATAAGCAAGCGGAGGTATCATTGAACATGTCATGTTTTAGTCAAATAACACCGGTATGATCTTCCAAATTATACATTTTGCTAAACCGTTTATCTGTCTATAAAGATTTTCAGGCAATTTGGCCTGCATTATAATAGAGAACAACATATGCTATACAATATACAGTGCACACAAAGTTAATCATCAGAGTCGCCATCAGAGTCATTGGCATCCTGAGCCACGATAGCATCATCCTGCACCATGTTGGAGCATCCCTGCAGCTTACACACAACAGTGCACTTCAACCCATTCAGTATGCAGGAGCAATCTGACGGTCGACACGTCCTTCTGCATGTGCATGAGATGAGATTCAAGACGACATCTGGAGCTGGTAGACCCGCCATCCATCGGATTGTGAGCGAACCGCCATCATCGAGTTCCCAACCATGTCCTGCTGATCGTGTTGGGACGTCTGGTAGGTTTTCAAGGCTGCGTCGCCAGATAGCCGCCTGATAGTTGGCCCTAAGCGTATGCTGCATCAAGGAGTCTTCACAAGGCGGCAATTGTCCAGATTCGATCTGGCCCTTCTTTGCACAGAACATGTGATAACGGAGCGAATTAACACCGACGATCTTCGTGTTCTTGGCGTACAGCTGACACGTGAAGGCCTGAATGCTATTGAAGACGTCTGTTGGTACATTCCACGAAGATCCCAGATCTGTGAATGCTTGAAGATACAGCTCATTCGCTTGCACAAGCTTCAAAGCCTTTATCTTTCCTTGGCTAGCCAGAGCACTCACAGTGTCACACCCGCTCCATGCATGAAGCCCTGGCAATGCACTGCAAACTCCAGACCCCAATACCGCAGCCAACTTTCCAACGTCGATCATTCTGACTCGAACCTTTGTTCCTCGTCTGATGAAGAGCTGACTATCGATGGTTCTGCTGAGATGAAGACTGATGATCAGAACGTCGGTGTCATCTGCCACTAAGATGATCGTCTTGTAGTGGGTAGCGGCGTGCTTTGCGTGGAGAAACATACGCGTGTCTGCTTCCTCGTGGCTACATTCGAGTGCTTGCACCAACTTCCACCTATCGCGGGTCAGTACCAGACATTTTTCACCACAGGTGACATACAGTGTTCTGTTGCCTAGCTTTTCGCGATTTGTTTCATGTTTCCACGACTCCGCCAGAAACACAACCAGTTTCTCCTTTGTCTGGCTGCAAGCAAGGAGACGCCGCCAGTTCATGATTTTGTGTGCGGGTCTGATCTCGCTGAAACTGATGCCTTCATTTGAACCGCGGTTCACACGCTCAGCTGCTTTGATGGATTCTTCTGTGTATGTGTCAAAGACAACATCGATGCGCTCACTGCCTTGACCAGCGTGAAGCGCTGCAGCAAGGATGCGGTCAGATAGTTCTTCGAACGTGTCGTTCTCGCCATGCATCTTTTGTATGAGAGCCATCGCATCAATTATTGTTGCACTTCGCTTGTCAACGTTCTCGGCTGGTTCCACAAGACCTTCCATGTGTTTCGCAAGTGCAGCTTTGTTCGTTTTTTTCATTGACCCATCAACGTTTGCCAAAGACCATGGTAACGGCCCTAGTGGGTGACAAAGGACAAGTTGCATGTCGAGGTTCCTTGTCTTGGCGATGCGTATCATGGTGGCAAACAGTTGTCTGTCAGCTCTCAGGACGATCTCCTTGTTTGTGCCCTTCACAACTTTCTGCTTGATCTTACCAAAGGTCTTCAAGTTTAGCTTGTTCAATGTGTCATGGAAGCCTGTTCCCTCTTCAAGACGTTTCTGGAAGCTTTGATACGCCGCTTCCCCCTTTTGCAGGGTGTTGAGTAGGTCATTAGAAACGTCCTCCCTCGCAGCCGCTCCGGTAGATATACTGAGAAGACATGACGGATCATCGGCGAATGGATTGGTCCAGTCATTTTCCAGTAGATCACAGATAGCTGTGACGCCAGACTCATCACGTTTGATGCGAGAAGTAGACAAGTCAGGGTGCTTGGCATGAGATGTGTCGCTGCCATTCACAAGGATAGTTTCTCGTAGTTGCCTCAGTGCAGTAGCCCGATTTTCTGCAGTTAGATAGTATCGTGACACAGCCCCTTGGCGAAGACTAAAACCTCGTGTTCCTCCAGCTGTTTGCGTATCTTTGTTTACTGTTTCTTCTGTTGTCTGATCAACAGCGATTCTGGCAAATGGATTCCCTGGTCTAAGCTGTACGGAGAAGTAGCCTTGATTGAAATGCCTGTACAACTCGGGGCATGTTTCGTGGAGTTGCGTCATCTGTGCATAGTACACTGGTAGATATCTAGCATAGTTCACCTTGTTCATTGCGAAACACCAAGGGATCACTCTTCTGACACAAGCCAAGTGAAGCATCCAGTCGCCTTCTCTATCCGCACGAATCAACCCCAGCAGGGTCTCTACCATATCAATATACATCATCCAGAAGCGAGCCAGGTCTCCATGTTTGGTTTGCAGAAAATGTAGGTATTTCGCGAACATGTCAAAGCTCTGTACACATGAATCATCATCGAGAGCAGCAGCGAGAGTCTCGTGGCAAACATCCTCCTTGATGCTGCGAATTTTGAGGTCAGTGCTTCGAATCTGGGGTTCCTTGTCAGGATGATTGCTTTCTATCCACACCTGGAAGCCCTTCCAAATGATGCGCATTAGTGCCTCGTACATCAACTTGTGGAGTCGCACAGCACGGTTGTATTGCTTGCCTTCCAGAACCCTGTTGATGGAACCTTCAGCGATTACTCCTGACTCAACAGCTACATCCCGAAGGCCTGCATCTCCAAACATTTTCCCAATGCTCGACATGAAGTTACAGATGGTATGGAAGTTCCCCATCATGAGCACGATTCTTCCATATCGATCGACATCTTTCCATGCTATTTCGGTCGCCTTAGCAAATAGTGCCTGGTCTAGCACCACCGGTATACGCTCAAGCTGAAGTGATGACATGATGTTCAGAGCTTCTCTGAGGATTTCTTGCACTGTTGCCATATCTGTGGCAGGCGCGTTTATAGTCGGCAGGTAGCCAACTACATCTTCCGTCACCTGAACACGATCTCTAGTCATGATGTTGAAACCAGTCCACGAACTGATTGTCTGGTCGCATGGTTCCAGCATGCGAGTCATAATCCATACGTGATTTCGGCGCTGCGCAAGGGATGTTGCGCCTGCAAGAGTGTCAGAAAGATCTGCAGGCTTGATTGCAGGTGGGCCCTCTCGTTTCCCACCGCTGTATATTGGAACTAAATCGCTGGATGACGGGATAGATCGCTTCTTATCTGCTTTGGATACTGCCGATGGAGGTTGGGGCGGCAAACACGACTGCGACTTCGGTTGGACGATGATACCGTTGACGCGATGCGATGTTCCGCCACCACTCAGCGATTCCTCTAGCCTGTCGATGTTATCGAATGCTAATACAGTCGGGACCGAAGGGTGCACATGTGACGGAAGTGGTACTGTATCTTTCTCCACACTTGCTAATTTGTCTATGCATAGCGCTGTCTCGATTTCTTCCAGAACTGTGTACGAACATCCGTGCCCGAGTCGATTCAATATTCTGATGACCTCTGTATTCCCGGTGAGCGTTTTCATGACCCACGGAAGTAGGACATGCTTCGATGTTCTGATGGTACCCCGGTGTACAGCATTGATGATATCTTGAGCCATCGACCATACCAGTGTGTCGGCACGCGCAGAGCTACCCCCACTCCCGCAAATCAAAGTATGCAGAAATACACGAAGAGAATCTGGTATCTTCACGTAATCTGAAGTGAGTTCTGCTGGCTGAGGCGGCCAACGTTCATTGTAATGAGCATCTTTGATCTGGTGTCGCAGTGAAGTAGCTGCACGCACAATGTTACTTTCACCGTCCGTTCGTTCAAATGCTTTCACTTCTGCTTTCAGGTTTACGCACTCTGCAGCAATCTCTCGCTTTGTCAGATTATCGGGCATCAAGTATACACGGTGTTTCACATTGAAGAAGATGAGCGATTCTCCAAACTCTCTTTGTAATGTGCGCTGCAGATTCTTCTTGATGGAGTCACGAACATCAACTGAAAATGTATCTGAAGACAGGATATCTGTTGCAACATCAACTATTGGAACAATCCTTGGGTTCAAGAACAAGTCAGTGCGAATGAAATTGAATATACATCGTATCATTTCTTTTTTCTCGATATTATCTTCAATGTCAGTTTCTACTTGAGGTTTTTGGGGCCGTGTGTAGTTTCTATAGCAGGAGAAGTGGTAGTGAGCCTCAGCTGCAACCATATCTCGTGTAGTCAATGCCAAAACTCTCTCATCATTGCGAGCTGTCGCAGCATCTCTTATTGTCTTATCTGCTCGAAGTTCAACAGCCAAGACAACTGTTTCACGGGTACGACTGCCTTTTATGAATTTTGAAGCACGCTGGCAAAAAATGCATTTATCATCGTAGACCGTTGAAGTTGATCCTGTCTCTTCCCGTGATGATCGCCGTCGCACCGCATCGCCAGTATCAACTGAAGAACTTCTAGCTGCATTGGTCAAAGTAGCTAGGTGGTTTTTGTGAGTGAAGTCTGATCTACAAGCCCTATGGTATAATATTGGAATATTAGGAAGTTCAACTGCGCCTTCTTGGACTAGTTTTAGAATTGGATAAAAGTTTCTAACTGCGGCTGCCTCACACAATGTCTTCCAAGAACTGTTGCCCGCTGCCTTGCTTAGTTCAGAGAGTGGCGACTTCTTGCTGCACAGGATGCACGTTCCGGACTCAGGTTCAATCTTCGCCCGTTTCGCCTCGACACCGGCCATCTCAGCTGAAAGAACAAAAAGACTGACGTTAGATTACTCCGATATCCGAAAAGCTCGCCAGCTTACATAGACATACTCATCCAAGTCAGTGAACATGTTAGATGGCGCCACAATACAACTCTATAATAGAGTTGTATGTGGCGCCATCTAACATGTTCACTTTTAGTTCTTAAGCCACCCACCCCCCCCCCCCCCCCCCCTCAGAAATTAATCAGGTCACCGCAACAAATCTCAGACTGAGATATAGAATATAGATATAGAATAGACTGACGTCACTTTCGGCACTGGGTTCTGTGGGTTGATTATCGGCGGGAAATTCCAACTGACATAGTTTCGGTTTGTGGAAAGTGCATGCCTTTTCATATATTTTTTGTGTACACTCGTGGTGGATGATATGTTTTAGTTTTTGAGTTATTTTTATAGACAGATAAACGGTGTAGCACAATGCATAATTTGGAAAATCATACCAGTGTTGTTTCACTAAAAAAAGTACAAGTCTAATAATAAAATATTGAAAAATATATGATTTTTTTTCGATAATTGATTTTTATAATAATTAATCTAAAACAAAATGCTTCATATTATTTTTTATTTAGACGGTACACATCGGACGTATATTTAGTCGTCAACCGCACATCGATAGCTAGTATAGAAGTCCAGATACACGTGCAACAATGTACCCCACCAAATGGGCATTTTCGAGCTGGGTGGTTTCAAAGATGGCGTCCATCCGGGCACTAAGCTACCGTTCTCAGATGTCCATCACACCTTTTCTGACACTTGAGACATTGGTCTAATGGAAAATCATAATGAGAATTACTCCCCCCCCCCCCCCCCCCCCGGAGCATTCACTTCAAAAAATGGCCGGTTGGCTCAAGGACTATTTGGGCTGGCATTAAAACGAGCGGATTCGTAGGATCGTCATGTACTCAAGACTTTATCTCCCATGAGACCCATCTTCGCGTACTCGAGCGCTTGTTCACATTGCTGAGACCACGTCCACTTATTGGAATGGTTCAACAGGTCATAGAGGGGTATCTGGTTTGAGGACAAATTTGGAATGAATTTTCCATAGTAGTTAACCATTCCGAACAGGGATTTCAATTCGGATACATTCGTTGGTTTTCCCACTTTTCGAATTGCCTCGACCTTGTTTTGCAATGGCCGAATCCCCTCAGCACTCAAACTATGCCCTAGAACTAGATAGTCAAGTCGTGTCTTAAAAAATGGACATTTTACAGTTTACACCATTTAGTCGCACATTGTGCTTCTTCATGCTTGCAACACCTTTCCCAACACCTTCACATGCTGATCTACCGTATCCATGTCTACCACGATGTCATCCATATAGCAATGGACATTTTCTATTCCTAACAGAATTTTGTCCATGGTTCCTTCAAACTGAGATGGTGCTGTTTTTACACCAAAACTTAGTCTTTTTGGAGCTAGAAGACCTTTCTGTGTGTTTATCACGAGTAATTTAGAGGAATCCTCGTCAAGAAATAACTGATTGAATGCTCCCGTCAAATCAAGCTTGGAAAACACTTTAGGCTGTGCCATTCTGTGTAATGTTGGCAAACGAGTCCTGAGTGTTTGGTAGTTTGTAAGTATCATCATCAATGGCCTCGTTTAGGGCTTTGTAATCACCACAAACTCTGATAGATTGATTGGGTTTGGGAACATGTACTACTGGTGACGCCCAATCACTAACTGCTACTGGTTTCAGTTTTTCTGCTTTCGTCAGCCGATCATACTCTTTGTCTACTTTGTCTGCCATAGAGTATGGAATTTCCCTCGCTTTCTGGAATACCGGTTTAGCATTCGGCTTCAATTTGAGTATCGCTGTTGTTACAGATTTATGTGAATTACTATTCAGGTCATTGCTTATTAATGTTTATTCGATTAAAGGTTGTTGTGATTAAAGGGTCAGGAGCCCTTCTGGGGAAAAGGAGACCGGAAACGGAAGAAGAAAAGACACGAGGTCCGGGAGAAGCGGCGATCTTCTTCCTCTTCCTCGCCGAGCTCCGACGCGAGCGGTATCGATATTGAGCAGCGGGGGGGACGCTGCGTTTGAAAGCCCGTCTGGCGAAAGGAGTTACCTGCGCGGGGTAATTACCCATTTACACGTCAAGTCGCCGTGGGTTCGTGCACGGAACCAAGCGTCCGGCACAGTTCGCCTCACTGTCTACAAGGACGCGTACGGGTCGCACCTTGGGCCTCGCGCGCGTTGCAAGCTGCGCTTGGTTTTGCCCCGTTGCTTGGCAAGGAGGTGTGCGCTGCAGCAGCTGTCCCCGGTACGCGACGTGCACGTTTGGAGCACGTCCGCCCGGGGTTCGTTCAACCGCCCATGTGCGGAGAAGCCGACCTTCACCTCGGTCTGGAGGGGCCCAGAGACATTGTGAGGGACAGTGACCCAAGGGGTCGTGAGTGGGGAACGGGGGGGGGACACATATGTAAGATGGCCATCTTAGTAATATTGATTATTGATTGTTGATGGTTGTTGATTGCTCGGGGAATATATTATTGATTATTCCGGATCCTTGGTGTGGGGTTTCTTATTGACCGGAATTCATATTGATTGCGTTACGAAAGCGTACAAACTATATATCTTTCTGGCGGGGTCCTCCCACGGTCCGGGGGTCACCCAGACCAGGTAGTTACCGGGAGGACCACGTAACAGAATTGGGGGCTCGTCCAATTGAATTCCGGGATATAAAATTGTATAACATAATAAAATAATAATTTTTATTAATTAAAATTTATTAATTAATTATTAATTGGTAAATTTTTGAGAAATTGTGGTAAAGTCTTGGGTGAAGGTTAACAGGTGTTAACGATAGTCACCATGGCGTTTGTTGCACAGAACTTTGCGGTAACACCTAGTGAGGCACAGTTCCGAGCGTTACTAAAAGCGGACCTCTTGAAATTGGCCAAACATTTTAACTTGGAGGTCCTAACTAATTTGAGGAAGGCAGAGTTGCAGACCACGGTGATACAGTCTATGGTGGGATTAGGAACATGGGACGAGTTAGCCTGGCAGTGGCTACCCGAAGAACCAGAAGACGTTGAGCTCCGGAAACTGGAGTTGCAATTACGGAGCCAGGAACGGATCAAAGAAGAGGAAAGGAAAGCAGAAGAGAGGAGAGAAGAGAAACAAGCAGAGGAAAGGAGAGTGGAACGAGAACTCCAGGAAAGGTTAAAAGAAGAAGAAAGGAAAGCAGAAAAGGAAAGAGCAGAAGAAGAAAGGAAAGCAGAAAAGGAAAGAGCAGAAGAAGAAAGGAAAGCAGAAGAGAGGAGAGAAGAGAAACAAGCAGAGGAAAGGAGAGTGGAACGAGAACTCCAGGAAAGGTTAAAAGAAGAAGAAAGGAAAGCAGAAAAGGAAAGAGCAGAAGAAGAAAGGAAAGCAGAAAAGGAAAGAGCAGAAGAAGAAAGGAAAGCAGAAGAGAGGAGAGAAGAGAAACAAGCAGAGGAAAGGAGAGTGGAACGAGAACTCCAGGAAAGGTTAGAAGGGAGAAAAGCAGAGGAGAGGAGAGCTGCCAGGGAACTCGAAGCAGAGGAGAGAAAAGCCGAAAGGGAGTTGAAGGAACGTGATCTGGCGCTTCAGCAAGAGATTAAATTCAAGGAGCTGGATTTAATGAGAGAACGGGGAGAGGTACCACCCTTGCTGACGGGGTCGACACCTAGCCAGAACACCTGGGAGGTGGGCAGACATGTGAGGCTGGTTCCACCCTTCAGTGAAAAGGAAGTCACTCAATTTTTTCCACACTTTTAGAAAGTGGCTCGACAGTTAAACTGGCCGGAGGAGGCTTGGACCATACTAGTGCAAAGTGTGCTGGTGGGTAAAGCTCAAGAGATTTATTCGGCGCTACCAATGGACCAATGTGCAGATTATGAGGTATTGAAGAAGCACATCCTCAAAGCCTATGAGTTGGTTCCTGAAGCTTACCGGCAAAAATTCAGGAATGCCAGGAAGAGGGAGAGTGAGACCCATGTGGAGTTTGCCAGAGTGAAAGAAAACATGTTTGATCGGTGGTGTGAGTCGAAAGGAGTCGGGAACGACTTCGAAGCATTGCGTGACCTGATGCTGGTGGAGGAATTTCAACAGTGTGTCCACGAGGACATCAAAGTGTACCTGCAGGAAAAGAAAGTACCAAAGTTGTGGGACGCAGCCACCATGGCAGATGATTATGCCTTAACACACCGGATAGGGGTCCACACACCTAGCTCCTCGCCTAGACTTCAGCAGGGGAGTTATGGAACACCCGGTGCGGAGAACGACAATACATGGCGGCGGCCTCGAGAGGATTATGGGGACAACGCGGATACCCCACCTGTTCGAAATCAGGGGGCTACGGGCCCAAGACAAACTTATTTCCCGGGGGGCCCGAGGCAGACCACGAGTTTTTCCTCCGGGCCGACTTGCGCCTTTTGCAAAAAACCTGGACACTTGATGTCCAGTTGTTACCTCATGAAAAGGGAAAACCCAGAGCGGAGTCCGACTATTACCACTCTGAATGCGATGGCAAGCGTAAGAAATCGCCCACAGAAGAGTTACCAATAGTAAGGGAAACATATGAAAATCTGTTAACTAAATTGTTACCAAAAAATTTCTTCACCAATATGTTTGTAAAGGTGTGTACTAACATGTGTTAAAATGTTGAAGGGCAACTCCCGTGGGAAACCCAGAAAAAAAGCTGTTGAATTCGGGTACCGAAAAATTATTTTCGAGAATTTTTATTTTTTTAAATCGGCCCTTAAGTAACTTATGAGGGGTCAAATAAGGGTTTTCATGATTCTGAGTTGATTGTTAACATTTATATTTCACCACAGACACTCCTTTGTGGAAAAATAATTTCTAAATATATCTCATTTTCTACTTTGCAGGACATGGAGTCTAGCAATATGGATGAAGACTTTACTCCACCTGTGCTCAATTGCTTCATCTGTGCACGCTCGGATACACCAGCTGAAAGGCTCATACAGGCAACTCCAAAGGGATACTCAACTTTATTGAAACAAGCAGAAACTGTCGAAAATGTTACTGTTGTGGAACGTATGAAGGAGGCTCAAAAGGAAGGAAAACTGAGGTACCACCAGAAGTGTAAAAATGATCTGTACAACAACTTTGTTGCAACCACCAAGAAGTCAGCTCAAGCATCAAAGGCAGAGAAAGAGTCATCAAAGTTGAAGAGAAGACGCACTACTTGTGAGTTCAGTTCATCAACTGGCTGCAGTTCTAGAAGATCACAGTCAGTTGACCTCCTGTATAAGGATGTATGCATTCTTTGCAACCAACCAGCCCAGCTCTACAAAAATAATCCAGCACAAGCTAGAAAGAAATACAGAGTGCCAGATCATTTGACTGCAGATACACTGAAGGCAAGCTTGCTGAAGACAGCACGGAGATGCGGGGATGACTAGGGCACTGAAGTCACTGGACGCCTGGAAGGGATCAACGACTTGGTAGCAGAAGAAACACTGTACCATTTGCGATGCAAACTTATGTTTGCGAGAGGTGACAGTTTGTCCAAGACTGATGAGGAAGGAAAAAGGAAGAGAGGACAGAGGAGTATTGATGAGGAGCGAGAGGCAGTTTTTATTGAATTCTGTGAATGGTTAGACTCAGAATTAGAGCATGGGGTAATGAACATGGACCAAGTCCATGAAAAGCTGCAGGAGTTTGATCAGCAGAGAAGAGCCTTTCTTATTCAAAGCATTGGCTAAAGATAAAACTTCTAGAGAAATACGAAGACACCTTGTATTTCACAACACAGGAAAGAAGGGCAGATGTACTCTGTCTCAAAGATGGCAACGACAATATTCTGCGAGGGCATCATGCTAATCTTGACCATGGAGATGAGAAGACTCAGATCATAAAGATGGCACTCAAGTTCATATCCAATGATATTGCCTTGATTGATTTAGGTCCAAAGTCATACCCCACCACACACAGTATGACTGACATCGATAGTCAGCTGACACTTGTTCCTGCAAGCCTTCAGATGTTCTTGAGACCGATTGTCAAGACAGACGAAAGAGTTGCCGTTTGGGGGCAGTATTTTATTAAGGCCTGTCGACCTCGGTCTGGAGTATTGCCACACCAAATGGGGCTTGCCATACAACTTGATCATAGATTTGGGTCAAAATGGATGCTCAACAAGTTCCACCGGCTGGGATGCACTGAGTCTTACACGGAGACACAAAACTACAAATACTGCTTCCTTAATAGTCGGAGTGGAGATGATGTTCCAGATACTTCTGGCACTCTTGACACCATTGTGGAGGAAACCGATGAACAGATCAATGATGAGGTTGCGGTTGATGCTGCGCTTGAGGATCAATCAGTGATGACAGCCAAAGTGCCAGCCAGTGAAAGTGAATTGTCAAGTAATGATCAGGTGGTCTTTAAGGAGGTTGGGGAAACAAACAATGCAGTCACTCAGTTTGTTGGAGACAATATAGATTTAAACATTGTCTCTATTCACGGAAACACTCCCTTTCACTCAATGGGTTGGATCGAAGTCACCTCTCCGGCACCACCTTTGCCAGATCCACAGACAACAGCAGCTTTCCCCCGGGTGAAGTTGAAGGCACTCGACAAAGCTAAGATCCTGAGAGGAACTGAAGTAAAGATTATTCCATTTACGAACAGGAAACAGATAGGAACGAACGCGATCATGTTTCTCCCCCTCGCTGAGCTTTCCTCCTCCCTGGCTCATGATCAGCCACTCCTCACTCCAGGTGACACACTCTGGGCAGCGGGGTGGGTGATCAAAGCCAACGATCCTGAGTTCCCACACTCCAACTGGAATGGCTGGATGAAGAGAATCCATGCTAATGATGCAAAGCAGAGCACACAGATCGAGTTCCTCCCAGTTATTGAAGGAGATCCTAATGACCTCAACACCATCTTCACCACTCTGAAAGAGTGCATACGGCGCGCTTGGGTCGCTATAGTGACCTTTGATCTTCCGATTTGGCTGAAGGCTGTGAATATAATAAAGCAGGCAAACCTACCCGTCATTCCAAGGTTGGGTGGTTTTCACCTGCTGAAGTCTTATCTTGGATCAATGGGTAACATCATGGAAGATTCTGGACTACTAGATGTGATCCAGTTGATCTATCCTGGAAGTACGACAGCCAACCACATCATGGATGGAGGATGTTTTGACAAGGCAATCCGTGTTCACCTCCTCATCGATGCAGCCATCTATCAACACATCATGAAACTTGCCTTCACTGAGGAGGAGCGTGGTGACATGAAGACCTTCATGGAGAAGGTGGCTGATGGGAATATGGGAGCCAGACACTCAGACCCAGTAGTGCCAGTGTTTGAGCAAAGGTTTGAAGAAACCTTCAAACGACTCGCAAAAGGAGGAAGAACACCTGCACTCTGGGTGGAGTACCATCACATGGTAGATGTGATCAAGGTCTTTATCACAACTGGGCCAAGAATTCCTACTGTGCAGATGGTACTACAGATGGTACGCAGAACTATCAACACTGGACCCCACGGCTCCTGAGGAGCTATTGCAGTTCACGAGCTGTAATTGTCATGGAGATTGCAGCAACCGGCGATGCAGCTGCAAAAAGAATGGGGTCACGTGCATCTCGGCCTGTGGAGTCTGTAATGGCATTACATGCAGAAACTGCAGTCATGATGTTGTTGAGTCTGAAGAAGACATAGACAATGACTGTTGAAACTTCTGACATTGTGAATGAGAAATAACTCCTGAGTATTATATATGTATGTGAAATAAAAGCTACTTTGTGTGTAAATGTAAAAGTGAAAATATAAATGTTAACAATCAACTCAGAATCATGAAAAACCCTTATTTGACCCCTCATAAGTTACTTAAGGGCCGATTTTAAAAAATAAAAATTCTCGAAAATAATTTTTCGGTACCCGAATTCAACAGCTTTTTTTCTGGGTTTCCCACGGGAGTTGACCTTCAACATTTTAACACATGTTATTACACACCTTTACAAACATATTGGTGAAGAAATTTTTTGGTAACAATTTAGTTAACAGATTTGTGAAATATCTCATAAAATGCCCTTACTACAACCATTTATTTATGAGGGGTTGGTCTCACTCAAGGGAGACTTGACTAACCCAAGATCGGTTCGGGTTTTGAGGGACACAGGAGCCCATCAATCCTTAATGCTTGAAGGCATTTTGCCATTGTCAAAGAGTACCGCAACTGGTGATAGTGTTCGGTTACAAGGGATCGGTGACTGTGTTAGTGCCCCACTTCATGTCATCCATTTGGAATCCGATTTGGTGTCAGGACCGGTCACCGTCGGTTTACAAGCCACGCTTCCTGTAGAGGGAGTATCTGTGATTATCGGGAATGATTTGGCCGGGGGGGCAAATTTATGGTAACCCGAGGGTGGGTAAAGAGCCCCGCAGGGGAAATAACACCACCCCCGCTTGGGATGGCGACAAAAGTTCCAGGTTATTTGTAGGGGGACTGAACTTCAACACAGAGGAAGAAGTTCTGACCTCTGTCTTCAACAAATATGGGCCGCTGGTGGAAGTGCGGGTGGTAAAAGACAGGGAAACGCAACGGTCAAGAGGGTTCGGCTTTGTCACGTTTGCAAGCACAAGAGACGCCAGAGAGGCAGAGAAGAATTGGAATGGTAAGGATTTGGAGGGTCGGACCCTAACAGTAGGGAAGGCATTTCGTAGGCGTCGAGAGGTCTACAGAAGAGGACAACTTGGCAGTAGTTTTGGGGTTGGCAGCAGCCGATATTACTATGGAGGCTCCCAGAGTTACGGCACCTCCCGAAAGAATGAATGTCAGAGCACTGGCCGAGAAGGAGACCACCAGTCAGGTAACGGCTGGGACAAAGGGTCCCACCGTAACTGTTAGGAGTCTGGCGAAGTTGAAGCACTATATACGGGGGAGCCGCCGAGCCGGGGCTCCTACACGGACTAACCGTGAACGCCACGTTCTTAAAGGCGTCCAGGTAGTGAACTTTCCTGCACGGACTAACCGTGAACTCCACGTTCTTAAAGGCGTCCATGTAATGAACTTTCCTCCCCGGACTAACCGTGAACTCCACATTCCTTAAGGCGTCCATGTAGGGAATACTCAGCTGGGCCTCCCGAAAAAGTGCTATCGAGAGGTTTAACTGTGGGGGCTTTGGTCACCACCTCTTAACCGTCATTCAAGAGAAACTAGAAGTGGTTGACGCTTGGTCCAGAGGGAATTAATCTAGGGGATGGTGTGAAATTTTGTTGCTTTATTTTTAAGTGATAACTGTGCCCGGGGGGAACTGATGATTTGGGGGTGTGAGTTATCTGATTTGTTTATCAAAGTTGGCCGGCAAAGAAAGTTTTCGCTGGGTTCAAACTTTCTTTCTTGAAGGGGGGGGAGTGTTATGGATTTATGTGAATTACTATTCAGGTCATTGCTTATTAATGTTTATTCGATTAAAGGTTGTTGTGATTAAAGGGTCAGGAGCCCTTCTGGGGAAAAGGAGACCGGAAACGGAAGAAGAAAAGACACGAGGTCCGGGAGAAGCGGCGATCTTCTTCCTCTTCCTCGCCGAGCTCCGACGCGAGTGGTATCGATATTGAGCAGCGTGGGGGACGCTGCGTTTGAAAGCCTGTCTGGCGAAAGGAGTTACCTGCGCGGGGTAATTACCCATTTACACGTCAAGTCGCCGTGGGTTCGTGCACGGAACCAAGCGTCCGGCACAGTTCGCCTCACCGTCTACAAGGACGCGTACGGGTCGCACCTTGGGCCTCGCGCGCGTTGCAAGCCGCGCTTGGTTTTGCCCCGTTGTTTGGCAAAGCAGCTGTCCCCGGTACGCGACGTGCACGTTTGGAGCACGTCCGCCCGGGGTTCGTTCAACCGCCCGTGTGCGGAGAAGCCGACCTTCACCTAGGTCTGGAGGGGCCCAGAGACATTGTGAGGGACAGTGACCCAAGGGGTCGTGAGTGGGGAACGGGTGGGACACATATGTAAGATGGCCATCTTAGTAATATTGATTGTTGATTGTTGATGGTTGTTGATTGCTCGGGGAATATATTATTGATTATTCCGGATCCTTGGTGTGGGGTTTCTTATTGACCGGAATTCATATTGATTGCATTACGAAAGTGTACAAACTATATATCTTTCTGGCGGGGTCCTCCCACGGTCCGGGGGTCACTGTCACCCAGACCAGGTAGTTACCGGGAGGACCACGTAACACTGTGTATCCTTTTGTCCCTGCCCCGGTAGTCGAGAATAGTACCTTGTTCTGATCTGGCAACCTATTGAACTCTGGGCGGTAATCTTTTGATTCTGGGACCTTGGTTTTGGAGATGTCTGACACGGAGAAAATATTTTCCCAATTCAGTTTGATTTTACTCAACCAATCTCTCCCCAATAGGCATGGAAGTGTCCCCTCTACCACCACAGGTTCTAACAACATCTCTGGGTTATCCAGGTATTTGACTGGTACCTTCACACAACCCAATATAGGGACTACTTCCCCCGTGTAACTACGAAGAGTTATGTTTGTATCAATCAAGGCATACTTAGACAGGTTACTTCTATACACAGTCTCTGAAATCGTGGAACGTGACGCCCCAGTATTCAGGTCCATGGTGATATCACAATGGCCTACAGCCTCTTTTACTTTAATGGGTTTAACGTTATTGTGAGAGTCTTCACCGTTTCGGTACAACCCAAATCCTTCATGGTCTCGTTCCCTATCTGATTCCTGATCGCTGTTGGATTCCACGTACTTGGCGGAACTTACAGTTTTTAAGCCGTACTTCTTCTGTCTTCGATCCTGTTGACTGATGTTCCCTGGACATACCTTGGAAATATGTCCTTTTTCATCGCAGGAATGGCACTTCACATCCCGAGTCGGCAGTTTTCTGTGCGATGATTTGTCCGACCGCAACATTTGCACCAGACTCCGGCCGCCGGCTTGTTGTGTGCTTCCCTTTTCCTCCCACCTTGTACGAAACGTCTCTTCCCCTGCTGGACTCGATTCGCCTCCGCTGCTCCGTCCTTGGTCGCCTCCGAAGATGTCTGACCCATGTGCTCTCGGTGCGCTTTGCTGGCCATCCCGTCCGCCAGACATTTCACCCTGGCCTCCTCAAACGACAAATCCGCCTTGGACAATAAGTTAGTCTGAGTCCGAGACATTTTAGGGTGGAGTCCCCATACCAGCTTGTCTCATAGGGCTTCGTTCAGAAAGGCCCCAAATGAGCACGTCGATGCGAGCTTCTTCAATCGCACGATGTGATCGGCCATTGTCTCGTTCTCTCCCTGGAAAGTTGTCCATAATGTATATCGCTCCGCGATCACGATCGGTTTTGACGTGTAATGGTCTGTCAACAACGCCTTCAGCTGATCGCAAGTTTTCGATTTTGGCGCGGCTGGGTGACACAAGTTCTTCAATAACTTGAACGCTTCTGCACCCACCACGGCCAAAAATAAACTCGCCTGCAGCTCTTCCTCCATCCTGTTCGCCGCCAAAAATGTGTCACATCTGTCCGTGTAGTCCTCGAACAACTCCGCTTTTTCGTCGAAAGGCGCAATGTTCCCGAATACAGCCATTTCGTGATTACGCCTTCCTCTGTCTAATCACCTTATATCCTCGTCGCCAGTTTGTAATATACTGAACTCATGCCTTCACGTCGCCGTATCAGTATCGGAACCGGGTCGAGTGAAAGAGACAGACACTGTCGACTAACGCCATTACAGGACTACTTTATTATACGCATGCACCACTCCTCACTCTGTCTCTGTCATCACGTCATTCAATACAATACTGCATCCCCCCACTCCCTTCCTCTCCCCTCCCACTCCTGTCCCCATCCCTCCCTCTCCTGCTTCCCCCCCCCTCTCCTCCTTCTCCCTCCTCCATCTCCTGCTTCCACCTCCCACTCCTGCTTCCCCCCTCCCTCTCCTGTTCCCCCCTCCCTATCCTGCTTCCCCCCTCCCTCTCCTGCTTTCCCCCTCCCTCCCCTGCTTTCCCCCTCCCTCCCCTGCTTCCGCCCTCCCTCCCCTGCTTCCCCCCTCCCTCCCCTGCTTCCCCCCTCCCCTGCTTCCACCTCCCTCCCTCCCCTGCTTCTCCCTCCCTCCCCTGCTTCCCCCTCCCTCCTCCCTCCCTCCCCTGCTTCCCCCCTCCCCCTCCCCTGCTTCCCCCCTCCCCCTCCCCTGCTTCCCCCCTCCCTCCCTCCCCTGCTCCCCCCCTCCCTCCCTCCCTCCCCTCCTCCCCCCCTCCTTCCCGCTCCATCTCCTGCTTCCTCCTCCCACTCCTGCCTCCCCCCTCCCTCCCCTGCTCCCCCCATCCTCCCCTGCTCCCTCCTCCCTCCCCTGCTTCCCCCTCCCTCCCAACCCCTGCTTCCCCCTCCCTCCCAACCCCTGCCTCCTCCCCTGCCTCCCCCCCTCCCCTGCTTCCCACCTCCCTCTCTCCCTTGCTTCCCACCTCCCTCCCCTGCTTCCCGCCCTCCCTTCCTCCCCTGCTTCCCCCCTCCCTCTCCTGTTCCCCCCTCCCTATCCTGCTTCCCCCCTCCCTCTCCTGCTTTCCCCCTCCCTCCCCTGCTTCCCCCTCCCTCCCCTGCTTCCCCCTCCCTCTCCTGCTTCCCCCTCCCCTGCTTCTCCCTCCCTCCCCTGCTTCCCCCCTCCTCCCTCCCTCCCTCACTCCCCTGCTTCCCTTCTCCCTCCCTCCCTTCTCCCTCCCTCCCCTGCTTCTCCCTCCCTCCCCTGCTTCCCCCCTCCTCCCTCCCTCCCTCACTCCCCTGCTTCCCTTCTCCCTCCCTTCTCCCTCCCTCCCCTGCTTCCCCCCTCCCTCCCTCCCTTGCTTCCCCCCACCCTCCCTCCCTTGCTTCCCCCCACCCTCCCTCCCTTGCTTCCCCCCACCCTCCCTCCCTTGCTTCCCCCCACCCTCCCTCCCTTGCTTCCCCCCACCCTCCCTCCCTTGCTGCCCCCCTCCCTCCCTCCCTTGCTGCCCCCCTCCCTCCCTCCCTTGCTTCCCCCCTCCCTCCCTCCCTTGCTTCCCCCCACCCTCCCTCCCTCACTCCCCTGCTTCCCTTCTCCCTCCCTCCCTCCCTTCTTCCTCCCTCCCCTGCTTCTCCCTCCCTCCCCTGCTTCCCCCCTCCTCCCTCCCTCCCTCACTCCCCTGCTTCCCTTCTCCCTCCCTTCTCCCTCCCTCCCCTGCTTCCCCCCTCCCTCCCTCCCTTGCTTCCCCCCACCCTCCCTCCCTTGCTTCCCCCCTCCTCCCTCCCTCCCTCACTCCCCTGCTTCCCTTCTCCCTCCCTCCCTCCCTTCTCCCTCCCTCCCCTGCTTCTCCCTCCCTCCCCTGCTTCCCCCCTCCTCCCTCCCTCCCTCCCTTGCTTCCCCCCACCCTCCCTCCCTTGCTTCCCCCCTCCTCCCTCCCTCCCTCACTCCCCTGCTTCCCTTCTCCCTCCCTCCCTCCCTTCTCCCTCCCTCCCCTGCTTCTCCCTCCCTCCCCTGCTTCCCCCCTCCTCCCTCCCTCCCCTGCTTCCCCCCTCCTCCCTCCCTCCCTCACTCCCCTGCTTCCCTTCTCCCTCCCTCCCTTCTCCCTCCCTCCCCTGCTTCCCCCCTCCCTCCCTCCCTTGCTTCCCTTCTCCCTCCCTTGCTTCCCCCTCCCTCCCTCGCTTCCCCCCTCCCTCCCTCCCTCCCTCGCTTCCCTCCTCCCTCCCTCGCTTCCCTCCTCCCTCCTTCCCTCGCTTCCCTCCTCCCTCCCTCCCTCCCTCGCTTCCCCCCTCCCTCCCTCGCTTCCCCCCTCCCTGCCTCCCTCGCTTCCTCCCTCCCTCCCCTGCTCCCCCCCTCCCTCCCCTGCTCCCCCCCTGCTTCCCCCCTCCCCTGCTCCCCCCCTGCTTCCCCCCTCCCTCCCAACCCCTGCTTCCCCCCTCCCTCCCAACCCCTGCCTCTCCCCCTCCCTCCCAACCCCTGCTTCCCACCTCCCTCCCAACCCCTGCCTCCCCCCCTCCCTCCCAACCCCTGCCTCCCCCCTCCCTCCCAACCCCTGCCTCCCCCCTCCCTCCCAACCCCTGCCTCCCCCCTCCCTCCCAACCCCTGCCTCCCCCCTCCCTCCCAACCCCTGCCTCCCCCCTCCCTCCCAACCCCTGCCTCCCCCCTCCCTCCCAACCCCTGCCTCCTCCTCCCCTCTCTCCCAACCCCTGCCTCCTCCTCCCCTCTCTCCCAACCCCTGCCTCCTCCTCCCCTCTCTCCCAACCCCTGCCTCCTCCTCCCCTCTCTCCCAACCCCTGCCTCCTCCTCCCCTCCCTCCGAACCCCTCCCTCCTCCCCTCCCTCCTCCCCTCCCTCCCAACCCCAGCCTCCTCCCCTCCCTCCTCCCTTCCTCCCCTGCCTCCTCCCCTCCCTCCCCTGCCTCCTCCCTCCCCTGCCTCCTCCCTTTCCCACCTCCCCTCCTCCTTCCCCCCGGCAATACAGGGTACTCCTGCTAGTATGTGTATGTGTATATATCTCCCAAGATCATGGACATGCTATTTCGTACTTATACACGACTTTACCATTGGGGGTTGGTAAATTGAGAAATTAATTAATAATGAGAAAAAGGAAGAAGAAAAGGAAATCGAGTGGGATTTTAAATGCAATCGTGGATAAAGAGGATGGAAGGTGAGAGAGTGAAGAGTTTATATGGAGTTAAATTTAAAGTGATGGAAAGGAAGATAAATGTATAAAACAGATGTGGGGATAGCAAAGGGGTTCGGGAGAGGGTGGTGGGGGTGATATATTATCAGTAGATTATGTGTACGTAATACATAGATGGAATCTTAAAAGAAAAGACAGGCATATAGCAAGCATGAAATATCATCAAAGATTGAAAGCAAGTGTTAAACAAGCGCAGATTAAAAACTGTAGGAAATGTAATGACAAAAGATGAGGATGAATGCAATTTAAATTTGGGAACACCCTTGTTTGGCGGAGGGATCAGGTGTAAAGCGTCCGCCCTTTAAAGGGCGACAATGTATCTCTACGCCCTCAAAGCCGCTGAAGCGAAGCCTGAAGTAAAATATATCGTTGTTTAGTAACATTTTCGTCCCACATCGATAGTTTTAATATGTCCGTGTTGTGTTTGTTACTTTGTCTCGTTACTGGTTATTAATGAGTTCTTAGTGCCCAAACTCGCACGCAATGCGCAAAACCAAAACAGACGTCACTACGCCGACTCTGCCGCTGTGGGTCTCAGACAAAAGGTGCTTCGTTGTTTTTCTAAATTCGCTTTTGCTGTTTATTTGATTTTAAATGTTTTTAGTTTTAAATTCGCGTCTTCGCCATGGAGAGTGTGGGGGAGTTCGAATACTACAAGAAAGACCTGATCGGACACGGAGCCTTCGCTGTTGTTTTTAAAGGGAGACACAAACTGGTGAGCTTGTCCGTGTCCTCTTCTTCTTCACGGGGTCTTTGAGCGTTCATCAACTCATTCGATATTTCGATTTATATTTGCTCTTGACATTTGTCTTCGCACCGTCTTTCAACATTTACAGAATCATTCATGATGCCGATCGATTATTCGGCGCTCGACTTTCCCTGTTGCTATCCGCAATGGGCACCACCTCCTCCCCGATCCGTGATGGGCACCAACCTCCCCCCCCCCCTCTTGAGCACCAACCCGCTCCCCCTGGGCACCACCTCCCCCCCCCCTGTTCCGCAATGGGCACCACCTCCCCCCCCCTTCCCCCGATTGCTACATATGTCCCCGGGCACCACCTCCTCCCCCCCCCGATCCGTGATGGGCACCAACCCCCCCCTCCCTTGAGCACCAACCCGCTCCCCCTGGGCACCACTTCCCCCCCCCGATCCGTGATGGGCACCAACCCCCCCCCCTTGAGCACCAACCCGCTCCCCCTGGGCACCACCTCCCCCCCCCGATCCGCAATGGGAACCACCCCCCACCCACACCCCCACCCCCCACCCCACCCCCACCCCCACCCCCCCCCACCCCCCCACCCCACCCCCCACCCACCCCTCACCCCCCCCCACCCCCACCCCCACCCCCACCCCCACCCCACCCCCCACCCCCACCCCCACCCCACCCCACCCCCACCCCCACCCCCCCCCCACCCCACCCCCACCCCACCCCACCCCCACCCCCACCACCCACCCACCCCCAACCCCCCACCCCCCACCCCACCCCCACCCCCCACCCCACCCCCACCCCCACCCCCCACCCCACCCCCCACCCCCACCCCCACCCCCCGACCCCACCCCCACCCCACCCCCACCCCCACCCCCACCCCACCCCCCACCCCCACCCCACCCCCCCACCCCCCCCTTCCCCAGAATGCCACATATGCCCCGGGGCACCACCTCCCCTCCGATCCGCAATGGACACGCCCACCCCCCACCACTAGCCTATTTATTTATTTCAATGTTTGTTTGTTTATTTCTTTCCACGTTTGCTTGTTTGTTTACCTATTTATTTATTAGGTTGTTTGTTTATTTCCTTTTTACACACTTTAATTCCTTTAACTTCAGATCATTTGTTAGAACCTTCGCATACCTGTTTTATTGACGTGAACTTCGTCCGTATATGAACAACACCATTAATTTTGCACCAATGTGTAATATACGATACAACTTATGATTACAACCGGCCATATGGCTACAGTTGGTCGATCATCTCGTACCCTCTCGTTCCTCGGTATATACTTTATCATTCATGTTTTGTTGTCGTTTTCCAGTATATAATTTATCATTCATGTTTTGTTGTCGTTTTCCGGTATATACTTTATCATTCATGTTTTGTTGTCATTACTTGGTATATACTTTATCATTCATGTTTTGTTGTCGTTCCTCGGTATATAATTTATCATTCATGTTTTGTTGTCGTTTTCCGGTATATAATTTATCATTCATGTTTTGTTGTCATTACCCGGTATATAATTTATCATTCATGTTTTGTTGTCATTACCCGGTATATAATTTATCATTCATGTTTTGTTGTCGTTTTCCGGTATATAATTTATCATTCATGTTTTGTTGTCGTTCCTCGGTATATAATTTATCATTCATGTTTTGTTGTCGTTTTCCAGTATATAATTTATCATTCATGTTTTGTTATCGTTCCTCGGTATATAATTTATCATTCATGTTTTGTTGTCATTACCCGGTATAATTTATCATTCATGTTTTGTTGTCATTACCCGGTATATAATTTATCATTCATGTTTTGTTGTCATTACCCGGTATATAATTTATCATTCATGTTTTGTTGTCATTACCCGGTATATAATTTATCATTCATGTTTTGTTGTCATTACCCGGTATATAATTTATCATTCATGTTTTGTTGTCGTTTTCCGGTATATAATTTATCATTCATGTTTTGTTGTCATTACCCGGTATATAATTTATCATTCATGTTTTGTTGTCGTTCCCCGATATATAATTTATCATTCATTTTTGTTATTATTACCCGGTATATAATTTATCATTCATGTTTTGTTGTCGTTCCCCAGTATATACTTTATCATTCATGTTTTGTTGTCGTTTTCCAGTATATAATTTATCATTCATGTTTTGTTGTCATTACCCGGTATATAATTTATCATTCATGTTTTGTTGTCGTTCCCCGGTATATACTTTATCATTCATGTTTTGTTGTCGTTTTCCGGTATATACTGTTACGGTTTTCCGCCGCCCTTCCTACTCTTACCAAGGGGAGATTAAGCCCCTTGTTCTTTCTGGGCCGGCGTAACCGAGACTTGAAACGCCCTTCCCGGGCAAACGCAAGGTAGGGTTTCGGGACAAGTCTCGCACGTACCTAAATACCTGCGCCGCCGCGGAAGCGGGGAATCAAGCCTCGCACGAGTCACGTGTAATTTGGGTACACTGAGCGGATTGCGTACCACGTGGTCCGTGCAGTTACCGTTAGTATTGGGACCCGATTCGAGCGGTTCTATTCGTACCACGCTTAGTCAATGATGGAAAATACGAGACGGTCGAATAAAGGAAGAACACTATTTAATTATTATTTACACAAGTATGTACAAGTCGGTAGAAAGCAGAGACACAGAGCAGCCTTAAGCAGTCTTATATTAACCCCAGACATGGGCCCGATCACACTCACAAAGGGAAAATGCAGGTAGAATGGTCACGCGCTGCCTTGGTCGTCCAGGAACGGCTTCACCCGGCGTGGCTCTCCAAGGTCACAGCATGTCACGCGATTAAGGCAAGCAGGCGGTGGAAGGGATCCTTGTAGCGCGTCTCTCGAACAACGGGCAGATGAGGCAGGAGGGAACTGTACGCGTCTCTCAGCGCGTCTGGGCGGTTTTCCACAGCGCGTTTAGTTACCGGCGCGCTATCACTCGCCTAACCCCATAGAGGCTCGGCCTCAAGCTCAACCGAGCGTCCAATTTGGTACGAGCGCTTATAGCTGGGTTCATGCGCGTCTCCTCTCAGAACTCGTAACTCTCATCAAGCGCCTCTCCCATCACTACTTGAGCTCAACACCCAGCGCCTCTCTCATAACTACTCAACTCTCACAGGACTTTAATAACTTGCAAGCTCATCCCTTCGCAAAACTGCTGGAGGGGGCTTTGCGCAACGGGTTTTATTGCCACGCCCTGAGCCCTCTCGAATGTTCCAACCACACCCTGTGACGCAGTGCCGCAGCCACTCCCTTTGAGCCCTGATTGGCGGCTCGCGCTTACCGTCAGCTTCTCCGCCGCTCTCATTCGGTCTTGCCTCGATTTGCCAGGCCTGCCTCGTGTTAATTCGCGCCAAAAAGCCAAAGGCGGCATAAGGAGGCTTAAGGCGGCATAAGGCAATGGAGGTGGCATAAGGCAATGGAGGACCTACTCTCATTATTCTACTCAACGCAAGACTAACACAGGAAAAGGACTATTCTCACACATACTGTACTAAGAAATAACTGAACTAGCGCGAGGCTACATGTTGTTGTGTGACTAAACAATGAGGGGGAAATTTAACCTTTATTGTACAAACTCAAAACCGCAACAATACTTTATCATTCATGTTTTGTTGTCATTACCCGGTATATAATTTATTATTCATGTTTTGTTGTCGTTCCCCAGTATATACTTTATCATTCATGTTTTGTTGTCATTCCCCGGTATATAATTTATCATTCCTGTTTTGTTGTCATTCCCCGGTATATCATTCATGTTTTGTTGTCGTTCCCCAGTATATACTGTTATGAATTTGGTAATGCAACATCTAGAGCTAGGTAGATCTGAATAGGTAGGTATTCGGCTGTCGTGACAGGGACTCTACATGTAATAAGTTATTGATGTTCAGGCGGTTGTCGGGGTAAGATGTATGAGTGTGGATCTACCTGGAGATTCGAGTGTTAAATAGTGAGGGATTAAAGGTAACGCCCCTGTGAGTATCACCTAGTAATCAAACCTTTGTCCTTTATGGCACTGCAAACCACATAAACATTAGTTAGGTCCTTAGCGCAACATTAAATAATCCCCTTTCCCTGACAAGGACTTCGTATTAAATTGACAGGAAACCAGGTCAAAAACACCACCACAATTGGCCGCCACCGTGTACACCTCCAAAGGCCTACAAACCTGGCCGGCACGTGTTATGCCAGGACCGCAGGGTCGCGTAACGGGGGAGATGTCAGGAGTCGCGGGAGGCTTTGATTGGCTGAGGAGTGCGCAATGTGACGTCATCGACCACCAATATAGGCGACGGTCGGACGCCATTTCAGGAGTTGAGTTGAGTTCGTGGCAGGCACTGCAGACGCAGGCAGGCACCAGAGAGTTGAGCGGTGGTGGAGAGTTGGAGAGGACACGCCATTCCAGTCGCAGTTCGAGTGCAGTTCGGGTTGTAGGGAGTCGCAGGAGACACACGAGAGCACACCCAGTTGGCACTGAGCAGTTCGTTGGCACTTGGCTGCCAGCACTCCCGCGTCGTCGAGTCGAGTGGAGTTGAAAGGAGTCCTTCCTGTCCCTGGTCAAGTGGAGCCGCTGGCCTGCGTCGGACGCGTGGTGCTTGGAGCGAGGGGCCTCGTGGTGTGCGATCGGGCCGGAAGGAGCGGTGCTGGACACCAACAATACAAGACGACAAAGACAGATAAGCCCGATCTCCGCGTATATTTTGAACGACGGGACGTGTTATTTTCGTGATTAATCTCCCTCGTTTGTGTTTGATATCAGTCGTGTGGGGACGTCCCGATTTAGTTATTAGTATTACCGGCGCGTGTTTTTTTCACTGTAATTACTTTAAAATAATAAACCCTTATATTACTTTTTGTACATAATATCTGAACGCAGTTTTCCTGGGTGTTTGATTTTAATAGATAAGGTTGCGGAGCCTTCGCTGCGCCCCGCCATTCCGCGCGTTGGTGTTGAACTTGAGTCCGCCATTGAGTGTTCGCCTCGGGAGTTAAAGTCTCGCAAATCGGTCATCCGTAACTGTGGTGTTAATCACGGTTACGCGATGAGTGGTGTCAGGAGTGTAGGATTTGAACCCGTCGGACAAATTTTTTTTGTCCGCGGCGAGACATCGACACGGTCGGACAAATTTTTTTGTCCGCGGGGAGACATCGACACGGTCGGGCGTACATTGCGCCCGACGTTCGAACGCAAAATTTTTATAGTCGAGGCGGAGAAATTTAATAATCAATCGGGCAAACGGAGCGCGATATCGTGTCTTCGTCAAATTTAAATTGTGTTACTGGAATTATTAAGATAAATACGCGCGCGGGAAACAATCTTCCGGAAAGCGGATGTCGGAAATTGACGAGATGGAAGTACGCAGCGAGGCCTCCGTCAGCGTCGGGAGTGAGCCGGAAATGGGGGATAAGGAGGATAGCGTTGGAACTTTCCCCGCCGCTGGGACGGCCCCGATAGATCTCCAGACCATAGTAAATTTAATAAATGCTCAGAGGGCCGAGGGTGAGCGAAACCTTGCAGAAATTCGGGGAGACATGAGGGCTCAGAGTGAGCGATTGGAGAACCAAATGGAGGTAATGAGGGACGAAGCGAGGGCTCGGAGTGAAAAATTGGAGGTAATGAGGGACGAAGCGAGGGCTCGGAGTGAAAAAATGGGGGCTCAGGAGCCGGGAATGGCAAAATTGGGAATTGCACAGGGAATGGCAATTGAAGTAAATGGGGAGACCGCAGGTCCACAGGTGGATGGGGAATGTCCACAGGTGGATGGGGAATGTCCACAGGTGGATGGGGAATGTGTACAGGTAGAGGGGGAATGCCTGCAGGTAAACGTTGAGTGTCCACAGGTGAGCGGGGAAGGAAATTTGGAATGTGAGAGTTGTAATGGGGAATGTTTCCCACATTCTGGCCTGGTTGTTTATCGGGACCGTGTGGATGTCACAACACCCCAACCGGGGGATGAATTTGGAATTGTGCAGCACCAGGGCGGTGGTGCGGAGCAAGAGGGGGTAGAGTTTTTGGGGGTCCATGCGATAGAGCCGGACCGGGTATTTATTGGGGATATTGATCAAAGCCTGGCGGGGCCAGGAATGATTTCTAATGATGAGGATGAGTTGATCCAGCGGCTGGAGACCTGTGACAGTCCCATGGAGGTAGAGCTTGTTCAGGCCCAAAGGAGTCTGGGGGAAGAGGTGAGTTGGTCCAAGGAGGTGGTTGGAATGACCGAGGGGACGCTCACTGTACACTGCTATTTGGAAACCGAGGCTCCAAAATTGGACAACCACTAGGGGGAGTGTGTTGGCTCCGGGCTGGATTTGGATCTTGGAGGATCGGGAGATAGAGCTTCTGGAGATTTGGTCCCTGTAGGGAATTTGGATCAACTGCAGGGAGGGGCAGAACAACCGGTGGTAGAGGTTGTTCCCTGCAGCTGCGGAATGGCAGTGGGAATGAAAATTTGTAAAATAAAATTACAATGGGAAATTGATTTGGAGCAGCCATGGTTTGGATTGGTCCCCGGGCTGCGGGATCTGGATATGGAGAGGTCATGGGTGATGGCCTCGGGCAAAAGTTGCCCCTTTCAAAATTTGGGTATGCCAGCCAGCTGGGGGGCTGTGATGGCGAGATTTGGACGTGGGGTCCAGCCTTGGGTGTCGAGGTACGACCTGGGTCCCACGGGGGGTCTGGTGGAGTGTGGCGTCCCTTGTCCGTCGGGGCGCCGTCCGAGCTGGTGGCTCGGGCCGGCAGGGTCACCGGACCCTGGTGGGGGTTAAGACCTCCAGAGGGGTCCGAGGTGGTTTCTCAAGCCTGGGATGGCAAATATTGAGGACCACTGGGGGGAGGTGTTGTGGGTCGCGCTTTGGTGGTGGCACCGCAGATGGCCAGCTTGGGACTGATGTGGTGACCACCCGGGCATGCGGCCTGGCACTCTCCTCCAGGGACTCTGGGACAACCAGCATGTGGTGACCTGGCATGGTGGTTGGTCTATGGACGCGGGTCAAACCGAATGGACAGGGATGGAGATAGCCTGCCGGACAACCATTGGGGCATCTGTGGAACGTGATGGTGTGAGCGACCTTCCACAGATGCTCCGTTGTGATTTATGGACTCTCGGGTTGGGAAGAGAGCCATGGGGATGTGAATCGGGAGATGTGTAACGACGAGCCGAGCATATGGGCCATGCTCGGCTGGCATGTGTATGGCAAAGCATCCTTCTTTGGTGAGGTGAGTGAAATGTGACAAATGGTTGGCATGGGTAATCTGTGGGTTAGATGCAAATTTAAGGGTGGATTGTGAAATGCCATGGTGGACACTGTATAGTGACGCCATTATTGATCCAGGTGTGTAGACCAAAGTGTTGGAGGCTGTGATGAAATTAATAGGGTAGCAAGACACAGCTTTCAACTGGTTGCGGGGGCAACTGTGCTGATATTTGGGACGCGGGATCCTGGGGATGCAGTTGTGTAGCCTGAGGGTCAACGTGGTGCTGTGCATGTCCGAGGTGTGTGGACCATGTCTTCTGGGTGAGTCTCCTGGTGGAGCATGGCTGTTGACTGGACCTTGGTGTGGTCAAGTGTGGGTGAGCACTGGGGGGCTGCAGTTCTGTAGTCGGACTGGGGGATGATGGGGAGGTGCAGGGGACGTGGCTGTAGGGATGCCACGCACTGCGACCGTGCCCCCCAGGGCCGAGGTTGTGTGTGCGGTAGTGTGTGTTGTGGCAGCAAGTGCTCACCACATTGGCCAGCTGGGGCTGCTGCAGCTGTGTTCCTCGCAGGGGGGCCGAAGGATGGATGGTGGGTCGCACCCTTATGGACACTCATGGGCCATGTTGGCGTTTTGACTGCTCACCTTGTCCCGGTGACCCTTGCACGGTAGAGGTGCAGAGCTGTCGTGGCCACAGGTAGTTGTGTAGTGATGATCACCGTTGGATGCGGATCCACATACCTGCCAGTGTAGTGGGGACAAAAGAGAAATTTGGAAGTATTTGGTAGGCCCAATGTGAAATTTTGGGAATTGTATGGGTGGATTGCACTTTGAACCTGACCAACCTGCAACTACCTGCACTTAAGGTGAGTGCTTTGAGGAGTACTGTCCCAGGCTTCAGGATTTGCTTTGGAAATTGGGGACATGTAAATTGGAGTTGGGAGGCGGGTGAGAGTGATGACATGGCCGGTGAGGGGATGGAATGGGAGCCACAGTGTCTTGTGGGTGGCGTATGTTTTTGTATTGTGGTTAGGTGTTTTGATGTGGTCGTGAGAGTGGAACCTGGAGAGTGAGTGATGATTATTGGAGATAATGAGGGGCGATAAATTGTGCTTTTTGGAAATGTGCTAATGGAAATGTGTAAGGATTCAATGATTCGAACTGTGAATGGGATTTCACATTGGCAGGCCATGGCAAGCCTTGTAACACCTTTTACACCATCTATGAATTGTACTGAATTGTGCTGAGTTGTGTGGAGAATTGAATGGCAGCGGGGGAGGAAGTGTGTTTTGGGGTCTTGTGGGTGGGGAAGGTGTGTGTGTCCGCAGGTACAGAGCAGGCTCTGAGGAGCGATGCCTGCGGGCCCCCCTCTGCGGCAATTACCCCTGGCAGCCGGTGGTAACTGGAAATTGGAGCTCGTCGGTGGAGGGTCTGGTTGGGCGCCGCGGGGTGAGGAAGTCCCCCGGTGACCCGTGTTGCTGCGTGAAAGCAGGAGGCAAAGGAGCCTGGTGTGTGTGGAGACCCTCACCGGCGAGGTAACGGCGGAAAGGGGCTGTTGGGCTGTCACGGGGCCAAGAGGTAAAGGGGGGGGGGGGCAATAAATTTGTAAGTCGGTTGACTTGTTTTTGGGACTGCGGGCACCACAGCCTGATGCGCCCCCACCATCTTTTGTGCGGTACCTCCCCGCTGCCTAGTTGAGGAATGCACACACACGTGAATGACATCAATGCCATGGTCCTGCAGGGGGTGTATTGAAATAAGTGCTTTGTTGATTTTTGAAATGCCTTGATGACCTATGGAATGAGAATGAGTGGTTAAGGGGTCTGTGTTGCATGAATGTGGGCGAAATCCACCGAGCCGTGTCACTCACCTGTAACATCTGGACAGGGCCCGTGGAAATTTAGTGGGATGCATTGGGGATGGCCCCGCAGGTAAGGTTGTGTCTTGTGGCATCCACCGGGGGACGCGGTCTGTAGACCGGGGTATGTACAAAGGTTAGAGTTTTGAGTTTTGGAAAGATGGTTAAGTTTTGTGGTTAAGTTAGTGTTGTGTGTTGTTGTTTCCTCCCTCCACAGGAACAACGAAGAAGATGTACATACTTGCATGATGGTTAAGGGGTTCAGCATGTTAAGGAAGTGTAGGTAGGTAGTCCGACTCACTTCCCACAGCCCTTCCTGATTTATTTCATAGGTTAATTAAGTGTGTGACAGTAAGTGTTAAGGCTGGAATGGTAGCCCTGCGGTGAACCTTGCAGGAGCTACGGTTCCAGGGGGGGGGCTGTGTTATGAATTTGGTAATGCAACATCTAGAGCTAGGTAGATCTGAATAGGTAGGTATTCGGCTGTCGTGACAGGGACTCTACATGTAATAAGTTATTGATGTTCAGGCGGTTGTCGGGGTAAGATGTATGAGTGTGGATCTACCTGGAGATTCGAGTGTTAAATAGTGAGGGATTAAAGGTAACGCCCCTGTGAGTATCACCTAGTAATCAAACCTTTGTCCTTTATGGCACTGCAAACCACATAAACATTAGTTAGGTCCTTAGCGCAACATTAAATAATCCCCTTTCCCTGACAAGGACTTCGTATTAAATTGACAGGAAACCAGGTCAAAAACACCACCACAATTGGCCGCCACCGTGTACACCTCCAAAGGCCTACAAACCTGGCCGGCACGTGTTATGCCAGGACCGCAGGGTCGCGTAACGGGGGAGATGTCAGGAGTCGCGGGAGGCTTTGATTGGCTGAGGAGTGCGCAATGTGACGTCATCGACCACCAATATAGGCGACGGTCGGACGCCATTTCAGGAGTTGAGTTGAGTTCGTGGCCGGCACTGCAGACGCAGGCAGGCACCAGAGAGTTGAGCGGTGGTGGAGAGTTGGAGAGGACACGCCATTCCAGTCGCAGTTCGAGTGCAGTTCGGGTTGTAGGGAGTCGCAGGAGACACACGAGAGCACACCCAGTTGGCACTGAGCAGTTCGTTGGCACTTGGCTGCCAGCACTCCCGCGTCGTCGAGTCGAGTGGAGTTGAAAGGAGTCCTTCCTGTCCCTGGTCAAGTGGAGCCGCTGGCCTGCGTCGGACGCGTGGTGCTTGGAGCGAGGGGCCTCGTGGTGTGCGATCGGGCCGGAAGGAGCGGTGCTGGACACCAACAATACAAGACGACAAAGACAGATAAGCCCGATCTCCGCGTATATTTTGAACGACGGGACGTGTTATTTTCGTGATTAATCTCCCTCGTTTGTGTTTGATATCAGTCGTGTGGGGACGTCCCGATTTAGTTATTAGTATTACCGGCGCGTGTTTTTTTCACTGTAATTACTTTAAAATAATAAACCCTTATATTACTTTTTGTACATAATATCTGAACGCAGTTTTCCTGGGTGTTTGATTTTAATAGATAAGGTTGCGGAGCCTTCGCTGCGCCCCGCCATTCCGCGCGTTGGTGTTGAACTTGAGTCCGCCATTGAGTGTTCGCCTCGGGAGTTAAAGTCTCGCAAATCGGTCATCCGTAACTGTGGTGTTAATCACGGTTACGCGACAATACTTTATCATTCATGTTTTGTTGTCGCTCCCCCGAATTTAATTCATGTGTTGTTGTCATTACCCGATATATCATTCATGTTTTGTTGTCGTTCCCCAGCATATCTTTCATGTTTTGTTGTCGTTCCCCGGCATTTCATTCATGTGTTGTTGGCGTTCTCCGGCATATCATTCATGTTTTGTTGGCTTTCCTCAGCATATCGTTCATTTTGTTTTGTTGTTGTTGTTGTTGTTCCAGGCATATCATTCATTTTGTTTTGTTGTTGTCGTTCCAGGCATATCGTTCATTTTGTTTTGTTGTTGTTCCAGGCATATCGTTCATTTTGTTTTGTTGTTGTCGTTCCAGGCATATCGTTCATTTTGTTTTGTTGTCATTGTTCCAGGCATATCGTTCATTTTGTTTTGTTGTCATCGTTCAAAGCATATCATTCATGTTGTTTTGTTGTTGTCGTTCCTGGCATATCGTTCATGTTGTTTTGTTGTCATTGTCATTTTGTTTTGTTGTTGTCTTCCCTGGCATATCATTCATGTTGCTTTGTTGTTGTCTTTCCTGGCATATCGTTCATGTTTTTTTGTTGTCGTCTACCCTGGCATATCATTCATGTTGTTTTGTTGTCGTCTTCCCTGGCATATCGTTCATGTTGTTTTGTTGTCGTCTTCCCTGGCATATCGTTCATGTTGTTTTGTTGTCATCTTCCCTGGCATATCGTTCATGTTGTTTTGTTGTCGTCTTCCCGGGCATATCGTTCATGTTGTTTTGTTGTCATCTTCCCTGGCATATCATACATGTTTTTTTGTTGTCGTCTTCCCTGGCATATCGTTCACGTTGTTTCGTTGTCGTCTTCCCTGGCATATCGTTCATGTTTTTTTGTTGTCATCGTTCAAAGCATATCGTTCATGTTGTTTTGTTGTTGTCGTTCCTGGCATATCGTTCATTTTGTTTTGTTGTTGTCTTCCCTGGCATATCATTCATGTTGCTTTGTTGTTGTCTTTCCTGGCATATCGTTCATGTTGTTTTGTTGTCATCTTCCCTGGCATATCGTTCATGTTGTTTTGTTGTCGTCTTCCGTGGCATATTGTTCATGTTGTTTTGTTGTCGTCTTCCCTGGCATATCGTTCATGTTGTTTTGTTGTCGTCTTCCCTGGCATATCGTTCATGTTTTTTTGTTGTCATCGTTCAAAGCATATCGTTCATGTTGTTTTGTTGTTGTCGTTCCTGGCATATCGTTCATGTTGTTTTGTTGTCATCTTCCCTGGCATATCGTTCATGTTGTTTTGTTGTCGTCTTCCCTGGCATATCGTTCATGTTGTTTTGTTGTCGTCTTCCCTGGCATGTCGTTTTGTTGTCGTCTTCCCTGGCATATCATTCATGTTGTTTTGTTGTCATCTTCCCTGGCATATCGTTCATGTTTTTTTGTTGGCGTCTTCCCTGGCATATCGTTCATGTTGTTTTGTTGTCGTCTTCCCTGGCATATCATTCATGTTGTTTTGTTGTCGTATTCCCTGGCATATCGTTCATGTTGTTTCGTTGTCGTCTTCCCTGGCATATCGTTCATGTTTTTTGTCCCCCGTCACACAGCGTAGCGAAAGGGGGACTATGGCTTTCCCCTCCGTCCGTGTGTCCGTCCGTGTGTCCGTGCGTGTGTCCGTGCATGCGTAAGCGAAGGACCGCATTCGAATTTGGTGTGTGGGTGGAACCCACGTCAAAATCCAAGATGGCCGCCACCACATATATGTATGAACCTTGTGAGTGAAATATCTCGAAAAATAAGCGAAGTACCAACTGCTAATCTGGTGTGTGGGTGTATCTAGGCACAAGGAAGAACGCTATTGAAAATTGGGGTGCCACGTCAAAATCCAAGATGGCCGCCACCATATATATGTCTGAACCTTGTGAGAGAAATATCTTGAAAAATAAGCGAAGTACCAACTTCTAATCTGGTGTGTGGGTGTATCTAGGCACAAGCAAGAACGCTGTTTAAAATTGGGTCGCCATGTCAAAATCCAAGATGGCCGCCGCCATGTATGTCTGAACCTTGTGAGATGAATATCTTGAAAAATAAGCGAAATACCAACTTCTAATTTGGTGTGTGGGTGTATCTCGGCATAAGGAAGAACGCTATTGTAAATTGGGTCGCCATGTCAAAATTCAAGATGGCCGCCACCATATATATGTCTGAAACTTGTGAGCGTAATATCTTGAAAAATAAGCAAAGTACCAACTTCTAATCTGGTGTTTGGGTGTATCTAGGCACAAGGAAGAACGCTATTGAAAATTGGGTCGCCACGTCAAAATCCAAGATGGCCGCCGCCATGTATGTCTGAACCTTGTGAGCGGAATATCTTGAAAAATAAGCGAAGTACAGAATACGAAGTACGAAAGTACGAAGTACGAAAAATAAGCGAAGAAAATCACAATACAGAATCGCATTTAATCAAAATCAGCCGTCCACAACTTTTTGAGATATCCTGCTTTGTATTGTTTTTGGTCCTATCTCCCAATGTTGAAGAATCACTTTAAAAATTATACTATCCAGATACAGATCTGGATCTTCACCAAAATTGAATTGATTCTTCCTTGTCGTACAGCCAACCTGTCCACCAATTTTCGTCCAAATCCGTCCATAATATTTTGAGATATCCTGCTATATGTTGGTTTTAGCCCTATCACTCAATGGTGAAGAATCACTTCAAAAATTAAATAATTCTCATGTCCGAATCTTGTACCATATCTATGGCCTTAAAATGCCTGTTGTTGTGTTGTTTATATCCGTATCCATATTCAGATCTTCACCAAAATCGAATTGACAATTCCTTGTCACACACACACAACCTGTCCACAAAGTTTCGTCCAAATCCGTCCATACATTTTTGAGATATCCTGCCATGTATCGTTTTTGGCCCTATCTCCCAATGTTGAAGAATCATTTAAAAATTCTAGTAGCCGGACCCGTATCCTGATGTTCACCAAAATCTAATTATTTCGTCCTTGCCACATACGCTACCTTTTCGTCCGAATCCATCCGCAACTTTTTGAGATATCTTGTTAACAAACAAATGGATAAACAAATGAAAAATCGGTCAGAGACCGAGGACTTGCCGGAATGTACTTTTTTTTTTTCATTGGCCATTGTGGATCAAGTTTTTCGGTTTTTCCAAGATGGCGGCCGAACCATGTGACCAATGACGTCATCATTTGTTTTCTAAACTAATATATTCCTAGATTATGCTCAAGAAATTTCATCTTGATCGGATGAAGTTTTGTACTTGTCGAATTATGACGTCATAATGGAGGCACCTATGACATCATCATTAACATATTTATTCCCCATGGAGAGTTCTTTACAATGAGCCATGTCTCAATTTTTTCTATTCAGCACTTTCGGAGATATAGAGCTGTAAAGATTTTTGGTTTTTCCAAGATGGCAGCCGAACCACGTGACCGATGACGTCATCATTATTATTTTTTCTCCACCAGTTTATGCCGACATGGCGCTCAAGAAATTGCATCTTGATCGGATGAGGTTTTGTAGTTATCGAATTATCGAATTATTACGTCATAATGGAGGCCTTGGGCCAAGATAGTTAAAAATTGGGTGCAGTCTATTTCAGGGCAAGACAAATATGTGTGTGTAAAGTATGGCGATTCTATGTGCAACGATGTAGACCTAGTACTGCGCACAAACAAACAAACAGACAGACAGACAAACCAACCAACCAACATACTTGCCGGAATCTTTTCCGGCAAGTAACAAACAAACAGACAAACAGACAGACAGACAGACAGGGGTGAAAACCTAACCTCCATCCACCTTTGGTGGCGGAGGTAATAATAACATCTTACTATAATTCACCAAATGTCCGTCTGTCCGTTCGAAGGTACCGCAAAAACAGCTCAGCTGATTGCAACGATATTTTGGGTGGGCATTCCTGGGACCCCTGGGAGTAAAATAGGATATATTGTTTTTCCAATTTTTCTAATTTTTCCAATTTTCCAGTTTTTCCAAACACGATGGAATAATATTTACCGATATGAACAGTGATGTGGCTTTTATTGAAATTCTACAAATACTGTTTAGATTTTGATGACAATTATGAACCTGCCGCGAATGAGGAAGTGGGCAGATGACGGCAATGCACGAGTTTGATAATATCCAAATACAACCGTCATTCAATCGTAATGTTAAATCGTTAAACGTTAATCATGTTAATCGTTTTGTTGAAGTATCAATTGATGATTGGAATTGAGTGAATACAATTACGATTTTGAATTCGTAATTGTATTCACCCAACCGTACGGAACTTCACATCAGGATTTAAATATTTGTTTATGTCACGAATGTTGTTAAAAGTTTATTTTTTATATTAATGCTATTTAACTTGTGATTGGAGTTGTGCTGTTTGGAATGAAAAAAGATATCTACTTTTAAGTGAAATTACGATATTTAAGTGAAAGACGAAATGCCGTGACGGTTTCTACTTTCTAAACGTGAATTCGCGGATCGCCATATGCAGATTCGCCATTGACTGGGTATGGAACAAACGTACCCGTTTGTTTGCCAAGGGGTACGTTTTTCATGGAAGTCCTTCACGAACTTGCTGTCCATGTCTGACGTGCAACTGAAGGTGCTACAGTAATGTGGAATTTATTGGTTTCATGCTTTAGCATTCGCCGTTTCTGCATTGTCTGTTTGCTTCTGGCCTCCCACCCATGCGTAGCACGGGTACCTCACTAGTATTGTTAATGTCATTACAAAACAATCTTAACAGTCACTACTCATGTTTAACACTAAACTGAAAGGGAAGAAACCCAACGTTCTTGAGGCATTATATGTTTTTTTGTGTACCCCACAGACTGACAAACCCAAGCCTAGATCTACTGTAATCTATATACCCCAGGAAGGATAACATGACACTTTCTGCCGCTCCTGTTCGTGTTTGTTGTCTTTTTTTTTCATTTTTTTTTCATGTGTTTCGCCTCATGTTACATCCTCATTGAGGCTCGCAGATAGATGTGCTTGCTTTATGTTGGTGAAGTACAACATGCTGTCTTTTGCTTAAATCCATCAGTGAAGCGACGTGTCAGCACGGCTCATTATTATATATCGTACAGCATCCCGGTACACACTCTCCATTCATGTGTAAGCGTAGACTTTACCAACAATGCTAATCTGGACCATTAGGTGATCAGGGTTGTCTCAAATGGGATTGTAAAAGAGCTGGGACTCCATTGAGTAACCAGTTGATAGAAGTGTGGCATATCCTCATGGTTATGGGTTGAAATAACATGACACCTCCCAAGGTCTGACTGGATCGTTTATTCCCCGATTGTGCCATACTGTACATACAACCATACAAGCCTGGTGTTGGGCTAGCGGCTAGGGTGCCAGCTTAGGATCCTAGGATCCTGGGTTTGAATCCCGGTCGATCGCTGAATTAACGCCAGGGGGGTTGACTCAGCCTGTCATCCTTCCGAGGTCGGCTAATTGAGTACCAGTTCACTGGTAATTCCCTGTTTGTCGTAAAAAGGCGATATAAAGGGTTGGCGGCAGGAAGGGCATCTGACCGTAAAACATTGCTTCAAAAAGGGGACCAAAAAAAACAACAACGACAACCACGATCCCCGAAAAAGGCCAACCCCCGCTTGCGGGGAAAAATGGCCTCTAAAGGTGTTTTTATTTTTATTTTTTGTGCCATACTGTGTGTTTGCACCCGGTAAGACACAGAACATGTCAAATTCCCCCATTCACAGGATAATAGAGCACTGTCACACGAGTCAATCAGCCCAACAGAGTTTTAAGACAAGCCAGCGTGTTTACAAGCATACATTGCTGGTTACATTTGGACATCACCATCAACCTCTGTTCCTCTGGCACATTCAAAGTCTGCATCTTATGAACTCATCAGGCCACAAAATATTTGCAGTCTTCCAGGCTCTTGTAAGCTTTCATAGTCTCTTTTGTGTAGGAGTAGGAAGTGTTTACTAGATAATTGTAGATATCGGGGTACTGTGGGTCAGGCAGCTGCTCCGCATTTGTGTGCTTGTTCATGGGGGTCAGTGCAAGTTTCCTGGCACCTGTGTGTATCTGTGACCCCAGTAACTTCTAATTTCTGGATATACCGGTACCTGCTCTGCTTATAATATAATAACATCAGATAAGCTAGAGCTGATTCCAGTTAGATATTTCTCCATTTTGAGTGAACCCGATCCAGATCTGGATTGGTTAAAATCTGGATGACCTACACAATGACGAACCAACAGGTGAATGACGTCACCAGCTTAAGTGTGAGCAATACGAGAGAAAACAAGAATGATCATTTCACAGTGTAGAGCCTCACTCTGGTTCATGTAGATTCTAGTATATCTGGGAATGAACAATCTTTATTAATGTCGATCATTCATTGTCATGTAAGGTGAGGATGGTGTAGCTTTTGAGTGCTATATAAAGTCAGTTAGAATAATCTGAATTTAAATTTTAAAATGACAAAGGGCATGCCTTTGGTAGTTTGAGTAATTTTACGATTATGCATTCTTGGTTTGTGGACAATTGTGTGTTTGTTTTGATCTGTACAAGCCAGGTAATAAGGCTATAGGGTAACAAAAACATGTTTACCTTGTTGTGTGAATTGTACCCAATAAAATGTTATTCATTGTGCAAACTTAAAGGTTTGTGAACAAATTCAGCACCAGGTGTGCTTTGATAAACCTTTTTGTTCTGACCTCGGTTTATGGATTAAAGAGTTTATACTTTATTCATAAAATGAGACGATAAATTATAACACAGTCGACGCAATGCTTGATGTGGAATTTGAACCTGTTTTTTGTTTTTCTTTCCTATATACCTCAGGAGCAGAGCAAGGAGGTTGCTATCAAGTGCATAAGCAGGAAGAACCTGGCAAAATCACAGACTCTGCTGGGAAAAGAAATTCGAATTCTCAAGGTATACGGTAATGTGTTATATGAATAAACTCGCGTAGAGCAAAGTAGTTATCTTTAATACTCCAGCAAAGATTCATTCTCTCAATGTATAATAGGATATACCTACCGTGTTGTGTTAATTAACTAAACAGAATGTTCACATTGACGATTTTCAGTCAAAATGTAAGCCAAGGAAATTTAATGGTGGGTGTACATACATACATACATACATACAGACATACAGACATACAGACATACAGACACACAGACATACAGACATACAGACATACAGACATAGACATACAGACATACATACAGACATACAGACATACAGACATACATATACAGTGCATTCAGAAAGTATTCAGACCCCTTCACGTTTTTCACATTGTGTTATGTTGCAGCCTTTTGCTGAAATCGTTTAAATTCATTTTCCCCCCCATCAATCTACACTCAATACCCCAAAATGACAAAGAGAAAACAGGATTTTGGAAAGTTTTGCAAATTTGTTAAAAAGAAAAAAATTGAAATATCACATTTACATAAGTATTCAGACCCTTTGCTATGACACTTGAAATTTAGCTCAGGTGCCTCCCATTTCTCTTGATCATCTTTGAGATGTTTCTACACCTTGATTGGAGTCAACCTGTGGTAAATTCAATTGATTGGACATGATTTGGAAAGGCACACACCTGTCTATATAAGGTCTCACAGCTGACAATGCATATCAGAGCAAAAACCAAGCCATGACTGCAACACTCCACCAATCTGGGCTTCATGGCAGAGTGGGTAGACGGAAGCCTCTCCTCAGTGAAAGACACATGAAAGCCCACTTGGAGTTTGCAAAAAAGCACCTAAAGGACTCTCAGACTGTGAGAAACAAGATTCTGTGATCTGATGAAACCAAGATTGAACTGTTTGGCCTCAATTCTAACCATCATGTCTGGAGGAAACCAGGCACCGCTCATCATCTGCCCAATACCATCCCAACGGTGAAGCATGGTGGTGGCAGCATCATGCTGTGGGGGTGTTTTTCAGCAGCAGGGACTGGGGGATTGGTAAGGGTTGAGGGAACAATGAACGGAGCAAAGTACAGAGATATCCTTAATGAAAACCTGAAACAGAGCGCTCAGGACCTCAGACTGGGCCGAAGGTTCACCTTCCAACAGGACAATGACCCTAAGCACCCAGCCAAAACAACGCAGGAGTGACTTCGGGACAACTCTGTGAAGGTCCTTGAGTGGCCCAGCCAGAGCCCTGACTTGAACCCAATCGAACATCTCTGGAGAGACCTGAAAATGGCTGTCCACAGATGGTCCCCATCCAACCTGACAGAGCTTGAGAGGATTTGCAGAGAAGAATGGCAGAAAATCCCCAAATACAGGTGTGCAAAGCTTGTTGCATCATACCCAAGAAGACTCGAGGCTCTAATCACTGCCAAAGGTGCTTCATCTAAGTACTGAGTTAAGGGTCTGAATGCTTATGTCAATGTGATATTTCAGTTTTTTCTTTTTTATAAATTTGCAATACTTTCTAAAATCCTGTTTTTTCTTTGTCTTTATGGGGTATTGAGTGTAGATTGATGAGGGAAAAAATGAATTTAAACGATTTCAGCATATGGCTGCAACATAACAAACAGTGAAAAAAGTGAAGGAAAAAGCGTTGTTCCGATCTCCTGTTGACCGAAGTCCGAGACCAAAGCGGCACCTCCTTCCCGGAGGCCTCAGCCCTCCACTCTGTCGACAGACAGATATTTCATTCTTTGGTCCCCATTGGCTAAACCTCAAGCAGAGCCCCTAATGCATATTTCGGGCTTATTTGCCTCATTTGAAGGTGCCTTTTTTATAATAAAAAAGGTAAAAAAATCAAACATTTAAACAGCTTTGGACGTGCACCTTGACCCCATGGCCAAGGCACACAGTCCATGAAGACTGTGCCATTAGCATACACATGCACCTCAGCCCAAAGGCTGAAGCACATGGTCAATCAAAACACATGCATCCTTATCCCGAAGGGCCAGAATGCATGGTCATACAATTGGACCCCTGCTCCATTGGAGTGAGTTCCTATGACTTCAACACCATGCCGTCCCGATGAGGACTGATTCTTCCCTCATCAGGACGGCATACTGCAAAAAATCTAACCAATGAAGACCAAACTCGTCTATGAAGTGAATCAAGGCACCTCCTAGCTTTAATGTTGAGGCATTGACAGGCTGTTGGTTCCTTGCTGGTCCCCCCTCCCACCCCCTTCTCAAAGCTGCCTCCTCCCGATTTCATCTCCCTTCTACCTCATCTCATACCTCCACCTCCCCCAACCTTCTACTTTCCTCTGCCAACCCTCAAAGAACCCCTCACTGTGCCTTATCCCATCACCATCAAACCTTTTGTCCTCATCCTTCCCTTTCTTGCAACTCTTCTGTAATCTCTGACACACTATTAACTGCTCTTCCTACCTTGTTAAAGTGGACATCTCTCTGGCCATTCTCAGAGAGCCTCCTCAGCGTCGACGAGTCTGGCATTTCACTCAGGCCAACTGGCACGGTCTTCAAGCAGCCATCAATCATCTGGACTGGTCTCCCATCTCCACTGCCTCTGACATCAATTCTTCCTGGGAATTCTTCCAAAGCAAACTGCTCTCTCTCATGCACAGATTTATCCCATCTCGTCTTCAGTTGTCTTACCCTTCCTCCTGTCCATGCCATGGAGTTGTGGTACAATGAATCTTGTGGTGAGGCAGTTGCCCTGAAACAACTTGCCTTTGCCTCTTGGAAGGCAAATCCGACTGAAGGTAAACTCAGTTCCTTCCACCAAGTTCGGAACAAGTGTGTGTCTACCCTCGGGAGTGCCAGAAAGCACTATCTCTCCACACTCAAGAATGAACTCTCAAACCTGTCTCCTTCCTCCAAATCCTGGTGGCGTCTGGTCAAATCCGTTTCTGGTGTTTGTTCCCCCTCCATCCCCTCCCTCACCTCAAATGGCTACACAGTTGACACCGCACGTGACAAAGCCGAATGCCTCAACTCTGTTTGCCTCAAAATCTTGTGTCCCAAACCCATCTCTCTCTGTTCCCACCTTACCCAGTTGAACCCAACTGCTCCGGGACTCCGTGTCCTTCTGTCCTGACAAGGTGGAGAAGTTTTTGTCAAACCTCGTCTCTGATTCTGCAACTGGACCAGACGGCATCAGCCCACGGGTCCTAAAATCCTGCTCTGCGGCTCTATCTCACCCTCTCTCTGTTCTTTTCACCCTCTCTTTTGCTCAAGGTCATCTGCCAGCATCTTGGAAATCAGCAAACATTACTGCTTTACACAAAAAAGTGCTAAAACAGATCCTTGCAACTACAGACCAATCAGCCTGCTCCCAATTATCAGCAAAGTCATGGAATCCATCATTGCTTCGGATATCAAATCCTTCCTCTTCTCCAATGGCTTGATTTCCGATCATCAATTTCCATTCAGACCAGGTCATTCTACTCTGGACATGTTGCTTCTGCTGTCTCAACAATGGATGGAGGTCCTCAATGTCAAACAGGAAATCAGAGCTGGCACCCAGCTCTGCTCACCAAACTCTCCTTCTCTGGCAGTGGTTCCTAACCTTTTTGTACTCGCGACCCCTTTCTCAAAACCCCGAAACACACGCGACCCCCCCTGCCCCCCCCCCCCCTGCCATCAGCCGTTTCAGTTTTACAAAAGTATCGCTGGAATTCCTTTTCTAGGGACTCAAGGTGTCCGGTAATCTCATCCTTCAGGAACTGATCTAGTTCACCCTCAGACTCATCCATCACTCCGCAGAGTTTTTCAAACATGGCGATGTTCCCAAGATTGACTTTCTGATGCCAGTTCTGCAGTTTTAATATGAAGGCCAGTAGATTGTCTTGAAATAGGAGAACGTGTGTTTCCCTTCCCTGAAATTTCAAATTCAGCTTGTTCAGCTGGTCAAAAATGTCTGCCAAGTACGCAACCCATTTATTCCACCTTTCATCATCGAAGGGAGCCAGAAGATCTCTCTTTTTTTGCACTTCCAGAAAGAACATGATTTCGTCTTTCAGCTCGAAGACACGATTCACAACGTTCCCTCGTGACAATCAGCGTACAGCTGTGTAGAAGAGAAGTACCTCATGGTCAGCATCCATGTCTTTGCAGAGTTCTTTGAATAGACGAGTGTTGAGTGCCCCAGTCTTCACATAATTCACAATTTTGATCACAGAATCGAGCACTTCCCGCAGAGTTGCAGGAAGCGTCTTACTAGCGAGAGCATATCGGTGGATCATGCAGTGGATGCCCTTAGCTTGGGGAGCCAGCTCCTTCACTCTTGTCTGGAATCCTGACTTCGATCCTAGCATAGCTGGTGCTCCGTCCGTACAAACCCCACACACGTTTCCCCATTGCAGGCCTTCGGTATGAAAAAGGCAGAGACCTTTTCCATGACGTCAACAGCTTTTGGAGTGGTTTCAAGTGCACTACAGAAGAGGAATTCTTCTTTGATGTCGTCTGAATGAATGTACCTCACGAAGACAAGCAACTGAGAACATGAACTCACATCCGTTGATTCGTCGAGTTGAAAGGAGATCAACGGAGAATCTTTGATTTCATCCAAAACTTGCTCTTTCACATCCATAGACATATGAGAAATACGCCTCTGAAGAGTATTATTCGACAAAGATACTTGCTGCATCTTCTCCGCGCTGGCTTCCCCGAGAACGAGCTTCACCATCTTAAACATGCAGGGTTTGATAAGTGTCTCTCCAATGGTGTGAGGTTTTTTGTGTTTGGCAATTTCCAACGAAACTTCATATGAGGCCTCCACTGCTGCTGCACTATGTTGCTGAAAAGACCCACTAGCATCGAGCTTTTGACATTTGAGAAGAAGCTCATGGCGTTTGAAGAACTCCAAATCCTTCTCTGCGTGCTCCAGATGCTTCGTCTCTAGGTGACGCTTGAGTTTTGAAGGTTTCATCGACTCCGCACTCAGGACAACATGGCACAAGACGCATTGTGGTTTCTCGACGCCGTTGTTGGCGAGTACTGTGGTGAAGCCAATGTTGAGGTTGTCTTCCGAGTATTTGTGCCTTTTAGCCATTGCTTCAGATCTGTAAATACAAAAACCCGGAAATAGACTATGTTCATCTCATATCGGCAACACATCGAAAAGAGCGAGCGAAAACTATAGCCAACTCCACCGGCACAACATTATGTTGTGTGTTCTAGGTATCAGCGAAATGAAAGTTTTGGTAATGTTCCCTTCTCCCAAGGCTACCAAGTTCTCCCAAGGCTTCTCGACCCCCCAGCCCACCCTCCGCGACCCCCTGGGAGGTCGCGACCCACAGGTTGGGAACCCCTGTTCTATGGTATCCATGGAAATCTCCACGCTTGGCTTGCGGACTTCCTCTCTGGACGTAGTCAACGTGTGGCCCTGAATGGATTTCTCTCATCACCCCTTCCTGTTCTGGCTGGAGTTCCCCAAGTCAGTGTTCTGGGCCTTGTGCTTTTTCTGGTCTTCATCAATGGTCTCTCCGACTCTCTGGAAAACCCTCTCTATCTCTTTGCTGATGACTCCTCCCTCTGCCGCTCCATTCCTCATCCCTCAGATCGGCAGCCTGCAGCCTCCTCACTCTCTGCAGACCGGGACAAAATCACAGACTGGTCAAACAAGGGGAACATGTCTTTCAATCCTGACAAATCTCACACTCTTACTATGTCTCTCTGAAAAGACCGACTGGAAAACCCTCCCATCTACTTTCTCAACAATCCTCTCCAAGAAGTTCTGTCGCTCAAGCTTTTGGGTCTCACTATCTGCCATGATTTTTCTTGGGAAAACCACATTTCCAAGCTGGCCTCCAAAGCCAGTCCTCCATCGGGCATCCTCCTGGGCATCCTCCGTCGTGCGAAGTCCTTCCGTGGCACACCTGAGCTCCTCAACCACATACAAGGCTTTCATCCGCAGCTCAATGGAATACTGTTCCTCCCTCTGGGCCGGTGCTCCTGCCTCACACCTAGCTCGGCTTCACGCTGTTGAAGCCAAAGCTTTCAGAATCATTGGAATCTACTGCGATGAAGCTAACTCTGAGGGCCTTTCACTCACTCACTGCAGGCAGGTTCGTGGTCTTTCTGTCTTCTACCGACTCCTCTCCAGCCTTGCTCCCCCAGCTCTCTCTGTGCTCTGTCCCCCAAATATTCCTACAGGTCGCACAAGATCTGCCAGCAACCCTCTTATCGTTAAACTGCCAAAATCTAGGATCTCTGCTCACCTTCCCTCTTTCATTCCCCTTTTTTCCCGCCTCTGGAACAAACTCCCCCACTCCCTTCAATCCCACTCCTCCCTCCAGGTCTTTAAAACAGCTGTTCACCACCATCTCTTGTCTTCCCCCATCCAAAACCTTGATCTTTTCTACCCCCTGCTAATTCACCCCAGATACACTTTTTCGAAATTCCAACTTCTTTCCTGGAAGTCCTTGCAGTGTCCATATGTTTTATACCTCTCCCACCTCCCCCCAAGCCCTCTCCCTCCCACAGTTCTCTCGATGTCCTTGCTCTCAAATGTTGTGTGTTTGTGTCCTTCCCCCTCTCTCCCCATCTTGTCTACCGCTCCCCTTTTTTCGTGTTTTATGTGTCGGTTTGTGTCGGTTTGACTTTTTGTGTGATTAATGTTGGCTCTTTCACGAGCCTCGATCCTGTATACAAAAACAAAACAAAAAAAAAAACGTTTAAAATGTGTGTTATGATCTTTTTCTAGGGCCACTAATTGGCACCGCCGAGGAGGATTCTAGTCCAGTATGGACAGTACGTGTTACCGTCCAGCCAGTGACATGACGTGACATGATTATTGATTGATCACTCAGTTCAGTGCGACGTCGTGCAGTATCTATAATTATACTGGGGCCGGTCTACGCTGGTACAGTCGTGTACGCAACCTATTGGATAGCCAGTATTGGCATTATTTTCCGGTTTATTTTGATTGTTGAATTTGGTATCACATCTAAACAAACTTTATTGAAGAACTGCATGCCCAGTGTGGATGTTCCGGGTCATTTTAGCCTTCACGAGAGAACGGGTTACTGTTAAATGGCCCTGATTTTGGAATTGCTGTATCTCACGAGGTAACCCGGGTTAATCAATATGGCGGCGTCACGGCGTAACCCGGGTTACCACGGTAACCTGGGTCACTGCGTGGTGGATCAAATGGTGAAGAATCGCTTAAAAAATTATCGGATCTGTACCCAGATCCAGATCTTAACCAAAATCGGATTATTTTGTCTTTGTCACACACTCAATCTCTCTACCAAGTTTTGTTCAAATCCGTCCACAACCTTTTGAGATATCCTATTCACAGACAAACAGACAGGCATGGAACATAACCTCCAAACACCTTCGGTGGTGGAGGTAATGATCACTGTGACAATTAAAACTAGATGGTATTCATAGAATACTTACCCTGCGCAGTCAACTTGATGCATTCCAACTCTTATGGTTTTGAACGTTTTTTTTTCGTTTGATCCAATATGGCTGCCAGACCACGTGACCGATGACATCATAAATTTATATTCTCTAATATAAATGTTGCGTAGATTACACTCAATACATTTAAAACTGATCAGACTAAGTGTTGTCCCTGTCAAATTATAATGTCATAATTACAACACCAATGACGTCATCATTAACAACATGTTCCCCATGCGGAGTTCTTTACAATGAGCCATGTTTCAATTTTTCCATGGAGCGGTTTTGGAGATATGCAGTTGCAACGTTTTTTGTTTTTTCCAAGATGGTGCCTGTACCACGTGACTGACATCATAGTTATCATTAAAAAATTATACAGGAGTCGCTCCTATGTTCATAATTCAACAAGAACAACGCTTGATCTGATCAGTATGACCAAAAAAAAAAAAAAATCCTCTGCAACTGTTAGTCTGATGGACATGAAATTTGGAACATAGGAGCGACTGAATATGAATTATATTCAACAGAATTATATTCATATTTTATATTCAACTGCATATGAATATAAACAGAATTATATTCATATTCAGTCGCTCCTATGTTCCAAATTTCGTGTCCATCAGACTAACACTTGCAGAGGAAATTTTTTTGGTCATACTGATCAGATCAAGTGTTGTTCTTGTTGAATTATGACGTCATAATGAAGGCACCGATGACATCAACATCGACATATCTTATTCCCCAACGGGAGTGCTTGATAATGAGCCATTTTTCAACTTTTTGCATTGAGTTGTTTGGGAGATATAGAGGTGTAACGTTTCACCAAGATGTCGTCCATACCACGTGACCTATGACGTCATAATTATGAATAAAAAAAATTATACAGGCAGAGGTGCTCCTATGGTAAAATTTAGTGTTAATCAGACCAGCGGTTGCCGAGAAAATGAATTTGAAAAATGCAGACACGCCACACATGGACATACCCGAATGCCTAACCCTGCTTTTTCGCTTCGCAAGCACAGGGTAAAAATGAATCGGTGTGCTCATATGCATTTCAAAAGTTAACGCTGTGCTCATTGTATTTTTTAAAGTCAGCTTTTTAACAGGCTATTCTAATTTAATCAAGTCAACTGTTTAGTGCATCTTATTAACATAAAGCCAATAAACATACATTCCCATATGAGCTCATTAAATGCAAGAAAGCTTCTTTGAGACGACTTATTTAATTTCAGTCTGTGGAGGAGAAAGGGCCCCTTACGTGGAAACAACTCTTACCTATAACAAGGTATCTAACTATCTCTAGGAATGAATGAAAATAATGTCCAGTTGTTTTCTTTCCAGGAGCTTGAACATGAGAACATCGTTGCTCTCTATGATTGTCAGGTGGGTGTCTAGTCTGTATAATAATAATGCACTTGTTCGTGCTTCTGTCTGTCTGTCTGTAACATTCCATTACACCTATTTGTTGGACAGTTCACCTGATTCCACGCACAATTTCCACTTAAAAAAAAAAATCATACAATTGCCATGTTGGGGCTCACTGCTATGCGAAGTCAAAGGCCTCCTCGGAGCTGTCATATTCACAATTGCCATGCCTCCCTACAGGTTCCCCCTTTTCATACCTCTGACGACGAAGTGCCCAGAGGCCTTATGTTTTTGGGTTGTCAGTCTGTGATGTGTTTTCGTTACTGCGATAACGTGAGAACAACGAAAGGGATCCAAGTCAAACTTGGTGCAGCTATGGATAATGAGGAAAAGAAGAACTGATTTGATTTTGGGGTTAATAGTTTAAAGTTCAAAGATCAGAGTCTATAATAGGTTTATAACTTGAGAAAGGCTGAAGGGATCCAAGTCAAACTTGGTACAGATATGTATAATGATGTAAAGATGAACTGATTAGATTTAGGTTCACGAGGTCATAGGTCAGAGGTCATGTTCGGTAAAAATCATGTTACCACGATAACTTGTGAAACAGTGATATAATTTTGATCAAAGTTGGTGAAGGTATGTATTATGATGCAAAGATGAACTGACTTAATTTTTGGGTCAAGAAGTCAAAGGTCAGAGACTAAAAGGTTTTCATTACCGCAATAACTTAACGGCTGAAGGGAACAAAGTCAAGCTTGCTGAAGGTAACCAAGTCAAACTCAAACTAAGTCGATGAAACTTGGTACAAGTATACATATAATGATGCAAAGATGAACTGATTAGATGATGGGGTCAAGAAGTCAAAGGTCAGAGGTCCTGTTAGGTAAAACTTCTGTTGTATACCTTCTGTTGTATGTTGTATACCGAGCTAACTTGTGAACCAGTGATGTGATTTTTCCCAAACTTGGTTTTTGGTATAAGTATATATCAAGGATTTGGAGTTTGTATGGGGGGGGGGGGGGGTGGGGGACTTGAGGTCACATTTTACATTGTGCAGATGTTCCACGTGTCGCTGCTCGTGTAAAAGAATACTGAAGAAGAATACAGAACCCTTTGTGATAATCCAATGAACTCGACAGCCTACACAACCCTCTGTTGTACTCTCAGCACCAGTATGGAAGGGTTGAATAAAAAAATCAAATGGGGATACTGTCATACCATAGTGACTGTCATACTTGGATTGCCCAAGATGATGATGATGTTTCAAAATATTTTTTAGAAGGAAACTCTAGTTGTAGATTGACAGGATAGTTCAGAGATGGTGCATTTAGTTGTCTAGTATAGGTTACGTGACTTACCTTCTTGATTGAAAAGGGAACTGACTGCGATCATGTAGAGATGCTGGTTATCTTGTTGCTTCACAGGTTATGCTGTACTTTCTGAGGGAGACATAAGGTCGGCTTCCCCATCAGCTGGATTCATTTATCCATTTGATTTTGGGAAAAAGTAGGCTGTTGTGTGTCAACAACCTGTCCAATTTCAAAATTCTTTATACCTTGATTCTTACTGCGAACACAATGGTGTACAACCCACTATATCGTATGGTTAAAATTGATACTATAACTCCGTAACTTCATCAGAAGATGTCAAGTGTCACTTTTATCTTGTTGCACTTCAAACAGGAACTTGAGCCTGATTTGCTAAGCACTTTTTATCCAACATCTCTAAAATACACACATCATAATCTTTATTTTACCTTTCTGTTGTTTGATTTTTTTTTTCTCTGATACACTGGGATCAATTAATATGGTAAGATTAAAATCCTGAGAGTGCCACAGCTGCTAACACCACCTGTTCCCCCCATGAGGCAATTTAGCATGAATTGTTCATTTTTATCAGGGGCATTTGTGAAGTTTATTTAAAAGATGTAGTTTTGCATTATCTGCTGTTTACTTTATTCTGTAATATTTTCCTTCATTGCCTGTTGTATCCAAACCCAAGGTGCAGTGTATATTAATGTCAGGTTGACATAGTTATCTCTTTAATTTATCCCTTCTGGCTGATGATTCTTCATCGGTTTCATGGAGAAGTGACAGGAAAAATAATAAATGTTCAGGGTTAGGGCATACTGATTAGGGCATATGAGGAGTATTGACACAGCATACTGATTTGGTTCTGCCAGTGATGCGGAACCGAAGCTGAACTGTTCTGGATTTGGGTTCAGTTCCATCCCAACCGGATCGGTTCCGGAACCTATTTCTGGAACAGATTCATAGGCAAGAGTGAACACCACAAGGAAATTGAAAGAAATAGGCTTTCTTCATAATACACATTATAAGTATACTTGTATATACATATCTATCTAGTGAGAAGTAAAAACAACTCACAAGGTGGACAGGGATTTGCACCAAGCCAGGAGGCTGTGGATTTGCTACCTGTCTCAAAAACGAAGCTCAACACAAGGAATCTAATAAAAGAATGTTGTAACATAGTGGAGAAGGAGGCCATTTACTTCTGTAAAGTATATTCAAGACAGGAACAGTGGAGGATGGCCGGGAGGGGAGCTAGATTCATGGACCAGCTGAAGAAGACCAGATTGACTATCAGAGCAGAGCATCAAACAAATTTGAAAGAGTTGCATTAATAGCATATAAGTTCTTAAAATAAAAATAAAATAAGAGATAAACGTGAAGGCCAGAACACAAGCAGAAGAAACGAGTTGGATGGGAGTCGAGGGCCCGCCATGGGTGGACAGAGGGATGGTGGAAAAGAGATTGCGGCAATGGATCGCGGGGAGGGGCTGCGTGACAAGCAAGGCTTTGGAATGCGAAGCGTCACTGGGGATTCCGCAGCGAAGGGAAGATGAGACAGAGGGGGAGGAGACACAGAACCACCATAATGAGGAGGGGGAACAGACCCGACTTCCAATCATGGATCGAGTGAAAACACCTGCACATTTGGAGAGGTTGAAACGAGAATGGTGGGTGATAATAGGTAGAAGGACGGAGGGGAACAGAGAGGTGAAGGCGAGAAGGAGGATGAGGATGATGAGGAGCAATGAAGACTGGAAGAAGAGCAGGCAAACAAAATAGTGGAGATGAGAGTGACACCATTTGGGGAAAGACCACAACTGTACACGATAAAAAACAGCTAATGGACAAAAATTCTGGTTGGGAGAACCAACAAAGCACTTAAGAGATTGGTACCAAAATCATCCCCATCAAAGGAACTCAACATGGGTTTTGCAGCATCACTGCTCATACAAGAAACAAGACCAATAGTCTAACAATGGTGTAGCCGGAGAAATTTCATACTGATCGGATCAAGTGTTATACTTGTCGATTTATGACGTCATAATAAAGGCAACTATGACATCATCATTAACTTATTTTATTCCCCATGGGAAGTACTTTCCAATGAGCCACCTTAAAATTTTTCCATGGAGTGGTTTTGAAGATATAGAGATGCAAAGTTTTTTTTTTAAACGATGTCTAAGTCAACAAAGGGGGGAAAACAAAACCGCATGTTTGAAAATAACCCGAAAAAATTATACTGTGAACAAGGGAAACAAAAGCAAAACATGTCCAATGTCCCTGAGAATAATAAACTTGAACATTTATGGAAAGGAATCTGAGGACACAAAATAACACAACAAAGAGGTGGATTGTATCCAAAACCTGGAAGAACAAGCGTTACGCCTAGGTCCCCCGTCGGTGAAGTGATGTGAGTTGACAAAGTGGAAGATGCAGAAAACATGGAAGAGTCGATATAATATTTGCGAGTGGGTTGGAGATACACCCACACACCAGATTAGAAGTTAGTAGTTCGTTTATTTTTCAAGATATTCCGCTCACAAGGTTCAGACATATATGGTGGCGGCCATCTTGGATTTTGACGTGGCGACCCAATTTTCAACAGCGTTCTTCCTTATGCCTAGATACAGTCGCGCACCAGATTAGAAGTGAGTAGTTGGTTTATTTTTCAAGATATTCCACTCACAAGGTTCAACGCACGCACGCACACACGCATGCACAGACGCACACACGGACGGAGGGGAAAACCATAGTCCCCCTTTCCCTCCGCGGTGTGACGGGGGACAAAAAAAACATCTTAAGGAAATACCTCAAGTGATATTTAATGAAGAAAAAAAATAAAACTAGCAAAAATGCCAAGCTTTAAAAGCCCAGGCCCAGGTGGAATTCCAAACTTCTGTTTAAAGCAACCAGATACTCTCCACAATCACTACGTTTGAGCGTTCAACAAACTTATCCAAGCGGAGGAGACCTTGGAAGAGGGGCTCACAGTAGGTAACACCTTCCTCATCCCAAAATCTGAAGAGACCTAACTACCTCACAAGTATAGGCCAATAACCTGATGGAGAAAGCAATGGAGCTATGGAATACCATATTGATATTACAGCATTCGGAAGGAAAGATTGAAATACCAAGAGTGAAGATACATCGATAAATTTTCCAGAGAGACGGCCTTTAACCCCTCCTGTTTTGCCTTGCCCTGGACCCACTTAGCAAATTAATTAATGAGCAAGGACACGGATACACGCTGACATCAAATAAGAGAACGCTCGGAGACAAAAAGGTGACGATGTACTTTACATGGACGGTTTTAAACTCTTTGCAGCAAACGATGAAAAATTGGCAGAGCAATTCAAATTAGTGAAACGGTACTCCAACGACATTCATGTGGAATTTGGCCTGGATAAGTGTGCCAAGTGCACAATCATACAAGGTAGACGAACAAAAATGGACAACATAAAAATTGATGCAAATACAACAATGCAGGAGCTCGACAACGAAGCATACAAATACCTCGGAGTAGAAGAGGGCCACCAAATGTGTCATAACCAAATGCCCAAAACAATTATCAAAGAATACCTGCATAGAATGAGGCTGATCCTGAAAACATACCTTTCTCCAAGGAACAAAATCAATATCATAAACCAACTCGCAATACCAGTATTCCATTACAGCTGTGGAATAATAAACTGGTCACAATCACAAATCAATAAACTGGATATCAAAACTTGGAAACTTCTCACAGTCCACAAAATGTTAAACAAAAATCAATGCATCCTGAAAATGTACCTGCCGAGATGAGAACGGGGTAGCAGCCTGATTGAGCTCAACCCAGTGCACAGAATGACAACTGTAGGATGGGCTAAATACGTAAAAAGTGCAACAGACTCCAGAATCCAATTTGTAAGCAACCACGAAGACAACAAACCAGAGAAAGTATCCCTAACCCACCCAGCAAAACATTTCCAAAGACAGGTGTGATGGTAAGATGTCACACAAGAAACTGAAACGAGTACAGCCCTAATAATTCCAAAAAAAGAAAGAAAAATATAAAACGAAATATCAACAGATATATACCCACAACTGTAATTATGATACGAGAGCAGGAAGGTATTAGAAAACAAAGTTGGACAGATTGGGAAGTTGGACTTGTGTCAGAGCAGCTGTACACACAAAGGAACAAGAAAGTATGTCGATTAATCCACTGACGCATCTGCAAAAGTCTCAATATCCCAGTTCCACAAAACTCATGGAAATATGAACCAAAAGCAATCACTGAAAACAAGGAAGTAATGCTCACATATGATCTAATGATCCCATCGAGCATGAACATAGAAAACAAAGCATTGCGGCCGGATATAGTACTGAGGTACAAAAAAGAAAAGAAGCTATTTGTGGCGTCAATCCACAGCGACTTTTGGCCTAAACGACACAGAAATCAAGAAAATGACTAAATACCGAGACCAAAAAAAAAAAAATGAAGTGAAAACATCCTGGAAGCTGAAGAACGCCAAAATTGTACCAGAGATTATTAGAGCAACGGGAATGATTAAAAAAAAGAACCTTGTAGATCTTAAAAAGCATTCCTGGGAATATTAGGAAAAATAATCTACAATTGGAAGCTGTTCAAGGCTCGGTGACGATCCTCAAAAGAACCCTCGGAACAAAACTGTGAGAATAAGAAAACTTCACAAACTGCTCCATGAATCATGATCCCTTACTGAAGGAGCTGGATACTTCGAGACCTGGGAGGACTCGGTTACACCTTCTGAAACCTGCATACAGTGATAACAACCAATGGCACACACACACACCATCCACATATATACACACGTGTGTGTTATTCCTGTCAAATTCCCCAGATATTCCACACACTATTGCAAACTAGTTCATTTACAACAGCCCGGTAGAACCGGGTGGTGTGTGTGTGTGTGTGTGTGTGTGTGTGTGTGTGTGTGTGTGTGTGTGTGTGTGTGTGTGTGTGTGTGTGTGTGTGTGTGTGTGTGTGTGTGTGTGTGTGTGTGTGTGTATTCCTATGTGTGTTTTATCCAGTTACTAAGTTTCCGATGTTGAAAGTGAAATGGTATGGAGGCCATTTTGTTTATTTTAAAATGTGCAACATGATATATATATATATATATGTATGTACTACTTTTATCCTGTTTGCCTTAGTGTGCTCCATCCCCCTTTCTTCTCTCATTTGCGTGAAAGCAAGCCTGCTTTCACAGAATCACGAGTGTGAGTGTGTGTAAACATATACATAACTGTGTCTGCTAAGTTTAGTGCATGAGCCAAGCAGGGAAAGCTTTTCTTGTGGTGCATCCCAAGCATGAGCTGATGGGTTTCATGTTGCACATTTTTGAGCTCCAACGCCAGCTGGGCTGCACGCAGGGAAAGAACTACGTGTGGATTGATGTGGAGCCTTGTGTCGGAAAATCAATGCAACAAAGGCCTATTTGTAGCGATGAGGGAGGGTACAGTTATAATCTGTCTAATTATAATTTGTCTAACCTTATGGTGGTTTGTGTTCTGCAGGAGAGTACAGTTATAATTTGTCTAACCTTATGGTGGTCTGTGTTCTGCAGGAGAGTACAGTTATAATTTGTCTAACCTTATGGTGGTCTGTGTTCTGCAGGAGAGTACAGTTATAAGTTGTCTAACCTTACGGTGGTCTGTGTTCTGCAGGAGACCCCCACATCAGTGTTTCTTGTGATGGAGGTAAGGCATTGAAACTTCATAATCGTTGGTCCTCGTGTGTTGTGTATTGTCGTTGTATGCTTGTCTTTATTGAGTTGGTTAACTTCTATGTACCAAAATGGTGAACAGTACAATATTGGAGCGTAATGTCAGATAAAAAGTTAACATGTGGGATGAGTTATTTCATTCGGCCAGTTTAATTATGTTTCTTTGATTTTAATGTTCGTCTTTTGAAATACCCGGATCGATAAATTATAACTGTTATCACAGCTGTAAACATGTATATTGGTATACAAGCAATGAACATCGGGTTATTTACACTTTAGTAAAACCTCAACAAGATTGATGTTTGAAGCTGTAACAAAAATTAACCCGAGCGCACCACGGCAATGATGGACCAAATGGCCTCATTTCCTTGTTTGGGGCCAGTTTCTTGATTAACAGATGCACAAATACCAATAGTTCCCTTTTTGGGGGGACAAGGAGGGGGGATTTTATCGAAGCTCTTGGCCTAATCCTGGATACCCACACCACAGCAAGCACACAAAATCTGGTTGAGATTTGTCAATGGTTGTGGAAGTCTTTTCAAATCGCATAATCATAGCCTGGGACATGGTATTTGGTTGTTTACTGTGAATTCCTTGTCTCACTTAACCCTCTGGAGTCTACAAGCCGATTTTATCGGCTCTAAACGCATTCAAATTTACCGCGCAATTTAATAGTCGACTCCAGAGGGTTAATTATGTACCAAGTTAGTGTAGTACTGTGCATTGATGGTTTTCCCACATTCAGGAAGTTTTACATTGATTAAATATGAAGGCGATTTTATTTTTGGATACAAAGTTGAGGCTCATGTGAGAGCAACACTTTTTTTTCCTTTTTTGGGGGGGATACAAGATCGAGGCTCGTGTAATAGCTAACATTGATCACAAAAAGACAAACTGACACATAAAACATAAAACATATGATAAAGGGAGCGAGAAACAAGATGGGAGAGGGAAGCACACTAGCACACAAGTACAACAGCAGAGAACAGGGACATCGGGAGATCTGTGGGAGGGAGAGGGCTTTGGGGGAGGACTCATAGGAAGGCGGTGGGGGTGGCAAAGGTAAAAAAAACAAACACATGGACATTGCTAGGACTTCCAGGAAAGAAGTCGGTATTTCAAAAAAGTGGATCTGGGATGAATTAACGGCGGTAGAAAAGATCAAGGTTTTGGATGGGAGAAGACAAGAGATGGTGGTGGACAGCTGTTTTAAAGACGTGGAGGGAGGAGTGGGATTGAAGAGAGTGAAGGAGTTTGTTGCAGAGGTGTGACAAAAGATGAATGAAAGAGTGAAGGTGAATAGAGATTCTTGATTTTGGCAGTTTAACCATAAGAGGGTTGCAAGCAGATCTTGTGCGACCTGCAGGAATATTTGGAATATTTGTAGAAATATTTGGGGGACAGAGCACAGACAGCTGGGGGAGCAAGGCCAGAAAGGAGTCGGTCGAAGACAAAAAGACCACCAACCTGCCTGCAGTGAGTCAGTGAAAGGCCCTCGGCATTAGCTTCATCGCGGGAGATTCCAATGATTCTGAAAGCTTTGGTTTCTACAGCGTGAAGCCGAGCAAGTTGTGAGGCAGGAGCCCTGGCCCAGAGGGGAGAACAGCATTCCATTGAGCTGCGGATGAAAGCCTTGTATGTGGTGAGTAGCGCAGGTGTGCCAAGGAAGGACTTCGCACGACGGAGGATGCCCAGTTGGCGACTGGCTTTGGAGGCCAGCTTGGAAATGTGGTTTTCCCACGAAAGATCATGGCAGATCGTGAGACCCAAAAGCTTGAGTGATAGAACTTCTTGGAGAGGATTGTTGAGAAAGTAGATGGGAGGGTTATCCAGTCGGTCTTTTCGCAGAGACATAGTAAGAGTGTGATGCTTGTCAGGATTGAAAGACATGTTCCACTTGTTTGACCAGTCTGTGATTTTGTCCAGGTCTGCAGAGAGTGAGGAGGCCGCAGCCTGCCGATCTGAGGGATGAGGTACGGAGCGGCAGAGAGTGGAGTCATTAGCAGAGAGATAGAGAGGATTTTCCAGATAGTTGGAGAGATCATTGATGAAGACCAGAAAAATCACAGGTTCCCAGAACGCTGCCTTGGGGAACTCCAGCCTGAACAGGAAGGGGAGATGAGAGAAAACCATTTGGGGCCACCCGTTGACTATGACCAGAGAGGAGGTCCGCAAGCCATGCGTGGAGATTTCCATGGATAACATAGGAGGAGAGTTTGGTGAGCAGAGCGGGGTGCCAGACTGTATCGAAGGCACGTGATATGTCGAGGGAGACAGCTCTGATTTCCTGTTTGGCATTGAGGACCTCCATCCATTGTTGAGACAGCAGAAGCAGCATGTCCAGAGTAGAATGACCTGGTCTGAATCCAAATTGATGATCAAGCCATTGGAGAAGAGGAAGGATTTGATCTCAGAAGCAATGATGGATTCCATGACCTTGCTGATTATTGGGAGCAGGGTGATTGGTCTGTAGTTGCAAGGATCTGTTTTGCACCTTTTTGTGTAAAGCGGTGATTTTGGCTGATTTCCAAGCAGATGGCAGATGACCTTGGGCAAAAGAGAGTGAAGAGAACAGAGAGAGGGTGAGATAGAGCGGCAGAGCAGGATTTTAGGACCCGTGGGCTGATGCCGGCTGGTCCAGTTGCTGAATCAGAGTCAAGACAAACACTTCTCCACCTTGTCAGGAGAGAAAGACACAGCGTCTAGGAGCAGCTGTGTTCGACTGGGAAAGGTGGGTACAGAGAGAGATGCTTTCGGGACACAATATTTTGAGGAAAACACAGGGTTGAGGCATTCTACTTTTTCACGTGCGGTGTCAGCTGTGTAGCCGTTTGAGGTAAGGGAGGGGATGGAGGGGGAACAAATAACAGAAACAGATTTGACCAGGCGACGCCAGGATTTGGAGGAGGGAGAAAGATTTGAGAGTTCAGTATTGAGAGTAGAGAGATATTCTTTCCTGGCTCTCCTGAGGGTAGACACACACTTGTTCTGAGCTTTGTGAAAGGAACAGAGATTACCTTCAGTTGGATTAGCCTTCCATAAGGTGAAGGCAAGTTGCTTCATGCCAACTACCTCACCAAAAGCTTCAATGTACCATGGATGGGGGTAAGGGTACGACAACTGAATACGAGATGGGATAAATCTGTGCATGAGAGAGAGCAGTTTACTTTGGAAGAATTCCCAGGATGAGTTGATGTCATAGGCGGTAGAGATGGGAGACCAGTCCAGATGATTGATGGCTGCTTGAAGACCGTGCCAGTCAGCCTGAGTGAAATTCCAGCCTCGTCGACGCTGAGGAGGCTCTCTGAGAATGGCCAGAGAGATGTCCACTTTAACAAGCAAATGATCAGATGAACCGATGGAAGCAGAAGAAGAGCAGCAGACATTTGCAGGGAAGTTTGTCATATCCAAGTCCAGAAGAGAAGATACTCCATTGACTGAGATCCGTGTCAGGAAATTGACAGATTGTGTCAGTCCCAGTGAGTCGCAGAAGTCCTTTGCTGAGGTGCCATGGCTGGTGAGAGAGGAACCCACACCCAGCCAGTTGGCATGATGACGGTTGAAGTCGCCACATATGAGGAAGAGAGAGTTGGGATGAGTGGATAGAAGTTGGTCCATGTTGTCAGACAGCGAAATGTAAATGGAGTCATCACTGTTTGGAGGATGGTACAGAACACATATTAACAAAAGGTGGGAGCAGAGAGGAAGCCATAGCCAGATGTACTCCTGGGGGTGGGGTGGAGAGAGGGCAGTGCAAGGAGAGTGAGGAAGAGAGTTTTTGATAAAGATAGCAACCCCACCACCAGGACGAGGCTCAGATCTATCATACCGGAGGAGGGAGTAACCGGGAAGAGATATTAAGGAATCAGAGACATCTTGAAGGAGGATAGTTTCTGTTAAGCAGATGACGTCTGGTTTGTCAGAAGCAACCTGTGTGGAGAGATCAATCAGGTTTGAGTGAAGGCCCCGTATGTTTGAGGTCCATACCATTAAGGAAGAGGGAGGGGGGGCATTGGGTACAGGACAGGGCGGAAGGGGGTAGGGTAAGATGAGGGGGGAGAGGGGGGGAGGGAGAGCTGTTGATTGTGTGTCGGAGATTACAGAAGGGTTAGGAGAAAGGTAAGGATGAGGAGGACAAAAGGTTTGATGGTGATGGGAAGAGGAACAGTGAGGTGTTGTTTGAGGAGAGGCAGAGCAAATTCGGAGGTTGGAGGAGGTGGAGGTATGTGATGGAAGGGAGAGGAAGTGGGGAGGAGGGCAGTTTTGAGGAGGAGGGGGGAGAATTGGAGAAAAATAGGAGGAGTGGAGATTAGAAGGGGATGGGTGAGTTTTGAAGGGGAGGGGTGAGGAGGAGAAGTTTTGAAGGGGAGGGGTGAGGAGGGGAGTTTTGAAGGGGAGGGGTGAGGAGGAGAAGTTTTGAAGGGGAGGGGTGAGGAGGGGAGTTTTGAAGGGGAGGGGTGAGGAGGGGGAGTTTTGAAGGGGAGGGGTGAGGAGGGGAAGTTTTGAAGGGGAGGGGTGAGGAGGGGGAGTTTTGAAGGGGAGGGTGAGGGGGGGAGTTTTGAAGGGGAGGGGTGAGGAAGGAGTTTTTAAGGGGAGGGGTGAGGGGGAGTTTTGAAGGGAGGGGTGAGGGGGAGTTTTGAAGGGGAGGAGTGTGGAGGGAGTTTTGAAGGGGAGGAGTAAAGGGGGACTTTTAGAGGGGAGGGGGTGTTTCGGAGAGGAGGGGTGAGGAGGGGAGAAGTGAGGAGGGAGAATTGAAAGGGAGGGGTGAGGTGGGAGAATTGAAAGGGAGGAGGGAGGGGGGAGAATTGAAAGGGAGGGGGGAGAATTGAAAGGGAGGGGGGAGAATTGAAAGGGAGGAGGAAGGGGGGAGAATTGAAAGGGAGGAGTGAGGGGGGAGAATTGAAAGGGAGGAGGGAGGAGGGAGGAGGGAGAATTGATAGGGAGGGGGAGGGGGGGTTTTGGAGGGGAGGGGCAAGGGGGGAGCTTAGGAGGGGAGGGGTGAGTAGGGGGGAATTGAAAGTGAGGGGGGAGTTTTGGAGGGGAGTGGTGGGGGAGAATTGAAAGGGAGGGGTGATGGGGTAATTTTGGAGGGGAGGGGTGAGGGGGTAGTTTAGAAAGTGAAAGATTGATGAAAAACAAACATTTTTTACAAAGTGGGTTTATTGTAATTTTCAAGTCAGTGATCCATTTGAAAATGATAGAGGAGGGATGGAATGAAGGTGAGTTTAGAGAATATAGAAAGGAATGACTGTAAGAGAAAAAAGTTTTTTTTTTTTTGTTATGAAATGATTTGAAGAGGAAATTGAAAAAAGCCTTTTAAATTGGAAGTAAAACAGCGTGTTTTAATGACCCACTGAATAAAACACTGCAGGGGAAAGTTTAAACGTATTTAAACAAAACCGTGAAAAACAATCTGGGGAAAAAGTCCCTGAAGTGAGGGTGTGGATCAGAGAAAGGAGAAAGGGTTAAATGAGATGGAGGAAACTAGAATGGAAAGGCGAGTTTCGGCTGGAGATGGAAGGAAGAGGTGGAAGAAAAGGAGGTGAAGGGGTTGGGGTGAGGCAACAAGCACACGTGCCCGCGAGGATAGAAGGAAATAATAAAATAAAATAAATTTCTTTTTTTTGGATTGAAAACGTTGGACAAAGGGTAGATTTTCGGAGAGGTTAGGGGGAGAAGAGAAAATCTAAGAAATAAGCAATACATTGAAGGAAATCTTACTATAATTCGCCAAATGTCTGTCCGTCTGTCTGTCTGTCTGTCCGTTCGAAGGTACTGTAAAAACTGCTGAACCGATCGCAACGATATATTGGGTAGGTAATCCTGGGATCTCCAGGAGTAAAATAGGCTATTTAGTTTTTCCAATTTCAGCTTTGGTCTCCAGCATTCTCAGGTTTGGGCTCCCGCATAACATTCGCGTTCGCATAACGTTCATTGTGACGATGCTTTCATTGTGACGATATTGTTTTCCCGGGTGCCGCACAAACGGCTGCACCGATCAGATTCGGTGAGCTCGGACAAAGACCTTTTATAAGCACACGGGTTGAATCCCTGCTTGAGAGAATTCCAACCCCCTCCCCGCCATCACGGCCGTCTCTCCAACTCACAATCCCATGAGATATGCGGAAAGCATGACCCAAAACCAATATAAACATCATTAAACATCATTCGTATATAAACATCATTAAAAGTAAATAATGACCTCGGCCAAAGTTCAAACGACGTTTAATCTCTCCATGAGAGAGTTCCACATAGCTATTTGGGCGGTGTATACGCTAACAGATTGCTGTCTCCATCGATCTTGCTAAGGCCGTAACACCTATCGGCTCAAAATCCTTTTAACTGTTGATTTGGTAGTTTTTACAATGAAGGAAACACGTATCGGGAGTACATACGACATTGGGAGTACATACGACATCGGGAGTACTAACTGCACTCGTCTTCAGTACCTACTTTTACCTACTTTAAGAGGCCATTTCCCCCCGCAGAGTGGGGGTTGGCCTTTTTTGGGCACCGTTGTCCCCTTTTTGAAGCAATGTTTTATGGCCGGATGCCCTTCCTGCCGCCAACCCTGTTAGTCGCCTCTTGCGACATACAGGGAATTTTACCAGTGAACTGGTACTCAATTTGCTGACCTCGGAAGGATGACAGGCTGAGTCAACCCCCCTGGCGTTAATTCAGTGATCGACCGGGATTCGAACCCAGGATCCTAGGATCCAAAGCCGGCACCCTAACCGCTAAACCAATACCAGGCTCTAGCCAACACTAAGCCAACACCAAGTATCAAGCTTAAATCTCTCATGGCGGATCTGAAGAGCGGAATGCTTGGAGAAGTGGTGGGCTTCTTCGGCATGAAGGAGGATCAGAAACGTGGACTCCCACACTGCCACATCCTGCTGATACTTGCTCCCGCATGACGTTATTTTCCCGGGTGCCGCACAAACGGCTGCACCAATCAAGATTTAACAGATGTTTATATAAATCGTTAAAAAAAAAAAAAGCCTTCAATTTCTGATATTTAGCCTTTTCATTTGGGCCTCCCAATTGAAGCCCCGCCCATAGGGCGGGTACCGTTGCCAGTAACTTAAATTCACAAAACACTGATTGGGAGAGGGAAGCCGAGAGAGACCAGGCCACGCACGCGGTGCGAACAGAAAACGATTAATTATACACAGGTTTTCACGAATTGCAAACCAACACTAACTAGAAACACACAGTAACACATGCACAATAAAATAACAAGTGGAAATTTGACAAAGACACAAATGGGAAAATACTTTATCTTTGATGCCGTGCAGAGGTCGAAGTCGCTTCCTTGCTCGAGGGACCGGAAGTGGAAGTCAGACACAGACACAGACACAGACACAGACACAGACATAAAACACAGACATAAAACACAGACATGGAACACAGACATGGAACACAGACATGGAACACAGACATGGAACACAGACATGGAACACAGACATGGAACACAGACATGGAACACAGACATGGAACACAGACATGGAACACAGACATGGAACACAGACATGGAACACAGACATGGAACACAGACATGGAACACAGACATGGAACACAGACATGGAACACAGACATGGAACACAGACATGGAACACAGACATGGAACACAGACATGGAACACAGACATGGAACACAGACATGGAGCACAGACATGGAGCACAGACATGGAGCACAGACATGGAGCACAGACATGGAGCACAGACATGGAGCACAGACATGGAACACAGACATGGAACACAGACATGGAACACAGACATGGAACACAGACATGGAACACAGACATGGAACACAGACATGGAACACAGACATGGAACACAGACATGGAACACAGACATGGAACACAGACATGGAACACAGACATGGAACACAGACATGGAACACAGACATGGAACACAGACATGGAACACAGACATGGAACACAGACATGGAACACAGACATGGAACACAGACATGGAACACAGACATGGAACACAGACATGGAACACAGACATGGAACACAGACATGGAACACAGACATGGAACACAGACATGGAACACAGACATGGAACACAGACATGGAACACAGACATGGAACACAGACATGGAACACAGACATGGAACACAGACATGGAACACAGACATGGAACACAGACATGGAACACAGACATGGAACACAGACATGGAACACAGACATGGAACACAGACATGGAACACAGACATGGAACACAGACATGGAACACAGACATGGAACACAGACATGGAACACAGACATGGAACACAGACATGGAACACAGACATGGAACACAGACATGGAACACAGACATGGAACACAGACATGGAACACAGACATGGAACACAGACATGGAACACAGACATGGAACACAGACATGGAACACAGACATGGAACACAGACATGGAACACAGACATGGAACACAGACATGGAACACAGACATGGAACACAGACATGGAACACAGACATGGAACACAGACATGGAACACAGACATGGAACACAGACATGGAACACAGACATGGAACACAGACATGGAACACAGACATGGAACACAGACATGGAACACAGACATGGAACACAGACATGGAACACAGACATGGAACACAGACATGGAACACAGACATGGAACACAGACATGGAACACAGACATGGAACACAGACATGGAACACAGACATGGAACACAGACATGGAACACAGACATGGAACACAGACATGGAACACAGACATGGAACACAGACATGGAACACAGACATGGAACACAGACATGGAACACAGACATGGAACACAGACATGGAACACAGACATGGAACACAGACATGGAACACAGACATGGAACACAGACATGGAACACAGACATGGAACACAGACATGGAACACAGACATGGAACACAGACATGGAACACAGACATGGAACACAGACATGGAACACAGACATGGAACACAGACATGGAACACAGACATGGAACACAGACATGGAACACAGACATGGAACACAGACATGGAACACAGACATGGAACACAGACATGGAACACAGACATGGAACACAGACATGGAACACAGACATGGAACACAGACATGGAACACAGACATGGAACACAGACATGGAACACAGACATGGAACACAGACATGGAACACAGACATGGAACACAGACATGGAACACAGACATGGAACACAGACATGGAACACAGACATGGAACACAGACATGGAACACAGACATGGAACACAGACATGGAACACAGACATGGAACACAGACATGGAACACAGACATGGAACACAGACATGGAACACAGACATGGAACACAGACATGGAACACAGACATGGAACACAGACATGGAACACAGACATGGAACACAGACATGGAACACAGACATGGAACACAGACATGGAACACAGACATGGAACACAGACATGGAACACAGACATGGAACACAGACATGGAACACAGACATGGAACACAGACATGGAACACAGACATGGAACACAGACATGGAACACAGACATGGAACACAGACATGGAACACAGACATGGAACACAGACATGGAACACAGACATGGAACACAGACATGGAACACAGACATGGAACACAGACATGGAACACAGACATGGAACACAGACATGGAACACAGACATGGAACACAGACATGGAACACAGACATGGAACACAGACATGGAACACATAATAAAGAGAGGGGGAGAGAGAGAATGTTGTAGAAAAAGCAAATGGACGCTACTCGGACTTTCAGGGAAGAAAAGAAAGATTTCACCATTGCCATATAGTGGGGCTGCTTAACTGATGAATTGTGCCTTTTCCCTTAAAAGCATGAAACTTGGCACATGGCTAGAATACCCCAAAAGAAAGATTTTTCGTCCAGGGGGCATCTCCAATTTCACCCCATATGGCGGCCATCTTGAAATTCAAGATGGCCATCATACAAGACCTGTTTTGATGAATATCTCCATAATTAGAACAGATATCAAAATGGTTGAAGTGCCTATACCTACATTTTTAGGGTCTAGGAATCCAATGGCAACATAAAATATTCAATAGTATATGGCAGCCATCTTGAAATCCAAGATGGCCGCCATAACAGACCTGTTTTGATGAATATCTCCATAATTAGAACAGCTATCTAAATGGTTGCAGTGCCTACACCTACATTTTTATGGTCTAGGAATCCAATGGTAACATAAAATATTAAGTAGTCATATGAAAATATTAATTTTGCATAGTATCATGCATACTGGGAATGCATATAAATACTCTTAACAGGTTGGCATTCTTCAGTGATTAAAAGTGTCTATGACATCGCAGACTGTAACTGTGCCATCTTGTGGTTTTCTAGTCTTTGCTGCATTCTCCATCACATGCGCAGAGAGAAGTACAGGGAAGTGCAGCTTTCTTACACCGGCAACGACCAGTACATCCTTTTTTGCACCCACACTTAACAAGTTCATTGCAGATCTTTGCAGCCTCTGGAAGTGTTGTCCATATTGGTTTGAACTGGCCAGCAGACGTTTTTTGCCAACCCCATTCAGTGGGGCTTGGTAGATCAGGCTTAGCATGCAATGCTTGTCCCCAGCATAGTGCGCCTTGGTATACTGCCCGCTTTACGTGCTGCACAAGGCCATCATGTGTTGGTGGAATTGATACCACAGGTCTGCCCTTCTTTGCAAACAGTTTCTTTCGTACAATGTTAATGTCAGTAGCAGTACTTGTGCGATCATACAACAGAATAACAAATCTCTCAATGACGTTCATGCAGGTTTCAGTTATCTCTGTGCTCTGGTGGCAAATTTCTGCTAGTACCTCTGTGAGCTTTTTTTTTTTTTTTTTGTATACAAGATCGAGGCTCGTGAAAGAGCGAACATTAATCACACAGAAAGACAAACAGACACACAAAACAAATAACATCGGGAGCGGTAGACAAGATGGGGAGAGAGGGGGAAGGACACAAACACAACATTTGAGAGCAGGGACCGAGAGACATGGAGACATCGAGAGAACTGTGGGAGGGAGAGGGCTTTGGGGGGGAGGCATGGGAAGGGGGGGGGGGGGTGGGAGAGGTATAAAACATATGGACACTGCCAAGACTTCCAGGAAAGAAGTTGGAATTTCAAACAAGGTGGATCTGGGATGAATTAGTGGGGGTAGAAAAGATCAAGGTTTTGGATGGGGGAAGATAAGAGATGGTGGTGAACAGCTGTTTTGAAGACCTGGAGGGAGGAGTGTGATTGAAGTGAGTGTGGGAGTTTGTTCCAAAGGCGGGAGAAAAGAGGAATGAAAGAGTGAAGGTGAGCAGAGAGCCGAGATTTCGGCAGTTTAACCATCAGAGGGTGGCTGGCAGATCTTGTGCGACCTGTAGGAATATTTGGGGGACAGAGCACAGAGAGAGCTGGGGGAGCAAGGCCGGAGAAGAATCGGTAGAAGACAGAAAGACCACCTACCTGCCTGCGGTGAGTGAGTGAAAGGCCCTCAGAGATAGCTTCATCGCGGGAGATTCCAATGATTCTGAAAGCTTTGGATTCAACAGCGTGAAGCCGAGCCAGGTGTGAGGCAGGAGCACCAGCCCATAGGGGAGAACAGTATTCCATTGAGGGAATGATTCCCACACATTCCATGCAGTTACCTTTCCACGCCCATTAAACGCTGAAGAAGTGTCACACCCTGTTAGTGCATGAAACATGGGGAGGGCTTTAGATTTCTCAGGGCCAAGAGCTGTGGCTATATCATGTGCAGAGATAAATCGCATGTTCTTGCCTGTCCCAAATTGTAACCATATCATCACTGAAAGCTTCTGGGATGCTGTAACTGCAAGCACGACAACATCTGTGTCCACAGTTTGTATGAGGACCTTACTATGCCCTCTCTGTGTTGCATCAGCAGCATGTAGGAACATCCGACCATCTGCCTCTTCCTGAGTGCACGGGGAGAGTGATTCTAGATCAATGCGTGGTGGAGCAGTAAGAACCTCTGTATCAAGTGTGACAACTAGCTCCTTGCGCTGGTCTTCAAATGATTTAATTGTTTCATTGGAAAGGAAGCTGAAGAGTTCACGCTTGTTTTCATCAACTCGAAGAAAGTTCTGCCACTGTCCAGGAATTGCAACTGAGTTATCTACTCGTCGGCGAACCCCCTTGCCACGCTTTTCACGGGTCATGCTCTTAAGGCTGTCGGGTAGTTAACGGTCCCACACCAGATCAAGTCGGGTTGCAGATTTGTACTGCGAGAAAACAAATGGGATGAAGACCTTTTCGGCATATTCGCCAAATGTTTTGACTGTGCCAACATCGGGCTTTAGCTTTTGAACAATTACTGCCCCGTCAAGTATGACATGTGTCACCTCTGGCATCTGTGTGCTTGATGGTGAAAGTTCCTCTAAGCAGTCCAAAAGGTCGCTCTTTGTACCAGGTCGAAGCTTCCCATCCTTGGACAGAGATGGAGGGAAAGATTGATTTTCATGACGGAAAAATTCATCCAGGTTTCCCTCGCGGGTTTGACAGGCAATATAGAGGCGAGAAAACAGTTGAACATCACTCTTCAATGAGGCTACCTTGTGTTTATCTGTCAGCTGGTCTGTTACTGATGAGCTGCCAAACAGAGGTAACTTTTTGCGCGGGACGACATCATTCAAAGGCTTTGAGCGTTCAATCAGCCTCTCTTGCACAAATGACTCCAGAGCCTCCTTTCCCACTTTCTGCACGTCTTTCACACTTTGTACGACTGATGCACTTGCTATATCCTTTGTGTCAAGGACCAAAAGGTCAGCGGTTTCTTCAATAAATGGATTACCTAGCTCCTCGATAACTGATACAAGTGATCTGACATGTTTGTCAAAGGTCATCTGGGTGCTTTTATTCTGATCATGATGCAGTGATGGCGCTTTGCTTTCATGTTGCTCCTGTGCAGTCTCAAACTCATCAATCACCCTTGAGACCTCTGGACCTGCAACCATCCATCTTTGCAGAGCATGGGCATTGTCCAGCAGACCCACAGCTCCTCCATCTCCCTTGATACGTGCATTGTTCTGTTCATGTGCATGATCTGTAGCAATTGAAGAAAATTTGCGTTGGGTCTTTTGTACCGTGAACATGCCAGCTCGGAAATTATCCAGAACTTTAGGGTGTGTCTTGTGCAAGTCCATCATATCACGCAAATGGACTGTGACCCATCTTGCATAGTGCGTATGTATGGTCAAGAGCAAAGAACCACGGAAGAAGCTCCCATAAAGCATCTAAGTACATTTCAAAGTCAGCCTCCCTCAATGAGCGCACAAAGGTCAGGATGCTGTTCTCCAATGCCATCGTGAGACTCCAGTATTGGAACTGTGAGTGTTCCTTAGTCATTTTGCCACACCAATCAGTAAATTAAAGTTTCGTCTCAGCTTCTATTGCATAGTCGTTGTATGCCCGATGCTGCAGTATGTGCAAGGCTGCAGCTGTCACCTGATGGGCATTGCGCGAGCGTGAAACATGTGCAGCTCGCAGGAAAGAATCTGCACTTCCCGCTGAGGCAATATTGGCTTGCACCAATGCTTCTACCCAGCCGCTTCCAGATAACCAGTCACCCGATGTCTTCAGTGCAGTCATTTCAAAGTGCAATCCTCCGAATAGCAGAACAAATCTGTCCTCTCCATATTGCTCATGCCATTTCCATTGAATCTGTTTTGCAATTGCAAATAATGGTTGATCAAGGGCAATGACAGGAGTCTGTCCTGGATTTAGATGTTGCACGGCACTCCCAATGACATCCATGGAGTGTTTTATCATGGCCACAGTGTGTGCACTTTCATGAAACAGCGGCATTAGAGCCGTTACAGATGTTGGTCGAGTTGACTGAGACAGGTTGTGAGCATGGTATGCAGGTATGCCAGGTATGCAGGCATGGTATGCCATATACTATTGAATATTTTATGTTGCCATTGGATTCCTAGACCCTAAAAATGTAGGTATAGGCACTTCAACCATTTTGATATCTGTTCTAATTATGGAGATATTCATCAAAATAGGTCTTGTATGACGGCCATCTTGGATTTCAAGATGGCCGCCATATGGGGTGAAATTGGGGATGCCCCCTGGACTAAAAATCTTTCTTTTCGGGTATTCTAGCCATGTGCCAAGTTTCATGCTTTTAAGGGAAAAGGCACAATCGATCCGAATTTTTTAGCTAAGCCGCCCAGCTAATAGGTTTTCCTGTTGATGGGTGAACCTCAAATCCAAATTATTATTTTTTGATGGTGAGGACCAATAATGTTTCTATACTGTTATGATGGCTCACTTTGATTTGGTATGAAATTATGGATCCGAGCTCTCTTCAGATAGCACTGCGAGAGCTTACTGTAATGGCCGTAAGAATTGCCCTTCGTTTCACGTCTGTCTGTTTGTGAGCAGGATATCTCAAAAAGGTATAGACAGATTTAGACGAAATTTGTTGGACACGTTGGTTGTATGACAATGACAAAGTGTTTTTATTTTGGTGAAGATCTGGATCCGGATGCTCTAATTTTTCAAATGATTCTTCACAATTCAGTGATAAGGTCAAAAACGATATGGAGCACAATATCTCAAAGTTATGGACGGATTCTGATGAAACTTAGTGGACAGGTTGGGTGTGCGACAAGGAAGAATTAATTGGATTTTGGTGAAGATCCAGCTGCATGGGTTTGTAATTCTTTAAGTGATTCTTCACCATTGACAGGTGGGGCCAAAAACGATATATAGCATGATATTTCAAAAAGTTGTGGATGGATGAGTAGGATTTTGGTTCAACCATGAGTTCCTTTGGTACCCACCTTGCACTAGCCTCAATTAATTTCAAGTAAGAATGAATGATTGTTTTCACATTTGCAACATCCAATTTGAACTCTTAACAATAAGCATCTGAAAATGCAAAGCTCGTCTGTTTGTATTCAGACGTCATCTTCTTCTTCCATATGCTCAAAATAACGAAAACGGTAAAAAAAAAAAATACAAAATTAAAATTAATGATGCAGCTTGACCTTTGAGCTTTAGATCTAAAAAAAAAAAATCAAAAAAAAAATCGATGCCTACCTTTTCATTCGTGAACCCATTCAGTGACCCAATATGCAAATTCCTTTAATTTCAGATCAATCAGGTGAAAATCGGTGATTTTACACAACCTTGACCTTTGACCTTTTGATCTAAAACAAACAAACAAAATCGGCTTGTACCTTTGGATTGGTGAACAAATTCAGTGATCCAATATGCAAATTCTTAAAATTTCAGGTCAATCGGATGAAGATTAATGGTTTTATGTGACACTGACCTTTGAGCTTTTGACAAAATTATAAATTTTTCTTCTCCATATTCTCATAATAAAGCTTCTGTGAAAATTTGATGACAAAACTCAACAGGTAAATTTAAATTTCAGATCAGTTAGATGAAAATTGATGATTTTAGGTGATGCTGACCTTTTGACCTTTTGCCAAAATCTTAATTTGCCTTCTCCATATTATCATAATAAAGCCTTGGTGAAACTGGTAACAAAATCTCAAATTGTAAAAAAGTTATGGCCCGGACACACACACACACACACACACACACACACACACACACACACACACACACACACACACACACACACACACACACACACACACACACACACACACACACACACACTCCGACTTCATTCCTGAAATTCCTTGTAGTGTCAATTTGTTTGATACTGTGTACCCCTTCCCTCCTCCACCCCCCAGCCCTCTCCTTTCCACATATCTCCCGATGTCCCTGTTCTCTACTGTTGTGCTTGTGTGCTTTCCTCTCTCCCCCCATCTTGTCCTCCCCTCCTTTTATTACCTTCGCAAAAGCGGAAGGTTATGTTTTGATCGCTGTGTATTTATTTGTATGTCTGTGTGTGTGTGTGTGTGTATGTTATTCGCATAACTCAAAAAGTATTCAACCGATTCGCATGAAATTTGGTGGGATGATAGGTTATTATCCGGGAACCATTTGATTAGATTTTGGAATCGATCGGGTCAAAGGTCAAGGTCAAGGTCATGAAAAGGTCAAAATCGTCTTTTTACCATAGCGCGGTCAATTTGTGTCCAATTTGTATGAAACTAATGCCAAAATGCTTTGCTACACAGATCTTGTAGTCTTTTATTTTGGCAACAAAAGTAGCTGCGGCGAAGGTATGCGCTCTACCGAGTGCCCGTTCTAGTTGTTTTATGTGTCAGTTTGTTTTTTGTGTTTTATGTGCTAATGTGTGTTTAATGTGCTAGCTCTTGCACGAGCCTCAATCTTGTATCCAAAAAAAAACGGACGCACAGACGCACACAAGTGATGGCAAAACCCCGTCTCTTGTTGCGCAGGGGACGGGCTAATGAATGTTTCACGCATCCAATTATTTTGCAATTTTATATATTAAGTAATCTAACAAGTCTCCAAAATGAGCTTATCAACTTGTTTAATGTTTGTTTACATGACAGCAGTTTATTGTAATTGAGAATGTTCAAGATCGCTCACCATTCCATGCCCATTACTAGATTTGCTGCGTAACTTGCACGCACAACTCAACTAAAGACCCATTTCACCAAATTCTACAGATTAGTTGAGCCCGAGGAACTTCCGCGCAATGGACAGGATGATCAGAGGTGGGAGAACACTTTATCAAGAGAATACACAATAATGGTTAAGGTGTGTGTGAATCCTCTTGTTAGGACAATAGGTCGTGTAGCGAAATGCTGTTCGTTTTTGAAGCTGCTGCCCTGAAAAAGAAAAAATGAATCAACATTACCTTAACAACAACAACAACAACAACGACACCTCCAATAACAGGATCATTCCAGAAAAATAAATATTACCTCAACATTACCTTAACAACATAGCCTGGTGTTGGCTTAGCGGTTCGGGTGCCGGCTTGGGATCCTAGGATCCTGGGTTCGAATCCCGATCGATCGCTGAAATTAACGCCAGGGGGGTTGACTCAGCAAGTCATCCTTCCGAGGTCGGCAAATTGAGTACCAGCTTACTGGGATGAATGATCACGGTGTGTACCCCGATTTAGAATAGGTCCACCGTATCCCTGCGCATCGTAAGAGGCGACTAAGGGTTGGTGTCAGGAAGGGCATCCGGCCATAAAAACATTGCTCCAAACAGGGAACTATGATTGTCATGGGGCCCGCAAGGCTAACCCCCGCTCCAGCGGGGAAAATGGCCTTTAAAAAAAACGATCATTCATATATATATATTACCTTAACAACAACAGCAACGACACCTCCAATAACAGGATCACTCCAGAAAAATTAATTTTACCCTGTCATTACCTTCACAACAACAACAACAACACGATGGATCCAGAAAAATAAATATTACCTCAACATTACCCTCACAACAACAACAACAACAACACGATCGGTCCAGAAAAATAAATATTACCTACCTCAACATTACCTTCACAACAACAACAACAACACGATGGATCCAGAAAAAAAGTATTACCTCAACATTACACTTACAACAACAACAACAACAACACGATCAGTCCAGAAAAATAAATATTACCTCAACATTACCTTCACAACAACAACAACAACACAATGGATCCAGAAAAATAAATATTACCTCAACATTACCCTCACAATAACAACAACAACACAATCGGTCCAGAAAACTAAATATTACCTACCTCAACATTACCTTCACAACAACAACAACAACACGATGGATCCAGAAAAAAAGTATTACCTCAACATTACACTTACAACAACAACAACAACAACACGATCAGTCCAGAAAAATAAATATTACCTCAACATTACCTTCACAACAACAACAACAACACAATGGATCCAGAAAAATAAATATTACCTCAACATTACCCTCACAATAACAACAACAACACAATCGGTCCAGAAAACTAAATATTACCTACCTCAACATTACCTTCACAACAACAACAACAACAACAACAACACGATGGATCCAGAAAAAAATACTACCTCAACATTACCCTCACAACAACAACAACAACACAATCAGTCCAGAAAAATAAATATTACCTCATCATTACCTTCACAACAACAACAACAACATGATGGATCCTGAAAAATAAATATTACCTCAACATTACCTTCACAACAACAACAACAACACGATCGGTCCAGAAAAAAAAATATTACCTCAACATTACCTTAACAACAACAACAACAACAACAACGACACCTCCAATAACAGGATCACTCCAGAAAAATAAATATCACCTCAACATTACCTTAACAACAACAACAACAACAACACCTCCAATAACAGGATCACTCCAGAAAAATCAATATTACCTCAACATTACCTTCACAACAACAACAACAAGACGATGGATCCAGAAAAAAAATATTACCTCAGCATTACCTTCACAACAACAACAACAACACGATCGGTCCAGAAAAATCAATATCACCTCAACATTACCTTCACAAAAACAACAACAACAACAACAACAACAACAACACACAATCGGTCCAGAAAAATCAATATTGCCTCAACATTACCTTCACAACAACAACAACAACACATTGGGTCTGGAAAAAGAAATATTACCTCAACATTACATTCACAACAACAACAACAACAACAACACAATCGCTCCAGAAAAATAACTATTACCTCAACATTACCTTCACAACAACAATAACAACAACAAAAATATGATCGCTTTGGAGAAAGAAGGTGGTGGAGGCTAAAAGCCTGAGGCCCGTACGTGCTATGTATTATGTTCTTGAGGCCTGGAGGCCTGTGACGGGTATCGGCTGCAACCTTTCGATATCTTATTATAATAGAGCAAACATATATGGTTATGTATGTCGCTATGTTTATATGCGACTAAAACGTCTTCTTGTTCTTCAAATAAAATTACCACCCTCTTAATTAACCCTCTTTTTTTTTTTTTTTTTTTTTTTTTTTTGTATATTGAATCGAGGCTCGTGAACGAGCTAACATTTACTTCACAAACAAATCAACCAGACAAACAAAATACCCAAAAAGAGGGAGCGGAAGACAAGATGGGGAGAGAAGGGGAAGCACACAAACACAACATCCGAGAGCAGGGAGATGTGTGGAAGGGAGAGGGCCCGGGGGGAGGAGGCATGGGAAGGGGGGGGGGGGGGGGGAGAGGGAGAAGTATAAAACACAAGGACACCAAGGACTTCCTGGACAGAAGTTGGTATTTCAAAAAAGTGGAATTGGTGTGAAATTAGCGGTGGTAGAAAAGATCAAGGTTTTGGATGGGGGAAGATAAGAGATGGTGATGAACAGCTGTTTTAAAGACTTGGAGGGTGGAGTGGGATTGAAGAGAGTGAGGGAGTTTGTTCCAGAGGCGGGAGAAAAGAGGAATGGAGGAATGAAGGAGTGAAGGTGAGCAGAGAGTCTTGATTTTGGCAGGTTAACCATAAGAGGGTTGCAGGCAGATCTTGTGCGACCTGTAGGAATATTTGCGGGACAGAGCCCAGAGAGAGCTGGGGGGGGGGGGGCAAGGCCAGAGAGGAGTCGGTAGAAGACGGAAAGACCACCAACCTGCCTGCGGTGAGTGAGTGAGAGGCCCTTGGAGTTAGCTTCATCGCGGGAGATTCCAATGATTCTGAATGCTTTGGTTTCAACAGCGTGAAGGCAAGCTAGGTGTGAGGCAGGAGCACCAGCCCAGAGGGGAGAGCAGTATTCCATTGAGCTGCGGATGAAAGCCTTGTATGTGGTGAGGAGCTCAGGTGTGCCATGGAAGGACTTCGCACGACGGAGGATGCCCAGTCGGCGACTGGCTTTGGAGGCCAGATTTGAAATGTGGTTTTCCCAGGAAAGATCATGGCAGATAGTGAGACCCAAAAGCTTGACTGACAGAACTTCTTGGAGAGGATTATTCAGAAAGTGGATGGGAGGGTTGTCCAGTCGGTCTTTTCGGAGAGACATCGTAAGAGTGTGAGATTTGTCAGGATTGAAAGACATGTTCCACTTGTTTGCCCAGTCTGTGATTTTGTCAAGGTCTGCAGAGAGTGAGGAGGCTGCAGACTGCCGATCTGAGGGATGAAGAATGGAGCGACAGAGAGTAGAGTCGTCAGCAAAGAGATAGAGAGGATTTTCAAGAGAGTCAGAGAGATCATTGATGAAGACCAGAAAAAGCACAGGGCCCAGAACACTGCCTTGGGGAACTCCAGCCTGAACAGGAAGAGGAGATGAGAGAAACCCATTCAGGGCCACACGTTGACTACGACTAGAGAGGAAGTCCGCCAGCCATGCGTGGAGATTTCCATGGATACCAAAAGAGGAGAGTTTGGTGAGCAGAGCGGGGTGCCAGACCGTATCGAAGGCACGTGATATGTCAAGGGAGACTGCTCTAATTTCCTGTTTGGCATTGAGGACCTCCATCCATTGTTGAGAAAGCAGAAGCAGCATGTCCAGAGTGGAGTGTCCAGGTCTGAAACCAAATTGATGATCAGAGATCAAGCCATTGGAGAAGAGGAAAGATTTCATATCTGAAGCAATGATGGATTCCATGACTTTGCTGATAATTGGGAGAAGGCTGATTGGTCTGTAGTTGCTGGGATCTGTTTTTGCACCTTTTTTGTGCAAAGCGGTGGTGATGGCAGATTTCCAAGCAGATGGAAGATGACCTTGAGCAAAAGAGAGGGTGAAGAGAACAGAGAGAGGGAGTGAAAGAGCAGAAGAACATGATTTTAGGACCCGTGGGGAAGATTTGGAGGGGAGGGGTTATGGGGAAGATTTGGAGGGGAGGGGTGAGATTTGATTTTAGAAAGTGTACGATTAATGGGAAACGAACATTTATTGCAAAATGAGTTTCTTGTGACCTTCGAGTTAAAAATACGTTTAAGGACGCTGGATGGAGGATGGAGTGCGGGAGAGTTTAGGGAATGTAGAAAAAAGGCACTATAGGAGATTGAATTATTTTTTTTTGGGATGAATAGATTTGGTGAGCAAGTCGAAAGCAGCCTTTTAAAGAAGAAGAAGAAAAAGGTGTTATAATATATGACGGAATACATAACTTGAGGGGAAAGTGTAAACATTGAAGGCTAACAACAGTGAAAACTATCTGGGGAAATGGGGGAGAGACACGTGGTCGAAGAACGAACGAACGAATAAGAATGAATAAACGAATGAGAACAGAGAAGGAAATGTTTGTTTTTTTGTTTTTTTTGAGTTGAGATTTACACAAGGAAGTAGGCTATGGGGTGAAAAGACTGGGAAAACAGAGAACGAAAGTTATTGGATCACAAAACGACGGACCGCTGAGAGAAAAACAAAGCCTCAAGGTTGTACACTGTACAAGGCCTCAAGACACGACACGAATTAACATGATTTTCAATACAGGTATGAAAGATTTGCACCGAAAATCTTCCTCGGGACACAATATACGTACACACACCATAAAATAAAGTTATAACGAAAATACAAATGGGAACAATTACTTAACTTCGATTTCAAATCGCTCGCGACACGGCAAAGGCCTTGCTCGCGACGCGGCAAACAGACGATCAATTTATGAAAGATAAACACCGAGAAACTTCCAAGGTGCACACTATAACTTCACACACTGAAAGATAAATACAGTTTCGACAAAATACAATTGTGAACAGACTTAACTTTGAAAACGTGGAGACCCTGTGGAGCTTCGAGAATCGCTGCCGCGTTGAGAAAAGCGGCGCCTTTGCTGTGGCGTCAGAGTATCCTGGCATATGACGGCAGTGACGGAACTTCCCCCAAGCTCAGTTGCTGTCAATATGTCCTTATGTGTGTGTGTCTCAGTTATATTATGAACCTTCACCCATGCATAAAAAATGTCATAAACATTTCGAAAACTTCATCCAAATTGTTAATACGAACATCTCAGCACTATGATGCTGGCAGCAATATTCTCTGGGTCAAAGTTCATCATTTCACGAAGGTACTGTTGTGGCCAAAACTATTGGCACTCTTGCACTTATAAATATAAAATAATGCACCATTTCTTCCAGAGAATTGTTGAAATTAAAATATACTAGCAACGGTACCCGCCCTATGGGCGGGGCTTCAATTGGGAAGCCCAAATGAAAAGGCAAAATATCAGAAATTGAAGGTTTTTTAAAAATTTTAAACGATTCATATAAACAGCTGTTGAATCATATCACACACAAATCATCAAAATCTAAACAGTATCTTTTGAATTTCAATAAAAGCCACATCACTGTTCATATCGGTAAATATTATTCCATCGTGTTTCAAATCGTGATCGATACACTATGATCATAATGATCGTGATCGTGAATCGTGATCGATAATCGTGTTCACAATCGTTATGTCGTATGTACTCCCGATACGTGTACCAAATTCCCGATACGTGTAACTGTACCAAATCAACAGTGAAAAGGATTTTGAGCCGATAGCTGTTACGGCCTTGGCAAGATCGATGGAGACAGTGATCTGTTAGCGATCGATGGAGACATGTTGCTTTCTCAGGTGTCGCACAAACGGCTGCACTGATCGCGCGGCACCCGGGAAAACAACATCGTCACAATGAGAACAATGAACGTCATGCGAACGCGAATGTTATGCGGGAGTCAAAACCTGAGAATGCTGGAGACCAAAGCTGAAATTGGGAAAACTAAATATCCTATTTTACTCATGGAGATCCCAGGATTATCCACCCAAAATATCTTTGCGATCGGTTCAGCAGTTTTTACGTTACCTTCAAACAAACAGACAGACAGACGGACGGACGGATAGTTGGTAAATTATTGTAAGATTTTGGTATCCACAGATGTATCTTTGGTTTGCAGCTGGAATAAAACAAAAAAAAACTGAAAAAACTACTACATCGTAGCTTGTTCCACACAGAAATCCTAAAATGGCCCGGACAATATCATTGGCACCTTTTAGAAGTTGTTAGAAATAATTTTCAAGCAGGTGATTCTCGTTTACTTTGGAATTGAACTCACCTGTGGTGAGTTGCAGGTGCCTGCAACATAAAAATCACTCATTCAACCAGTTTGAATAGAGAAAAGGAGTCATTCTGCTGTTTTGTGTCACTGTGTGTTCCACAATGAGCATGGAGAAAAGAAAGAAAACCAGAGAATTGTCTGAGGAGGTCAGACACAAGATTGTAGCCAAGCATGGACAATCTCAAGGCTACAAGTCCATCTCCAGAGACCTTCATGTTCCTGTGTCCACCGTACGCAATGTTATCAGGAAATTTATGGCCCATGGCACTGTAGCCAACCTTCATGGATGTGGCAGCAAGAGAAAACTTGATCGAAGATTGCAGCGAAAGATTGTTCGAATGGTGGAGACACAAGGTACGACAGTTTCAACTCGCACCATCCATTGCCAACTCGATGAAAGGGGGTTGGTTCTATGGTAGGAGACCCAGCAGGACCCCACTGCTGAGAGAGATGTAAGAAAGCCCGACTGGAGTTTCCCAAAACACACCTGAACAAGCCAAAATCCTTCTCGGAGAATGTCCTGTGGACAGATGAGACCAAATTAGAGCTTTTTGGTAAAGCACATCATCTCTATGTTTATAGAAAACAAAATGAAGCCTTCAAAGAAAAGAACACCTTCCCTGCATTCAAAAATGGAGGGGGTTCATTGATGTTTTGGGGTTGCTGTGCTCGCACTGCGTACCTTGAATGAGTGCATGGCATCATGAAATCAGGAGATTACCAAGGAATTTTGGAGCACAATATTCAACCCAGAGTCAGAAAGCTGGGTCTCCATCGAAGGTCATGGGTCTTGCAGCAGGACAATGACCCCAAACACACTTCAAAAAGCACCCAGGAATGGTTCAACACAAAGCGCTGGACTGTTCTGTAGTGGCCAGCAATGAGTCAAGATCTAAATCCTATTGAACACCTGTGGGGAGATCTGAAAACAGCAGTTGGAAGAAGGCACCCTCAAAATCTGGGAGACCTGGAGCAGTTTGCACAAGAAAATTGGGCCAAACTGCCCGTAGAGAGGTGGAGGAAGCTCATTCATGGCTACAGGAAGCGCTTGACTGCAGTTATTTTGTCCAAAGTCTGTGATACCAAATATTAAGTCTTGTGTGTCAATAATTTTGTCAATGTCATTTATTTTTATTTTCTGATTTAAAAGGATTTATTAAGTTCTGAATCAAAAACAAAGGTTCTGTAATATTAACAGTGAAATAAAGAATTGTGGAGACCAAATACTTTTGTCAATTTCAACTTATTTTTAGAGAAAATTGTGAGTTATTTGAAATAAGTGCAACGGGGCCAATATTTTTGGTCACGACTGTACATTCATTTTGCTTGGCATTGAAAGATTCAAAGGGCCAGAATCATCAATAAAATGTGAACCTCATGGTTTTCTTTGAGCGTAGTGAAAGCTTTTGTGGTAACTTCCATATGATGTAATAATTTCTGCAAGGTTTTATAAGATGATTTGATCATTGTGCTTTGTTCTCAAAATAACGGAAGGAAATGTGTATTTGGCGGAAATTTCTTGACTTGTGCTTGCACTGCCCTGTGTGCAGTATTGCAATGGGGGAGACCTAGCTGATTACCTGCAAGGTGAGGTTTTACAATTAATGACTGCTTTTACTGATTATTATTAATGACTTGCCCGTAAAAATCACAATTTGGGTCAAAGTTCAAAATTCCTCGTTGTATTTGATTTTTGTTTGGTGGGTCGTTTGCGAAAATGGGAACAGATTTATCAGTATGAATACTTATGACCATTTTTGTAAACAAGCCTGTCGGTTACTCTGATGTAATGACATGACCTGATGCGGTATGCCACGATTGATTAAATTTCCTTGTGTACCCACGGCAAACGATTCATTCGCTTGCACCTGTTCCACTTGTTATCCCACCTCACTCCCAGCGAAAGGGACCTTGAGTGAGGGTACACTGCAGCTGTTCCTGAGGCAAATAGCCAGTGCCTTGCGCCTACTTAACTCAAAGGGGGTCATCCATCGTGATCTGAAACCCCAGAACATTTTGCTAACATATGGAACGCACAACACTGGATGGCTCTCCACTGGCCCGACTTCAATACGACTCAAAATTGGTATAAGTATTTAACAGAGATGACCTCTCATTGACTGGTTTAACAATCCTCTTTCATTTAATACACCATTTGAATTGTAAAACGAACTCGTGTTCGTTTCCTCTTTTTTGCCCTGGGTGCTTTTAGCGGATTTTGGATTTGCTCGATATCTGCAGAGCAACATGCTGGCAGGAACACTCTGTGGATCTCCAATGTACATGGTACGTGTCTAATTCCCTTTGGATTTCTCACTCGCTTTTGGCATTGCCAGTGTGAGAATGATAGTGTGAGCAGCTTTGTATCATCAAGTTTGATTGTTGTTGGTCTCCGATATGGCATAACCATTTTGTTCCCTTTTTTTTCCATCTGGCCTGTGTTATTCACTCCCTCTTCTGCTCTTGCCTCTGTGCTGTCACTCCTTGACTTCCTGAGCCTTCGTTTTCCTGACCCACTGACTAACTGATTTTTCATACTGACGAATGGATTGATTGATTTTTACATGAATTATTTGGTTAAGATATGATACTGACTATCCCTAAATAAAATCTGTTTGCTTTGCTTCATTATTACCCTCGCCAGAGGGAGTAGAGGGTATTGCATTTGAGTCCTTTTTTTTTTTAACTTTCCCCCCCCACCCCCTCTTTTGTTTGTTTGTCTGTCTGTCTGTCTGCCTGCACAGAATAAATATGATTTTCTCTGCAACTGTTGGTCCGATTGCCAGGAAATTTTCACCATAGGTGGTGCAACTCCACCTGGAGAATTCTTAATGATAATTATGATGTCATAGGTCACGTGATATGGGCACCATCTTGGAAAAACCGAAAAAATTTGCACCTCTATCCGAAAGCGCTGCATAGAAAAAATTGAGATATGGCTCATTGTAAAGAACTCTCCATGGGGAATAAAATATGTTAATGATCATGTCATAGGTGCCTCCATTATGACGTCATAATTCGACAAGTACAAAACTTCATCCGATCAAGATTAAATTTCTTGAGCGTTATGTCGGGATAAATTGGTGGAGAAAAAAATAATGATGACTTCATCGGTCACGTGGTTTGGCCGCCATCTTGGAAAAACCGAAAAAATTTGCACCTCTATATCTCTGAAGATGCTGCATAGAGAAAATTGATACATGGCTCATTGTAAAGAACTCTCCATGGGGAATAAAATATGTTAATGATGATGTCATAGATGATGTCATAGGTCATCGGCCACGTGGTTCGGCCGCCATATTTGTTTTAACACAAAAGCCTTATAAACCACTAAAAACATGTCCTGGCGAGGGTCTGTAATCTCTGATTGCTCTTGTTTGTTTTGTTAACCTCGCCAGAGGAGACGGAATTGCATTTGGGTCCATTTGTCTGTTTGTTTCTCCTCACAGAATGTGAATATGTGTATATTTATTACATTAGACCCATGAGAACCCTAAAACCCAGCAAACCCTTTACAGACCCAAGACCAATTAAAGGGACACAATCATGAAATCTTCTGAAGAGATGTGTTTTAGAGGATGATGTCCCTGACCAATTAGCACAAAAATATTTGGGGAGAATAATGATCCAGATAATGATGTTTTAAAATCGGACCATTTTCACTTCCGTTATGCAAATGAGTTACTTCTGTCGATTCTCGTGTCATCACCGGGTACAACTCATTGACGGACGTGTACATCTGTGTTTCATCACAAGTTATACTAGAATTCAAGATGCCGATGTGCCAAGATGTTAACTGTTCGAATCGTCAAGAAATTTGCCCACACAACTCAGAAGTAGTTTTTTATTTTTATTTTGCCTTCCTGACCGATGAAAAGATCGTCAACGATCATGTGCTTTGTGTTGTGTGTGCATCAACGATCATGTGGTTTGTATCGTGTGTGTATCATGTGCTTTGTATCATGTGTGCATAAACGATCATGTGCTTTGTATCGTGTGTGCATCATGTGCTTTGTATCGTGTGTACATTAACGATCATGTGCTTTGTATCGTGTGTGCGTCAACGATCATGTGCTTTGTATCGTGTGTGCGTCAACGATCATGTGCTTTGCATCATGGGTGCATCAACAATCATGTGCTGTGTGTTGTGTGTGCATCAACAATCATGTGCTCTGCATCGTGTGTGCATCAACGATCATGTGCTTTGTATCGTGGGTGTGCATCATCAATCATGTGCTTTATATCATGTGTGCATCAACGATCATGTGCTTTGTATCGTGTGTGTGCATCAACAATCATGTGCATTGTATCGTGCATGTGCATCAACGATCATGTGCTTTGTATCATGTGTGTGCATCAACCATCATGTGCTTTGTATCATGTGTGTGCATCAACCATCATGTGCTTCTGTCATGTGTGCATCAACGATCATGTGCTTTCTATTGTGTGTGCATCAACGATCATGTGCTTTGTATCGTGTGTGCATCAATCATCATGTGCTTTCTATCATGTGTGTGCATCAACGATCATGTGCTTTGTATTGTGTGTGTGCATCAAGGATCATGTGGTTTGTATCGTGTGTGCATCATGTGCTTTGTATCGTGTGTGCATAAACGATCATGTGCTTTGTATCATGTGTGCACCATGTGCTTTGTATCGTGTGTACATTAACGATCATGTGCTTTGTATAGTGTATGCATCAACCATCATGTGCTTTGTATCGTGTGTGCGTCAACGATCATGTGCTTTGCATCATGTGTGCATCAACGATCATGTGCTTTGTATCGTGGGTGTGCATCATCAATCATGTGCTTTATATCATGTGTGCATCAACGATCATGTGCTTTGTATCGTGTGTGTGCATCAACAATCATGTGCTTTGTATCGTGTGTGTGCATCAACAATCATGTGCATTGTATCGTGCGTGTGCATCAACGATCATGTGCTTTGAATCATGTGTGTGCATCAACCATCATGTGCTTTGTATCATGTGTGTGCATCAACCATCATGTGCTTCTGTCGTGTGTGCATCAACGATCATGTGCTTTCTATTGTGTGTGCATCAACGATCATGTGCTTTGTATCGTGTGTGCATCAATCATCATGTGCTTTCTATCATGTGTGTGCATCAACGATCAGGTGCTTTGTATTGTGTGTGTGCATCAACGATCATGTGCTTTCTATCGTGTGTGTGCATCAACCATCATGTGCTTTCTATCATGTGTGCATCAACCATCATGTGCTTTCTATCATGTGTGCATCAACCATCATGTGCTTTCTATCGTGTGTGTGCATCAACGATCATGTGCTTTCTATCGTGTGTGTGCATCAACGTTCATGTGCTTTGTATCGTGTGTGCATTAACCATCATGTGCTTTGTATCATATGTGCATCAACAATCATGTGCTTTGTATCGTATGTGCATCAACAATCATGTGCTTTGTGTCGTGTGTGCATCAACTATCATGTGCTTTGTATCATGTGTGTGCATCAACGATCATGTGCTTTGTATCGTGAGTGCATCAACCATCATGTGCTTTCTATCGTGTGTGTTTGCATCAACCATCATGTGCTTTCTGTCGTGTGTGCATCAACCATCATGTGCTTTGCATTGTGTGTGCATCAACGATCATGTGCTTTGTATCATGTGTGTGCATCAAGGATCATGTGCTGTGTATCGTGTGCGCATCAACGATCATGTGCTTTGTATCATGTGTGCATCAACCATCATGTGCTTTGTATCGTGTGTGTGTGTGTGTGTGTGTGTGTGTGTGTGTGTGTGTGTGTGTGTGTGTGTGTGTGTGTGTGTGTGTGTGTGTGTGTGTGTGTGTGTGTGTGTGTGTGTGTGTGTGTGTGTGTGTGTGTGTGTGTGTGTGTGTGTGTGTGTCAATCAATGATCATGTGCTTTCTCTCGTGTGTGCATCAACGATCATGTGCTTTCTATCGTGTGTGCATCAACGATCATGTGCTTTCTATCGTGTGTGTGCATCAACGATCATGTGCTTTGTATCGTGTGTGTGCATCAACCATCATGTGCTTTCTATCATGCGTGCATCAACGATCATGTGCTTTGTATCGTGTGTGCATCAACCATCATGTGCTTTCTATCGTGTGTGCATCAACGATCATGTGCTTTGGAGCATGTGTGCATCAACTGTCATGTGCTTTCTATCGTGTGTGCATCAACGATAATGTGCTTTGTATCATGTGTGCATCAACTAGCATGTGCTTTCTATCGTGTGTGCATCAACTATCATGTGCTTTCTATCATGCGTGCATCAACGATAATGTGCTTTGTATCATGTGTGCATCAACGATAATGTGCTTTGTATCATGTGTGCATCAACGATAATGTGCTTTGTATCATGTGTGCATCAACTATCATGTGCTTTCTATCGTGTGTGCATCAGCGATCATGTACTTTCTATCGTGTGTGGATCAACGATCATGTGCTTTCTATCATGTGTGCATCAGCGATCATGTGCTTTCTATCATGTGTGCATCAGCGATCATGTGCTTTGTATTGTGTGTGCATCAGCGATCATGTGCTTTCTATCGTGTGTGCATCAACGATAATGTGCTTTCTATCGTGTGTGCATCAACGATAATGTGCTTTCTATCGTGTGTGCATCAATGATCATGTGCTTTCTATCGTGTGTGCATCAGCGATCATGTGCTTTCTATCGTGTGTGTATCGGCGATCATGTGCTTTCTATCGTGTGTGCATCAGCGATCATGTGCTTTCTATCGTGTGTGCATCAACGGTCATGTGCTTTGTATCATGTGTGCATCAACTATCATGTGCTTTCTATCATGTGTGCATCAACGATCATGTGCTTTGTATCATGTGTGTGCATCAACGATCATGTGCTTTGTATTGTGTGTGTGCATCAACGATCATGTGCTTTGTATCGTGTGTGCATCAACGATCATGTGCTTTGTATCGTGTGTGCATCAACGATCATGTGCTTTCTATCGTGTGTGCATCAGCGATCATGTGCTTTCTATCGTGTGTGCATCAACGATCATGTGCTTTCTATCGTGTGTGCATCAACGATCATGTGCTTTCTATCGTGTGTGCATCAATGATCATGTGCTTTCTATCGTGTGTGCATCAGCGATCATGTGCTTTCTATCGTGTGTGCATCAGCGATCATGTGCTTTCTATCGTGTGTGCATCAACGATCATGTGCTTTGTATCATGTGTGCATCAACTATCATGTGCTTTCTATCGTGTGTGCATCAACGATCATGTGCTTTGTATCATGTGTGTGCATCAACGATCATGTGCTTTGTATTGTGTGTGCATCAACGATCATGTGCTTTGTATCGTGTGTGCATCAACGATCATGTGCTTTGTATCGTGTGTGCATCAACGATCATGTGCTTTGTATCGTGTGTGCATCAAACATCATGTGCTTTGCATCATGTGTGCATCAACCATCATGTGCTTTGTATCGTGTGTGCATCAACAATCATGTGCTTTGCATCGTGTGTTCAAAATATCGTATGTTTGCGCAGACCAGTTTGAGCTGATAACGTTCGTATTTGATCACCATGTTCACTACCTCGGAAACAAGCCTCGGAAATTGCTAAAAAACGACGCAATACTGACACTTGCTCGGACTCTTGCCAGGCGAGAGTTTCCTGTTGATTTGAAGCCATGCCCACGTGATCCAAGCTCAGAGCTAGTCTTCAAGTCGCTATCTCTCTTCGTACAATACTGGCAGAGCCTCGCTGTTGCTTCGCCGATGGACCAATTAGTCGTCCTGCTCGCCAACAATTGCTATATTTGTTCACTGCGTTTGTACTGAGTTCGTACATCACGATGAACTCGACCAGCAGATGGGAATTTTAAATCGGTTTATCATCTGCTCTCAGGTCTATTATTGCTCGGTGGCTCATTAGGGCTTCGTTTGTCATACGTCTCGAGGGCATTTCGCAGGAGCGAGCCAGAGGTCCTTTACCGCAGAGTCTTCCATGTAAATGTTATTGTTCGACACAATCTGTCCCACAGCAAGGCGACAGCCAATGGATCCTGTTTGTCGCTTCGCTGACGGGTTTAATCAAAAGACAAAGACAAAGACAGAGACATTGGCGCTTCCCAGTCTCCCACCCCCACCACCCAACGCCAACACTCAGATATTCACGCATTGTCACAGGTACTGAGTTTGCACATGTCTGCGCACTTGAGGCCACTGGCCATGCATACATATACATTATACACACTTGGAAAGCTTGCAGCTTTTGGGACAAGTGAAAACCAGCACAGCTTGAGGTGCGGGTTGGCCATCCATCCATTCTACTGCTAGCTGTACATGTCCATCTTGGGTCTCCCAGCACCAGCCTCTCCCGATGGGAAAAGTGCAAGACCAGTTGCTCCACCACAGCTTGAGGTGCGGGTTGGCCGTCTATCCAGTCTACTGCTAGCTTAGCTGTGCATGTCCATCCTGGGTCTCCCAGCACCAGTCTCTCCCAATGGGACAAGTGCAAGACCAGTAGCTCCCAATGGGACAAGTGCAAGACCAGTAGCTCCAGCACAGCTTGAGGTTAAGGTTGTCCATCCATCCAGTCTACTGTTAGCTGTACATGTCCATCATGGGTCTCCCAGCACCAGCCTCTCCCGATGGGACAAGTGCAAGACCAGTTGCTCCACCACAGCTTGAGGTGCGGGTTGGCCGTCTATCCAGTCTACTGCTAGCTTAGCTGTGCATGTCCATCCTGGGTCTCCCAGCACCAGTCTCTCCCAATGGGACAAGTGCAAGACCAGTAGCTCCCAATGGGACAAGTGCAAGACCAGTAGCTCCAGCACAGCTTGAGGTTCAGGTTGTCCATCCATCCAGTCTACTGTTAGCTGTACATGTCCATCATGGGTCTCCCAGAACCAGTCTCTCCGATGCGACAAGTGCAAGCCAGTAGCTCCACCACAGCTTGAGGTGCGGGTTGGCCGTCCATCCAGTCTACTGCAAGCTTAGCTGTACATGTCCATCCTGGGTCTCCCAGCACCAGCATCTCCGATGTGATCAGGTGCCTCTGGGGCCTTCTGCAGACTCCTCTTCCAGATGGCAGCTTGATAGTTGGTCCGTAGTGCATGCTTGCATAAACAATCTTTGCAAGGTGTAGTTGGTGACTCGTGATCTCACCTTTTTTGGCACTGAATAGGTGACATCTCAAATCATTCACTTTTGTTCCACCAGATTTAGCTCCATACAGGAGGCACATTAATTTCTGCAACTTATCCATGAGCTCCTCACGAACATCCCATTCCTTTCCAAACTGGGCGAAGGTGTTTTGTATCTTTTTTTTTTCTTTTTTTCTTTTTTTGTATACAGAATCGAGGCTCATGTAAGAGCTAACATATTAAACATGAAAACGTGCACAGACACATAAAACATACAATGAAGGGAGTGGGAGACAAGAGGGGAGGAAGAGAGAAGCACACAAGCACAACAACAGTCGAAAACAGGGGCGTCGGTAGATCTGTGGAAGGGGGAGGGTTGGGGAGGAGGGAGAGGTACACGGTATAAAGCAAATGAACACTAATTTCAGGAAAGAGGCTGGGGATAGAAAGAGGCGGATTTGTGGTGTTTTAACGAGGGTAGAAAAGATCAAGGTTTTGGATGGGGGAAGACAAGAGATTGTGGTGAACAGCTGTTTTAAAAACATGGAGGGAGGAGAGGGATTGAAGAGATTGTGCGAGTTTGTCCCGGAGGTGGGAGAAAAGAGGAATGAAAGAGTGAAGGTGAGCAGAGAGTCTTGATTTTGGCAGTTTCACCAGAATAGGGTTGCTGGCAGATCTTGTGCGACCCGCAGGAATATTTGGAGGACAGAACACAGACAGGGCTGGGGGAGCAAGGCTGGAGAGGAGTCGGTAGAAGACAGAAAGACCAACAAACCTGCCTGAGGTGAGAGAGAGAAAGGCCCTCACAATCATCTTCATCGCAGGAGATTCCAATGATTCTGAATGCTTTGGTTTCAACCGCGTGAAGCCGAGCTCGGTGTGAGGCAGGAGCACCAGCCTAGAGAGGAGAGCAGTATTCCATTGAGCTGCGGATTAAAGCCTTGTATGTGGTGAGGAGCTCAGGTGTGTCCAGAAAGGACTTCGCACGACGGAGAATGCCCTGTCGGCGACTGGCTTTGGAGGCCAGCTTGGAAATGTGGTTTTCCCAGGAAAGATCATGGCAGATAGTGAGACCCAAAAGCTTGAGTGACAGAACTTCTTCAAGAGGATTGTTGAGAAAGTAGATGGGAGGGTTGTCCAGACGGTTTTTTCGGAGAGACATAGTAAGAGTGTGAGATTTGTCAGTATTGAAAGACATGTTCCACTTGTTTGACCAGTTTGTGATATTGTCCAGGTTTGCAGAGATTGAAGAGGCTGCTGCCTGCCGATCTGAGGGTTGAGATGTGGAGCGGCAGAGAGTGGAGTCATCAACAAAGAGATAGAGAGGATTTTCCAGAGAGTCTGAGAGATCATTAATATGAATGAAAATGAAGACCAGAAAAAGCACAGGGCCCATAACAGCCTTGGGGAACTCCAGCCTCAACAAGAAGGGGAGATGAGATAATTCCATTCAAGGCCACACGTTGATTGTGACCAGTGAGGAGTTCCCCAAGCCATGGGGAACTCCTCAAGCCATGCGTGGAGGTTTCCATGGATGCCATAAGAGGAGAGTTTTGTGAGCAGGGCGGGTTGCCAGACCGTATCGAAGGCACATGATATGTCAAGGGAGACAGCTCTGATTTCCTGTTTGGCATTGAGGACCTCCATCCATTGTTGAGACAGCAGAAGCAGCATGTCCAGAGTAGAATAACCTGGTCTGAATCCAAATTGATGATCCGAGATGAAGATCAATGTTGTTGTTGGTACTGATGATTTTGAGTGCTCTGAGTTTTCCTTTGCCTGCAAATGTGCTGACTGTGTCAAATCCTGTATCGGAATGCATGCCAACGAGAGCCTGTCAAACATTTGTGCCTAATGACTTTTCTATTTTTCCAACGTCTAGTACTCTGGCATGTGCTTTAGTGCCACATTTCTGGAATAATGTGGCCTGTATGTTAGTTATGCTGAAATGCCAAACACATGATTAATACATCAGTCGTCCGAGCTTATCAATACTGGTGGGTAGACCTGTGCAGCAGCATATGTGGCGTGGATGAACAAACGACCATCTGCTTCCTCATGTGTGCTCTTGAGGGCAGTTATCTCCTGGCTACCTTTGGAGATAATTTGGTAGCGTCTGGCTTCAGATGTTACAAATATAACTTTTCCCTGTGGTTGTTTAGTGTACACGGCCTTCTTCCATTCATTGACCAGAAATGAATTGGGCTTGATTTGTACCCGACATGGCTGAGAAACTTTCTCCACTGCCTTATAATTTGTGATGCTGTTATATTATTCAACCCAAGCCCCAGTTCTTCTACCCTAGCCAACCTTTCACTGTTCTTGATAGAGGTGTCTTTATATGTGACAAAGACGATATCGATTCTCTGACTCGTGCTTCCATACTCCAGAGCCATTGACAGCACGACCACGGCCGCATTGACAGCACGACCACGGCCACTTCGCCAAAGTTGGCTTTTTCACCTTTCAACTTCTGAATGTGATTCATCCCATCAAAGACAGTTGCAGAATGTTCAGGCATTCCATCAGCGAGGGCTACATTCTTCTGCAATGCTGTAGCTGGAGCAGCCTTGTTGGTTCGCTGAAGGAGCCCTTCTGGAGTTGCCAATGCCCATGGTAAGGGGCCCAAAGGATGTGAGAGTACTTCTGCCATCTGAAGATCATGACCCTGTCCCATCACAATAATGCGACCAAAGCATGCTCTGTCTGCTTGAAGAATAACTGTTCTGCCATTGCTTTTGATTTCCTCCTTCTTGCACAGATTGCTAAAGCTTTTCAGCTTGTTCATTTTCATTGGGTCATGGAATTTCTTGATTTCTTTCGTTCAGTTTTGTTAAAAACCATGTTCAGTTCTTTGGTTATTAAAATTCAGTACAATCACGTAAAAAAAAAAAAAACAATTTTCCTGTGTCCGTGGACCTTTAAGATACATTTTTGAATCATTTTTTTGATGTTGTGAAGAGGTTTTGAGGAAGAGAAACATTTTATTCAGCTATTGACAGGGGTATTGCAAAGAAGAGAAAGGAAGTGGGATACGAGGGATAGGAAAATGAGTAACTGAGCACTGAGATTGGAGTCTGGATTTTTTTTCTGATGTTGTTGTTGGTTGTTGGGGTTTTTTCCCAAAGTGTTTGCTTTTCCTGTTTTATCTGGAGTGAAGGGGGAGAGGTATTTTTTCTGAATTTTTGAAGGATGAAGGGAAATTGATTGCGCTGAGGGATTGGAAGTGGCAAACAATAATTGGAATAAGAGGAGCGAAAACTAAGAAGATTCCAAAAAACGGAGGGGAAGCACACTCGACTCAACTATCACAGGTACTACTAGGCCCGACTTAGATCAAGAAACAAACAAGAAGACATCATGCGGAGCACGATACTTGCAAAATCCACCCCACCCCCCCCACAAGAAAAAAAAATTCATTGATACAGCAAATTGTCCATTTCATCAAGATTAAAATTGTCAATCTTGATCAAAGCTCGGGTCAATAGGAGGAAAAGTGACTATATTTCAGATGAAAAATGATGATTTTGGAAGGTTGACCTTGAGTTGACCTTTGACTTTTTGACCTCAAAAATAGTTAGTTTCCCTATTTAGTGACTCAATGTGCAAATGCTGTTCAATTTTCAAGTCAATCGGGTGAAAATTGAGGATTTTTGAAACTTGGCCTATGTTGACCTTTTGGCCTATGTTGACCTCAAAAATACTGGTTGAATTCATTGACCAGATTTGCAAGTCCTCTTCAAATTTCAAGTCAATCAGATGAAAATTGAGGATTTAAAAAATTTAGCAAAGTTGGTGACCTTTGGCCTATGTTGACCTTTTGACCTATTGACCCCAAAAATAATAGGCTTCTTGCTTTTGACCAACTCTACCATTTGGTGAAGTTTCGTGAAGATCGGTTGTAAATTGTGACCTGTAGGCCGGTGTCAAACAAACAAGAAGACGTCATGTAGAGCACGATACTTGCAAAATACGCCCCCCCCACTCCCCAAGAAAAAAAATTCCATTGATGCAGCAAATTGTCCATTTCATCAAGATTAAAATTGACAATCTTGATCAAAGCTCGGGTCAATAGGAAGAAAAGTGACGATTTTTCAGATGGAAAATGATGATTTTAGAAGTTTGACCTTGAGTTGACCTTTGATCTTTTGACCTCATAAATAATTGGTTTCCCAATTCAGTGAGGCAATACACAAATGCTGTTCTATTTTCAAGTCAATCGGATGAAAATTGATGGGTTTTCAGATGAAAATTGATGATTTTGGAACTTTGACCTTCAGTTGACCTTTTGACCTCAAAAATAGTTGGTTTCCTAATTCAGTGAGGCAATATGCAAATGCTGTTCAATTCTCAAGTCAATCGGATGAGAATTGACGGTTTTTCAGATGAAAAGTGATGATTTGGAAGTTTGACCTTGAGTTGACCTTTGACCTTTTGACCTCAAAAATAGTATGCTTCCCAATTTAGTTACTCGATATGCAAATGCTGTTCAACTTTCAAGTCAATCGGATTTAAAATGGCGATTTCAGAAATTTGACCTCCAGATGACCTTTGACCTCAAAATCAATGGGCTTCTCAATTGGGACGACCTATACAACTTGGTAAAGTTCCGTGACGATTGGTTTAGAATTGTGACCTGTAGGCCGGTGACAAACAGACAAACAAGCAAACTAGAACGGGCACTCGGTAGAGCGCATACCTTCGCCGCAGCTACTGTTCTGTACTTGGCATGGGAGTGTAGGGAACAGAACAGTGAACAGTTTGGTGCTGATTTCATGCAAATCGGATAAGAATTGACCGAGTTATGACAAAAAACGCACATTTTGCAAGGTCGTGACCCCCCTGACCTTTGACCCCCAATCGCTAACAAGGGTAATGTCTTCACTGGGTCATGTCGTATATCACAAGATCGGGCATTGAATTCTGAACATTTTGGCATTAGTTGCATGCCAATTGGATAAAAATTGACCGCGCTATGGTAAAAATACGATTTTGACCTTTTCGTGACCTTGACCTTGACCTTTGACCCGATTGCTCCCAAAATCTAATCAAATGTGTCCCGTATAATAACCAATCATCCCACCAAATTTCATGCAATTCGGTTGAATACTTTTTGAGTTATGCGAATAACATACACACACACACACACACAGACATACAAATAAATACACAGCGATCAAAACATAACCTTCCGCTTTTGCGAAGGTAACAAACAAACAGACAGAACCACAAACGCAACCGACCAATATACTTGAAAAATCTTCGATTTTGCAAGTAATGAAATGATTTAATGCAGAAGGATACGGTCTGGGACATAAAATTGTTGAAAAACACGAACAGAAAAAGGGGAATAAAACGAAACGGTAAAACACAAACACAAAAATTGTCAACCCTCGACTCTGATTCTGCAACTGGTCCTGACGGCATCAGCCCACGGGTCCTAAAATCATGTTCTTCTGCTCTTTCACTCCCTCTCTCTGTTCTCTTCACACACTCTTTTGCTCAAGGTCATCTGCCATCTGCTTGGAAATCAGCCAACATCACCGCTTTGCACAAAAAAGGTGCAAAAACAGATCCCAGCAACTACAGACCAATCAGCCTTCTCCCAATTATCAGCAAAGTCATGGAATCCATCATTGCTTCAGATATTAAATCTTTCCTCTTCTCCAATGGCTTGATCTCTGATCATCAATTTGGTTTCAGACCTGGTCACTCTACTCTGGACATGCTGCTTCTGCTTTCTCAACAATGGATGGAGGTCCTCAACGCCAAACAGGAAATTAGAGCTGTCTCCCTTGACATTTCACGTGCCTTCGATACGGTCTGGCACCCTGCTCTGCTCACCAAACTCTCCTCCTTTGGTATCCATGGAAATCTCCACGCATGGCTGGCGGACTTCCTCTCTGGTCGTAGTCAATGTGTGGCCCTGAATGGGTTTCTCTCATCTCCTCTTCCTGTTCAGGCTGGAGTTCCCCAAGGTAGTGTTCTGGGCCCTGTGCTTTTTCTGGTCTTCATCAATGATCTCTCTGACTCTCTTGAAAATCCTCTCTATCTCTTTGCTGACGACTCTACTCTCTGTCGCTCCATCCCTCATCCCTCAGATCGGCAGTCTGCAGCCTCTTCACTCTCTGCAGACCTGGACAAAATCAGACTGGTCAAACAAGTGGAACATGTCTTTCAATCCTGACAAATCTCACACTCTTACAATGTCTCTCCGAAAGGACCGACTGGACAACCCTCCCATCTACTTTCTCAACAATCCTCTCCAAGAAGTTCTGTCGCTCAAGCTTTTGGGTCTCACTATCTGTCATGATCTTTCTTGGGAAAACCACATTTCCAAGCTGGCCTCCAAAGCCAGTCGCCGACTGGGCATCCTCCGTCGTGCGAAGTCCTTCCTTGGCACACCTGAGCTCCTCACCACATACAAGGCTTTCATCCGCAGCTCAATGGAATACTGTTCCCCCCCTCTGGGCTGGTGCTCCTGCCTCACACCTTGCTCGGCTTCACGCTGTTGAGGCCAAAGCTTTCAGAATCATTGGAATCTCCTGCGATGTAGTCAACTCCGAGGGCCTTTCACTCACTCACCGCAGGCAGGTTGGTGGTCTTTCTGTCTTCTACCGACTCCTCTCCGGCCTTGCTCCCCCAGCTCTCTCTGTGCTCTGTCCCCCAATATTCCTTCAGGTCGCACAAGATCTGCCTGCAACCCTCTTATGGTTAAACTGCCAAAGTCTAGGCTCTCTGCTCACCTTCACTCTTTCATTCCCCTTTTCTCCCGCCTCTGGAACAAACTCCCCCACTCCCTTCAATCCCACTCCTCCCTCCAGGTCTTTAAAACAGCTGTTCACCACCATCTCTTATCTTCCCCCATCGAAAACCTTGATCTTTTCTACCCCCGGTAATTCACCCCAGAGTCCTTGCAGTGTTCATATGTTTTATTCCTCTCCCACCTCCCCCCAAGTCCTCCCGATGTCCCTGCTCTCAAATGTTGTGTTTGTGTCCTTCCCCCTCTCCCCCCTCTCTTTTGTGTCCTTCCCCCTCTCTCCCCATCTTGTCTGCCGCTCCCCTTGTTTTTCTGTTTTGTGTGTCGGTTTGTCTTTTTGTGTGATTAATGTTAGCTCTTTCACGAGCCTCGATCTTGTATACAAAAAAAAAAAAAAAAAAAAAAAATGGTTGTGGAAACGAAGCTTAGAAGAACTGGCAGGAGAGATCGCCGATCAGTTGTCCACGTTCTTTTTCCATCATGTTACACTGATTACAGTACCTTTATAATTTTCTGCCTTGTTCATAAGCAGTTTAACTCTTTCTCTCCAAAAATGTAAGCTTGAATGTATGCTGGACTACAATATCTTGCCTAACTGTGTTTGCACTCTAGGCACCTGAAGTGATAATGTCTCAGCATTATGATGCCAAGGCCGATCTTTGGAGTGTGGGTACAATCCTGTTCCAGTGTTTGACGGGAACAGCACCGTTTCAGGTAACACCCACCAGGTCATTATCTAGGTCAGACACCATGAGCATTATCCTCCAATCTTGAGTGTGTAATATGTTGTAAACCGCTCCTTTCCTATTCCATCTCCAGGCGCTGCATGACGTCATCGCCGGGCACCGCAGGGGGCCCGGCAATGACGTGCGCTAAAAGGGAGTACTCAGTTTTCACTCCGGTTTCTTTCTTGGTTGTTTGTTTGTTTGTTTTCATGTTTGTATGTTTTCTTTGTTGTTTGTTTTCTTGGTTGTTTGTTTGTTTGGTTTCGTGTTTGTTTGTTTTCTTGATTGTTTGTTTGTTTTCATGTTTGTTGTTCACCGCTCCTTTCCAATGCCCTCTCCAGGCGCTGCATAATGTCATTGCCGGGCGGGAGACGTGGTGGGGAAGGTGGCCTGGCAATGACGCATGCTGAAAGGGAGTACTCAGTTTTCACTGCAGTTGTTTGTTTGTTTGTTTTCTTGTTTTTTGTTTTCTTGTTTGTCCGAGTTATATCTCAGCCATCCTTTGAGCTAGGAAGCTGAAATTTCGGACACATATGAACCTCACACTCTCAATGAGAGATATTGTTTACTGGCACTCCTCAGGGTAGACACACACTTGTTCCGAGCTTTGTGAAAGAACTGAGTTTACCTTCAGTTGGATTACCCTTCCATGAGGTGAAGGCAAGTTGATTCATGGCAACTGCCTCACCACAAGCTTCAGTGTACCATGGACGGGAGGAAGGGTATGACAACTGAAGATGAGATGGGATAAATCTGTGCATGAGAGAGAGCCATTTACTTTGGAAGAATTCCCAGGAAGAATTGATGTCAGAGGCAGTAGAGATGGGAGACCAGTCCAGATGATTGATGGTTGCTTGAAGACCGTGCCAGTTGGCCTGAGTGAAATGCCAGACTCGTCGACGCTGAGCAGGCTCCCTGAGAATGGTCAGAGAGATGTCCACTTTAACAAGGACATGATCAGATGATCCGATTGGAGTAGAAGAAGAGCAGCAGACATTTGCATGGAAGTTAGTCATAACAAGTCTAGAAGAGAAGATACTCCATTGACTGAGTTCCAGGTCGGGAAATTTACACATTGTGTCAATCCCAGTGTGTCACAAAAGTCCTTTGCTGAGGTGCCATGGCTGGTGTGAGAGGAACCCACACCCAGCCAGCTGGCATGATGATGGTTGAAGTCGCCACATACAGTCACGTTAAAATTAGTAAGTTCACCCCATGTAAAGTTTTGACTTTTTCAACATATTTCAACATACAGCTATTTGATTTACTTTTCAACAATATTGATAGATAAAGGTGATATAATATAACAAAATATCATGAAACATTTACATTTTGTAGTCCATTGTATAATTTAAAGAAACATAAATGCAAATTTCGCATGTGGAAAAAGTAAGTACACCCTGACATTTATCACTACTTCAAATACCTAAAAGTAGAATCCGGTGCACCAGCTCAGGTGCAAATGATTAGAACATCGTTAGAGAGGATCTTGGAGGAACCTGTCTTATTTAAACCTCAGACATTTCGTTTGGTTTGCTCTTTGTTGTTGAAGTGTGCGGCGTCACCATGCCTAGATCAAAAGAGCTCTCTGAGGCCTTCAGAAAGAAGGTTATAGATGCCTACGAGTCTGGGAAGGGATTTAAAAAGATCTCCAAACAATTTGAAATCGATCATTCGACTGTCCGGAAGATCATCTACAAGTGGAGAAGATTCCAAACAACTGCCAACTTATTCAGGCCAGGCCACCCCAGGAAGTTCAGCCCGAGAGCAGACCGCAAGATGCTGAAAGAAGTCTCTGAGAACCCCAGAATGTCATCACGGGACCTACAGTTAGCTCTTGCCACTGTTGATGTCAAAGTGCACGAGTCTACCATGAGAGAGAGGCTGCACAAATTTGATCTACATGGGAGGTGTGCCAGGAGGAAACCTTTGCTCTCCAGAAAGAACATCAGGGCAAGACTAAAGTTTGCCAATGAACACCAAGGCAAAGACCAGCACTTCTGGGGAAATGTGCTCTGGACAGATGAGTCAAAGGTAGAGCTATTTGGCCACAGTTCCAGAAGACATGTTTGGCGAAAATCAAAGACAGCATTTGACCACAAGAACCTGATACCAACTGTAAAGCATGGTGGTGGAAATATTATGGTTTGGGGCAGCTTTGCTGCATCAGGGCCTGGGCAGCTCACCATCATATAATCCACTATGAATTCTTCATTGTACCAGAGGGTGCTTGAGGATAATGTGAGGCCATCTGTCAGAAAGTTGAAGCTCAACCGAAGGTGGACCTTGCAACATGACAATGACCCTAAACATACCAGTAAATCCACCAAGGAATGGCTGAAGAGAAAGAAATGGAGGGTTCCGGAATGGCCAAGTCAAAGCCCGGATCTAAATCCCATCGAGATGTTGTGGGTGGATTTGAAACGAGCTGTGCCTGCAATTGTGCATGCTATGCAACAATTTTTTGTCGAATAAATGATTGCAAAGTCAATTTTTCATTGTTTTTTTGTTCAATTAGATTACCTTTATCTGTAGATACTGTTTAAATGAAGATCAAATATTGATATGTCCACATATGTTAAAAAGATTTTAAAAAACATTTCATGGGGTGTACTTACTTTTTCCACATGCGAAATTTTCATTTATGTTTATTTAAATTATACAATGGACTACAAGATGTAAATGTTTCATGATATTTGTTATATTATATCACCTTTATCTATCGATATTGTTGAAATGAAGATCAAATAGCTGTATATTGAAATATGTTGAAAAAGTCAAAACTTTATAGATAGTTGGGATGAGTGGATAGAAGTTGGTCCATGTTGTCAGACAGGGAGATGTAAATGGAGTCATCACTGTTTGGACGATGGTACAGAACACATATGAACAAAAGGTGGGAGCAGAGAGGAAGCCGTAGCCAGAGGTACTCCTGGGGGTGGGGTGGAGAGAGTGCAGTGCAAGGAGAGTGAGGAAGAGAGTTTTTGATAAAGATAGCAACCCCACCACTAGGATGAGGGTCAGATCTATCATACCGGAGGAGTGAGTAACCAGGAAGAGATATTAAGGAATCAGAGACATCTTGAAGGAGGAAAGTTTCTGTTGAGCAGATTACGTCTGGTTTGTCAGAAGCAACCTGTATGGAGAGATCAATCAGGTTTGAGCGAAGGCCCCGTATGTTTGAGGTCTATACCGTTAAGAAGAATTTGCCTTTCACTCACTCACCGCAGACAGGTAGGTGGTCTTTCTGTCTTCTACCGACTCCTCTCCGGCCTTGCTCCCCCAGCTCTCTCTGTGCTTTGTCCCCCAAATATTCCTACAGGTCGCACAAGATCTGCCAGCAACCCTCTGATGGTTAAACTGCCGAAATCTCGGCTCTCTGCTCACCTTCACCCTTTCATTCCTCTTTTCTCCCGCCTCTGGAACAAACTCCCACACTCCCTTCAATCCCACTCCTCCCTCCATGTGTTTAAAACAGCTGTTCACCACCATCTCTTATCTTTCCCCATCCAAAACCTTGATCTTTTCTACCCCCCTAATTCACCCCAGATCCACCTTGTTTGAAATTCCAACTTCTTTCCTGGAAGTCCTGACAGTGTCCATATGTTTTATACCTCTCCCACCCCCCCTTCCCATGCCTCCTCCCCCCCCCCCCCCAAAGCCCTCTCCCTCCCACAGATCTCTCGATGTCCCTGCTCTCAGATGTTGTGTTTGTGTTCCTCCCCCTCTCGCCCTATCTTGTCTACCGCTCCCCATGTTATATGTTTTATGTGTCGGTTTTTGTCTTTCTGTGTGATTAATGTTCGCTCTTTCACGAGCCTCGATCTTGTATACAACAAAAAATTAAAAAAAGAGGGAGGGGAGCATTGGGTACAGGACAGGGGGGAGGGGTAGGGTAAGATGAGAGGGGAGAGGGGAGAGGGGAGAGGGGGAGGTTGGGAGAGCTGTTGATAGTGTGTCGGAGATTGCAGAAGGGTTAGAAGAAAGGGAAGGATGAGGAGGATGAAAGGTTTGATGGTGATGGGAAGAGGCACAGTGAGGTGTTGTTTGAGGGGAGGCAGAGCAAAGTCGAAGGTTGGAGGAGGTGGTGGTATGTGATGGAAGGGAGAGGAAGTGAGGAGGCGGCAGCTTTGAGGAGGAGGGGGGAGGGGGAAGAATTGGTGAAGAATAGTAGGGGGGGGGGGAGATTTGAAGGGGAGGGGTGGGGGGTAGATTTGAAGGGGAGGGGTGAGGGGGGAGTTTTGAAGGTGAGGGGCGAGTGGGGAGGTTTAGAGGGGAGGGGGGAGTTTAGGAGAGGAGGGTGAGTGGGGAGATTAGGAGGTAAGGGGGGGAGTTTAGGAGGGGAGGGGTGTGGGGGGAGTTTCGAAAGTGGATGATTGATGAAAAACGAACATTTATTGCAACAACAAACACAACATGCATTTTAAGGCCATTTTCCCTGCTGGAGTGGGGGTTAGCCACTTTAGAACATTTAGTTAGAACATTTATTACAAACTGGGTTTATTGTGATTTTCAAGTCAGAGATCCGTTTGAAAATGATAGCGGAGGGGTGGAATGAAGGTGAGTTTAGGGAATGTTGAAAGGAATGACAGTGAGATTGATTTTTTTTTTGAAATGGAATGATTTGAAGAGGAAATTGAAAAAGCCTTTTAAACAGGACGAAAAACAGCGTGTTGTAATAAACCATTGAATAAAATACTGCAGGGGAAGGTTTAAACATATTTCGACAAAACCATGAAAAACAATCTGGGAAAAGTCTCTGTGGTGAGGGCGTGGATCAGAGAAAGGTGAAAGGGTTAAATGAGATGAAGGAAACTAGAATTGGAAGGGTGAGTTACGGCTCGAGATGGAAGGAAGAGATGGAAGAGAAAGAGATAAAGGGGGTGGGGCGAGACAGCAAGGGGAAGTTAGGGGGAGAAGAAGTGTTTATACAAAGAATTACACAAAATATCAGCACCTGTGTTTCGCCATCATTCAGTATATCTCCCCAATACAAATCCATTAAAGTAAAAAATACACTGAAGCTTAAGAAATAAATCTTGGTTTCATTATCCTGCAGTTTCTTGATGTTGCCATGTTTGAGTATGCAGGAGAAGTCTCATTAGCGACTGAAACATTCATGTTTTATTCTTTGTGGCATGTTTCCTGTTTTTCAGGCAAGCAGCCCACAAAACCTTCGCCTTTTCTATGAGAAAAACAAAAACCTTACTCCGAGGTATGTGTACTGGATTAGATGAACACAAACAAGCCGTGATTAAGCAGTGTTTTGTGTAATCCAAGTCCATTACATTGAGTGATGGGACAGCACATGTGTAGTACTTATGTGCATTGTGGGTTTGATGTGAGTTGAGCATTTTGTACCATTGCCCGTTTTGTTAACCTCAGCATACCCAGTGAGACGTCTCCTCAACTGAAAGATCTTCTGCTTCGCCTCCTTAAGCGAAACCAAAAGGATCGTATGGATTTTGGTGGGACAAATGCACTCGCACTCACTTGCACTCACAAAAAACATGTATGCATCACTAGTGGAGCATCATTCCATCAGAGTTTCAGGCCATAAAGTACCAAAGCTCATTCGGATCCACTGCATAAAGACCTATTCCATCCGGCTCATTCGGATCCACTGCATAAAGACCTATTCCATCCGGCTCATTCGGATCCCCTGCATAAAGACGTATTCCATCCGGCTCATTCGGATCCACTGCATAAAGACATATTCCATCCGGCTCATTCGGATCCCCTGCATAAAGACCTATTCCATCCGGCTCATTCGGATCCACTGCATAAAGACCTATTCCATCCGGCTCATTCGGATCCACTGCATAAGGACCTATTCCATCCGGCTCATTCGGATCCCCTGCATAAAGACCTATTCCATCCGGCTCATTCGGATCCACTGCATAAAGACTTATTCCATCCGGCTCATTCGGATCCACTGCATAAAGACCTATTCCATCCGGCTCATTCGGATCCACTGCATAAAGACTTATTCCATCCGGCTCATTCGGATCCACTGCACAAAGACCTATTCCATCCGGCTCATTCGGATCCACTGCATAAAGACCTATTCCATCCGGCTCATTCGGATCCCCTGCATAAAGACCTATTCCATCCGGCTCATTCGGATCCACTGCATAAAGACCTATTCCATCCGGCTCATTCGGATCCACTGCATAAAGAGCTATTCCATCCGGCTCATTCGGATCCCCTGCATAAAGACCTATTCCATCCGGCTCATTCGGATCCCCTGCATAAAGACCTATTCCATCCGGCTCATTCGGATCTACTGCATAAAGACCTATTCCATCCAGCTCATTCGGATCCCCTGCATAAAGACCTATTCCTCCGGCTCATTCGGATCCCCTGCATAAAGACCTATTCCATCCGGCTCATTCGGATCCACTGCATAAAGACCTATTCCATCCGGCTCATTCAGATCCACTGCATAAAGACCTATTCCATCCGGCTCATTCGGATCCACTGCATAAAGACCTATTCCATCCGGCTCATTCGGATCCCCTGCATAAAGACCTATTCCATCCGGCTCATTCGGATCCACTGCATAAAGACCTATTCCATCCGGCTCATTCGGATCCACTGCATAAAGACCTATTCCATCCGGCTCATTCGGATCCCCTGCATAAAGACCTATTCCTCCGGCTCATTCGGATCCCCTGCATAAAGACCTATTCCATCCGGCTCATTCGGATCCACTGCATAAAGACCTATTCCATCCGGCTCATTCAGATCCACTGCATAAAGACCTATTCCATCCGGCTCATTCGGATCCCCTGCATAAAGACTTATTCCATCCGGCTCATTCGGATCCCCTGCATAAAGACTTATTCCATCCGGCTCATTCGGATCCCCTGCATAAAGACTTATTCCATCCGGCTCATTCGGATCCACTGCATAAAGACCTAATCCATCCGGCTCATTCGGATCCACTGCATAACGACCTATTCCATCCAGTCAAATGTAAAACTTTTTCTGGAAATGTACTAAGACATGTGCAAGCATTAATTACAATTGTGAACACGTTTTGGACATGAGTATATATATATAGAATGATCGTTTTAAGGCTATTTTTCCCCGCTAGAGCGGGGGTTAGCCTTGCGGGCCCCATGACAATCATGGTTCCCTGTTTGAGGCAATGTTTTTATGGCCGGATGCCCTTCCTGACGCCAACCCTTGGCCACGCTCTTACGATGCGCAGGGATACAGTGTGCCTATTCTGAATCGGGGTACACCGTGATCATTCATCCCAGCAAGCTGGTACTCAATGTCCATGTTTTGGACATGAGTGAAATAAAATAACTTGTTTCCAATAGTGAGTTTTAAATTGCTTATGCTAGGTTAACAGGACGGATTGGGGCAAGAGTCGTACCCTCATGTCCGAAATGGGGGCTTGTGGATTGGGTACCGTCTGTCCGTCCACAGCCATATCTCGGACATGTACGGACTAATTTTGTTTCAACTCAGTACAAAGACGATACATGAGAGTATACATACGCAGAAGATTTTGTTTTGTAATCCGACCAAAGATGACTGAATGGCAGCCGTTGCAGTTCATTTTTCTATAAGCCATTCATTATTTTTGGTAATTATTTTCTAAAGTGGCACATCGTGCATGAAGATTATCTGAGCGTTACAAGCAAAATGATTCCATTCTCTTATCACAACTTAAACGACTTTCAACAGAGGAATATGTAAAACATTAAATCAGAACTGTTATTGTTGTTTTATTACTATTAGTAGTAGTAACTACATACACGACATGGCAAAAAGTATGTGGACACCTGAACATCACACCCATATGTGCTCAAACATATCATTCCAAAATAATGGGCATTAACATGGAGTTGGTTCCCGCTTTGCTGCTATAACAGCCTCCACTCTTCTGGGAAGGCTTTCCATTAAATGTTGGAACATTGCTGCAGAGATTTGCTTCCATTCAGCCACAAGAGCATTAGTGAGGCCGGGCACCGATGTTGGGCGATTAGGCCTGGCTCGCTGTCGGCGTTCCAATTCATCCCAAAGGTGTTTGGGGTTGAGGTCAGGCCTCTGTGCAGGCCAGTCGAGTTCTATCACACCATTTCTCTATGGACCTTGCTTTGTGCACGGGGGCATTGTCATGCTGAAACAGGAAAGGGCCTTCCCCAAACTGTTGCCACAAAGTTGGAAGCACACAATTGTCTCGAATGTCATTGGATGCTGTAGCATTAAGATTTCCCTTCACTGGGACTAAGAGGCCTAGCCGGAACTATGAAAAACAGCCCCAGACCATTTTTCCTTCTCCACCAAACTTTACAATCACTATGCATTTGGGCAGGTAACGTTCTCCTGGCATCTCCCAAGCCCAGATTCGTCCATCGGACTGCCAGATGGTGAAGCATGATTCATCACTCCAGAGAACGCGTTTCCAGAGTCCAATGGTGGCGAGCTTTACACCACTCCAGCCGACGCTTGGCATTGCACATGGTGATCTTAGGCTTGTGTGCGGCTGCTCGGCCATGGAAACCCATTTTATGAAGCTCGCGACGAACAGTTGTTGTGCTGATGTTGCTTCCAGAGGCAGTTTGGAACTCGGTAGTGAGTGCTGCAACCGAAGACAGACCATATTTATGCGCTACGCGCTTCAGCACTCGGCGGTATCATTCTCTGAGCCTGCGTGGCCTACCACTTCATGGCCGAGCTGTTCTTGCTCCTCGACGTTTCCACTTCACAATAACAGCACTTAGAGTTGACCAGGGCAGCTCGAGCAGGGCAGAAATTTGACGAACTTACTTGTTGGGAAGGTGGCATCCTATGACGGTGCCACGTTGAAAGTTACTGAGCTCTTCAGTACGGCCCATTCCACTGCCAATGTTTGTCTATGGAGATTGCATGGCTGTGTGCTTGATTATATATACCTGTCAGCAATAGGTGTGGCTGAAACAGCCGAACCCACTATTTAGAAGGGGTGTCCGCATACTTTTGACAATGTAGTGTACTTGTAGTAGTGGTAGTAGTGATAGTAGTAGCAGTCATGGTAGTAGTAGTATCAGTAGTAGTCGTGATGGTGGTAGTAGTAGTGGTGGTAGTAGTGGTAGTAGTAGTAGTAGTAGTAGTAGTGGTGGTAGTGGTAGTAGTGGTGGTAGTAGTAGTGGTGGTAGTAGTGGTAGTAGTAGTAGTAGTGGTGGTAGTGGTAGTAGTGGTGGTAGTAGTAGTAGTAGTGGTAGTAGTAGTAGTAGTAGTAGTAGTAGTAGTAGTAATAGTAGTGGTGGTAGTGGTAGTGGTAGTACAGGTCTATACTGGACCATGCTTATCACTCAACATTTTCATTTCATGGACAATGTTTTAAGGTAGGTGGGATTGAATTAATTGATAACTTGACTACTTTTCACTCACTTTTGAACACCGCTCACTCACTCACATTTGTATACAGAGTCGAGGCTCGTGAAAGAGCTAACATTTATCAAACAAACAAATCAAACAAACAAGCAAACAAAGTATATAAAAAGGGGAGCGGTCGACAAGATGGGAAGAGAAGGGGAGGAAGCACACAAACACAACATTTGAGAGCAGGGACATCGGGAGATGTTTTTGGAGGGAGAGGGCCTGGGGGAAGGCAGGATAGCTATAAAACGCAAGGACTTCCAGGAAAGAAGTCGGCACATCAAAAAAGTGGATTTGGGGTGAAATTAGCGGGGGTAGAAAAGATCAACGTTTTGGATTGGGGAAGATAAGAGATGGTGGTGAACAGCCGTTTTAAAGACCTGGAGGGAGGAGTGGGATTGAAGAGAGTGAGGGAGTTTGTTCCAGAGGCGGGAGAAAAGAGGAATGAAGGAGTGAAGGTGAGCAGAGAGTCTTGATTTTGGCAGTTTAACCATAAGAGGGTTGCAGGCAGATCTTGTGCGACCTGCAGGAATATTTGGGGGACAGAGCCCAGAGAGAGCTGGGGGAGCAAGGCCGGAGAGGAGTCAGTAGAAGACGGAAAGACCACCAACCTGCCTGCGGTGATTAAGTGAAAGGCCCTCGGAGATAGCGTCATCGCGGGAGATTCCAATGATTCTGAACGCTTTGGTTTCAACAGCGTGTAGACGAGCTAGGTGTGAGGCAGGAGCACCAGCCCAGAGGGGAGAGCAGTACTCCATTCAGCTGCGAATGAAAGCCTTGTATGTGGTGAGGAGCTCAGGTGTGCCAAGGAAGGACTTCGCACGACGGAGGATGCCCAGTCGGCGACTGGCTTTGGAGGCCAGCTTGGAAATGTGGTTTTCCCAGGAAAGATCATGGCAGATAGTGAGACCCAAAAACTTGAGTGACAGAACTTCTTGGAGAGGATTATTCAGAAAGTAGATGGGAGGGTTGTCCAGTCGGTCTTTTCGGAGAGACATCGTAAGAGTGTGAGATTTGTCAGGATTGAAAGACATGTTCCACTTGTTTGCCCAGTCTGTGATTTTGTCCAGGTCTGCAGAGAGTGAGGAGGCTGCAGACTGCCGATCTGAGGGATGAGGAATGGAGCGGCAGAGAGTGGAGTCATCAACAAAGCAATAGAGAGGATTTTCAAGAGAGTCAGAGAGATCATTGATGAAGACCAGAAAAAGCACAGGGCCCAGAACACTGCCTTGGGGAACTCCAGCCTGAACAGGAAGAGGAGATGAGAGAAACCCATTCAGGGCCACACGTTGACTACGACTAGAGAGGAAGTCCGCCAGCCATGCGTGGAGATTTCCATGGATACCAAAGGAGGAGAGTTTGGTGAGCAGAGCGGGGTGCCAGACCGTATCGAAGGCACGTGATATGTCGAGGGAGACAGCTCTAATTTCCTGTTTGGCATTGAGGACCTCCATCCATTGTTGAGACAGCAGAGGCAGCATGTCCAGAGTGGAGTGTCCAGGTCTGAAACCAAATTGATGATCAGAGATAAAGCCATTGGAGAAGAGGAAAGATTTCATATCTGAAGCAATGATGGATTCCATGACTTTGCTGATAATTGGGAGAAGGCTGATTGGTCTGTAGTTGCTGGGATCTGTTTTTGCACCTTTTTTGTGCAAAGCGGTGATGTTGGCAGATTTCCAAGCAGATGGCAGTTGACCTTGAGCAAAAGAGAGGGTGAAGAGAACAGAGAGAGGGAGAGAAAGAGCGGAAGAACAGGATTTTAGGGCCCGTGGGCTGATGCCATCAGGTCCAGTTGCAGAATCAGAGTCGAGGGTTGACAGAAACTTTTCCACCTTGTCAGGAGGAAAGGACACGGAGTCCAGGAGCAGCTGGGTACGACTGGGTATGGTGGGTACAGAGAGGGATGGGTTTGGGACACAAGATTTAGAGGCAAACACAGAGTTGAGGCATTCAGCTTTTTCACGTGCGGAGTCAGCTGTGTAGCCGTTTGAGGTAAGGGAGGGGATGGAGGGGGAACAAACACCAGAAACAGATTTGACCAGACGCCACCAGGATTTGGAAGAGGGAGACAGATGAGAGAGTTCGGTCTTGAGAATGGAGAGATATTGTTTCCTGGTTCTCCTGAGGGTGGACACACACTTGTTTCGGGCTTTGTGAAAGGAAATGAGATTTCCTTCCGTTGGATTTGCTTTCCAGGAGACGAAGGCAAGTTGTTTCTGGGCAACAGCCTCACCACAAGAATCCGTGTACCATGGACGGGAGGAAGGGTATGACAACTGAAGACGAGATGGGATAAATCTGTGCATGAGAGAGAGCAATTTACTTTGGAAGAATTCCCAGGATGAGTTGATGTCAGAGGTGGTAGAGATGGGAGACCAGTCCAGATGATTGATGGCTGCTTGAAGACCGTGCCAGTTGGCCTGAGTGAAATGCCAGACTCGTCGACGCTGAGCAGGCTCCCTGAGAATGGTCAGAGAGATGTCCACTTTAACAAGCACATGATCAGATGAGCCGATTGGAGCAGAAGAAGAGCAGCAGACATTTTCAGGGAAGTTAGTCATAACCAAGTCCAGAAGAGAAGATGCTCCGTTGACTGAGATCCGGGTCGGGAAATTGACAGATTGTGTCAGTCCCAGTGAGTCGCAGAAGTCCTTTGCTGAGGAGCCATGGCTGGTGAGAGAGGTACCCACACCCAGCCAACTTGCATGGTGACAATTGAAATCACCACATATGAGGAAGAGAGAGTTGGGATGAGTAGATAGAAGTTGGTCCATATTATCAGACAGCGAGATGTAGATGGAGTCATCACTGTTTGATGGACGGTACAACACACATATGAACAAGAGGTGGGAGCGAAGGGGAAGCCGTAGCCAGAGGTATTCCTGGGGGTGAGGTGGAGAGAGTGCAGTGCAGGGCGAGTGAGGAAGAGAGTTTTTGATAAAGATAGCAACCCCACCTCCAGGACGAGGCTTTAACTCCGTACAACAAAATTACTAAAACCATGGGGGTCATGACAATTTGTCTTTTTCTCCTTGTTTGGTGGTAATTTGCAGTCCATGGTGAGAGGAAGAAGACTGCTAAATTTCAGGTCATCGTCACTTGTCTATCTTCTGCTGATAACAAAGCACAGTTGGGGGTTTGATCTAATGTTTGCCACATCAAAGATCTTTTTTTGAATACAAGTTGTTATTGTATTCTCAGTTAACATTTTTAACAGTGGCAATGCACTTTGTGCTTGCGTGCGTGCGGGCGTGCGTACATGCTTGCGTGTGTAAGCGAAGGACCGAATTATAATTTGGTGTGTGGGTGCAACCCACGTCAAAATCCAAGATGGCCGCCGCCATGTATGTCTGACACCATGTATGTCTGAACCTTGTGAGCAGAATATCTTGAAAAATAAGCGAAGTACCAACTTCTAATCTGGTGTGTGGGTGTATCTCGGCATAAGGAAGAACGCTATTGAAAATTGGGTCACCACGTCAAAATCCAAGATGGCCGCCTTGCGTCTTCCACTTTGTCAACTCACATCACTTCACCGACGGGGGACCTAGGCATAACGCTTGTTAACAGTGGCAATGCACTTTTGTTCACAATGAAAGATTTGTATTGATATATTCCATCAAAGACGTCTGTAGTACATCCATTGTGAGCTGCTGTATACCACTCCTTTCCTATGCCATCTCCAGGCGCTGCATGATGTCATTGCCAGGCACTGAAGGGGGCTCGGCAATGACGCGCGCTAAAAGGGAGTACTCAGTTTTCACTCTGGTTGTTTGTTTTCTTGTTTGTTTGTTTGTCCGGGTGATATCTCAGCCATCCTTTGAGCTAGGAAGCTGAAATTTCGGCATAATAGTGCGCACATGCTTTGGCAAAAACAGTATTTTTTAAATTTTTTTATATTAATCAATTAATTGATTAATTGTTTAATTATCGTCGATTAATTAAGTACTTATTTATTTTCTTTCTCATCTGGGCAATATCTCAGGAACCTTTTAAGCTAGGAAGCTGATATTTGGACCCCGCAATGACCAAGTGATGTGGCTATCAAAGAGGATATTTTGGATTTATTGATTAATCAATTAATCGATTAATTATGTAATTTGTTTCAAAAAGTTACAGATTCAGATGAAACACTGGTGGTTTAGGTATGCTATTAGCCAATTGATTAAGAAATGAATTATTTTACAATTATTATATATTTATTTTAATTTCACAATTAACTCATCAATTATTGTGCACCTCTCTCCCAATACCGTCTCTATGCGCTGCATGGTGGCATTTCCGGGTGCCTAAGGCACCACGACAATGCTGCGCTTGAGGATGTTATTTATTTATTTGGCATGTGGGCGGTGTATTTTGAATGTATCTGTACTTCTTTTGATTGTTGTCATGACAGCACATCCTCACAGGCATGAGGCCAAATGCAGGAGCACAACCGAAGATTCATTGCAACACTCATGGATATCTTGTGATAAGTTAATACACTAAATACAGTAAATGCACTAAATAGGGTATGCAGGGTTGGTATACAGATTTTGTTTTCAAACGGTATTTACTCGTACACATGCTGTTTGAACAGTTTGCAGTTAAAAGCTTGAATTTGATTTTTTTTTTTTTATCCACCTGGGCTTAGTAAGGCTTGTAATAGAGCTGACACACACACACACACACACACACACACACACACACACACACACACACACACACACACACACACACACACACACACGGAGATTGACGAGACAAACACTTAAAACAGCCACTGAGCTTGGGGGAAGTGCTGTCACTACCGTCACTTCCCGTGGTACTCTGGGTACCAGCGACGTCATAACAATGGCGCCGCTTTTCTCACTGTACTCAGCGGGACATTTCTTGAAGAGGAATTTCCTCCTCCCCATGGATGCCAACCGATGGGGATTGTCTGTGCTCTATCCTTTTCAAGCAAGGAAGCAGCACATACTGTCTTAAGGTCTTTGGTATGACCTGAACCGGTCCAATCCAGATGGGTGTTTTTTTGGAAACACCATCTCCTTACTGGATGGCCATCGGCTCCCGAGGGGAACTCATCCGCCCTTTGCCAGGTGTTGTTTTTGGTCCTGGCAGGGTGTCATAGACACCCTCCCCACTAGCAAAGCCAGTGAGTGGTGTCGGTTTAGTCGCCGACAACCTGACCATGCGGCAGGTAGCACTGGGTTACCTGCTACCAGTGGCAGTCCCAAAAGACTGACCTGACCAGAATTGATTGTTTGCCTATTATTGACTTTCTTTGCATTAAGCATAATTTGCATCTCCCTTGACCATGTGTTCCAGATGAATTCTTCAACCATCCATTCCTGGAGGGTACCACTTCAATGAAAAAATGTAAGTTTCAATAAATTAGCACATTTGTTACAGTTGGACACGTTTACGTTTTGTAAAGATGATGATTGGACCAAGAAACTTGTCAGCCGGTGTCTGTGACTTGTGCTACGCTACAATGAACACAACAGCACTTGTCACAATTGAACAATGAAACTGTGTATTCAAAACATCAGGTACAACACTGAATATACAGGTAATATTCACAGCTATATTCAGTCAGTCCGATCTGCACATCCGTGCTTGTCGCTAAAATCATGGGACATCCGTGCTTGTCGCTCTTCTATACAGTTAAGCAGTCCCTCCAAACTCCTGAATACCCAGTAGTTCTGGATTCTCCAAATCAACAGATGAATCCACAATGCAGGCCTCTTCGGTCTGTCTGTTTGTGTTTTTTGCAAAGACCGCTGGGCGGATAACCACCAAATTTGGCACACAGACCAAGTCTGACCTGAGGATTGTCCTTTGGTTATTTTCATGCAACACCTCAGCCTTTAAAGAACCCCAAGACCACTAATACCCTCTTTACATGCTTGAGAGATTAGATTACATGCTTGAGAGAAGACATTTTACGTGCTTGGGAGATTAGACCCATACCACCATTAAGACCCTTGAAGATCTCAAACACCCTGGAGATACTTTAAAACACCGAATACTCCTCAGACCCTTTGCACCCCAAAGATATTTAAGACCCGAGTACTCTCACACCTCAAAGACCCTTAACCCTCCAAAGCCCCTCAACCCTCTGAATACCCTTCAGACCTTGAAAATCCTTTAGGCCCTGAACACCCTTTAGACCTTAAATGCCCTTTAGAAATGGAAGACCCATAAGACCCCTTCCCAAACCGGCATCGCCTGAACTCGCCTCTTAAATAAACCCAAACCAGCATCACCTCAATTGTAATCCTCCCAAATATTTTTCCTTCATAACTGATATGATAACTCGGAGATTTATTGGCTGCAGAAGCCTTCAGGAGGAGGGAGCAGGGGTGTTCCATTACCAAGCTGCTTTTTTTTTTTTTTTTTTTTTTTTGTAGAGCACTGGCCAAGCAGCTTATGGACATCAACAATGCTAATGACATCCCTGGAGTGTCCCACAATGTCCGAATTAGACAAATGAACACTTTTTTAACGGTCGCAACTGCTGCTGAGGTCAATTCCAGAGTTAAAAAATGTAACCTTTTTTTTCTAAACCCTTGATGCTAATGATTTCAAACTTGGTACATGGTTTCCTCATGATAAGTTACAGATCAAGTTCGAACTTCACGACGTTTCTATCATTTTTGACAAAGTTATGGCACTTTGTTTATTCTAGAGTTCTCCTCAAGCCGCACCACGCGCCCTCAGCCTCGTCTCGCGGATGTGAAAAGCGCGACACAGCGCGCACTTTCGGGAGGGGCAGAGCCAAGCCGCACAACATATATATACACATCGATCATTGATCGTGAACCGGAAAATATAATAAATTACTGATATTTAGCGACTCGAAAGGTTCTTTATCAACAACTTATTTTCTCGTGCTTCTGCTGACCTGTCTGCGAGGTGTATAAATCGAAGTCCCGAGTGCGAATCACAGGTGAGCCCGTCCTGAGGTAATTAGCGATTGGAAACGATTCAGAACCTGTGGGTAAATAACCCTTGGTAATTTCCCCAACAGTTTTCCGGATGACAGACTGCCTGTAGGGGACATGTATTGCAGCGCAATACTCAGAATGCTTGTTTACTTTGAAAAAAATTCCAATTATTTTTGGCGCTGAGGAAGCGCCTTTAGCGATTGACTTCCAGCCAGTGTAACGCTAATTCCTGTCACAGGAATTCTGAGATCATATAAGTGGGCGTGGCAGTTCCTGATTGGTTCGTGTTGGGGAACGCCTTCTCGCTGCCGACGTGACGTAAATTCGCGCACGCGCACTGGTGATTGGCGCTGAGGAAGCGCCTCTAGCGAATGACTTCCAGCCAGTGTAACGCTAATTCCTGTCACAGGAATTCTGAGATCATATAAGTGGGCGTGGCAGTTCCTGATTGGTTCGTGTTGGGGAACGCCTTCTCGCTGCCTACGTGACGTAAATTCGCGCACGCGCACTGGTGAAGCTTACTCGATCTTACTCGATCCCATATTACATGTACTTTCATTGCATACAAATTATACTTCCTCCTAGAAATTCCATGCCCGAACCTCAGCGTAATCCAAGAGGATTCACTTGTTTGTTTTTGTTTTTAGAATTTTTGGGGGAAATTGTTTTTTTTTTTACAACTTAAGTTTTCAGCTTCAATTGTTTGTAAAGGTAATATCATGTGTATTACAAATACATTTGTGCAAAATAATTGTTTGAATTATGATTGGTTTAAACCATGACAAAACGGCAACTCGGGTACAGTCATTTATCTATATATCGACACATCTGGGCAGTGTCTGTGTTCTCACTTAACGACTCCCTCAAACTTTTGTTTCCGTGGTTGTGAAGTGTTTTAAATAACGTTGTGGTGGTTTTGAATCACATGGTGTTGAGGTATATTGAATTATGTGGTGGTGAGGTTTTTAAATGATGTGGTGGTGAGGCGTTTTTAAATAACGTGGTAGTGAGGTGTTTTTAAATCATGTGGTGGTGAGGTATTTATAATTACGTGGTGGTGAGGTGGTTTTAAATCATGTGGTGGTGAGGTATTTATAATTACGTGGTGGTGAGGTGTTTTTAATTATGTGGTGGTGAGGTGTTTTGAATTTGTTGGTGATGAGGTGTTTTGAATTACTTGGTGGTGAGGTGTTTTGAATTACGTAGTGGTGAGGTGTTTTGAATTACGTAGTGGTGAGGTGTTTTGAATTACGTGGTGGTGAGGTGTTTTTAATTATATGGTGGTGAGGTGTTTTGAATTTGTTGGTGATGAGGTGTTTTGAATTACGTGGTGGTGAGGTGTTTTGAATTACGTGGTGGTAAGGTGTTTTTAAATGACGTGGTGGTGAGGTGTTTTTAAATGACATGGTGGTGAGGTATTTATAATTATGTGGTGGTGAGGTGTTTTGAATTTGTTGGTGATGAGGTGTTTTGAATTACGTGGTGGTGAGGTGTTTTGAATTACGTGGTGGTAAGGTGTTTTTAAATGACGTGGTGGTGAGGTGTTTTGAATTACGTGGTGGTGAGGTGTTTTTAATTTCGTGGTGGTGAGGTGTTTTTAAATCACGTGGGTGTGAGGTGTTTTAATTTCGTGGTGGTGAGGTGTTTTGAATTTCGTGTTTCATGGCTGTGAAGTGTTTTTAATTACGTGTTTCGTGGCTGTGAAGTGTTTTTAATTACGTGTTTCGTGGCTGTGAGGTGTTTTTAATTACATGTTTCGTGGCTGTGAGGTGTTTTTAATTACGTGTTTCATGGCTGTGAGGTGTTTTTAATTACATGTTTCGTGGCTGTGAGGTGTTTTTAATTACGTGTTTCATGGCTATGAAGTATTTTTAATTACGTGTTTTGTGGCTGTGAGGTGTTTTTAATTTTTGTGTTTCGTAGCTGTGAGGTGTTTTTAATTTCGTGTTTTGTGGCTGTGAGGTGTTTTTAATTTAGTGTTTTGTGGCTGTGAGGTGTTTTTAATTACGTGTTTCATGGCTGTGAGATGTTTTTAAGTACATGTTTTGTGGCTGTGAGGTGTTTTTAATTACGTGTTTCATGGCTGTGAGGTGTTTTTAATTACGTGTTTCATGGCTGTGAGGTGTTTTTAATTTCGTGTTTCGTGGCTGTGAAGTGTTTTTAATTATGTGTTTTGTGGCTGTGAGGTGTTTTTAATTTCGTGTTTCGTGGCTGTGAAGTGTTTTTAATTATGTGTTTTGTGGCTGTGAGGTGTTTTTAATTTCGTGTTTCGTGGCTGTGAAGTGTTTTTAATTATGTGTTTTGTGGCTGTGAGGTGTTTTTAATTTCGTGTTTTGTGGCTGTGAGGTGTTTTTAATTTCATGGTGGTGAGGTGTTTTTAATTTTGTGGTGGTGAGGTGTTTTTACTTACATGTTTCGTGCCTGTGAGGTGTTTTTAATTTAGTGTTTTGTGGCTGAGGTGTTTTTAATTTAGTGTTTTGTGGCTGTGAGGTGTTTTTAATTTCGTGGTGGTGAGGTGTTTTAAATTTTTGTGTTTCGTGGCTGTGAGGTGTTTTTAATTTCGTGTTTTGTTGGCTGTGAGGTGTTTTTAATTTTTGTGTTTCGTGGCTGTGAGGTGTTTTTAATTTTTGTGTTTCGTGGCTGTGAGGTGTTTTTAATTTTTGTGTTTCGTGGCTGTGAGGTGTTTTTAATTTCATGTTT